>NC_045640.1:6151217-6451217 GCF_009829145.1 Chiroxiphia lanceolata
GGCCCTGGTTAAATCTGAGACCAAAAAACAGGTGAGATTCAAGAAGATGACAACTGTTCAGAGGGATAGCAAGAACATCTGTAGCCATCTAAGACACAGGATGCTCACCCAGGGTGGGAGTCGGAGCCTGACTCACGGCTCTGCTCCTGCCTAACAGGAGCCAGCCCACCTTTGACTAGTCAAGGGTCCTCATTTAGAAACTCATCACACACCTAATTTTAGTTCTCACCTCTACAGGCAATTTGCAGGCAAAGCACCAGCAATCAAATATGTGCAGCAAATTAGAAGCTGTCTTTTAATAACGAGGGCAAAACACGTTGCTGAAAGAGCGTGGAAAGGAAGCTGGTGTTGTGCGTGCTGCAATCCAACAAACGAGCTCCTCTTGGAGTGGTGGCAAGCTGGTAACTTTCATGAGTATTAAATGCAATTAAAGAAACAAACACTCTCCATCATTCCCCAGAGTGAGAGATATTATCAGCTGTGGCTTTGTATTTTTACATAATCACAGTTTAAAGGAACATTTTTCCATATGTGGAAATTCCCTGTTTTCTCCTCCAAATGCTAACAAAATCCTTGCCGCTGGCTGGCTCCACTCTCTTCATGGCTCCCTGTTATGGCACTCCTGCTTGCCCCAAGGCCCCGGGGAGAGGAGATGGGCCCAAAACAAACGCCAGAGGTGAACGTGCTGGAGATCCAGTCCTACACCCAAACAGCACACGTTCCCTCTGCTCGAGGTGCTTTTGAAAATTCCCCTCTCCCAGTGTTGAAAAGGCTTTTGTGATCTCACAGCCCTCCTCTTTCAGGCAGCCCACCCCCCGCGATGTGATCAAGCGGCACGTCCCACCCATCACCACGTGCCCATCACCCAGAAACCTCCAGGGGTAGTGTAGGATGGAGGGCACAGCCACCCTGGGGAACTCCATGAGGTTTAGCCCAGTGAAGCCAAACCCACCTGTACCACCGGGGGGACACCTTGGGATCTGGAAAATGATAACAGTTTTCTTCTCTGATTGAGTTAAGGTGGTTGAGCTCAGCCTTGCTCAAATGGCTTACACGTGGGGCTTTGGCTCAGAGCTCAGCTGGTCTGTGGTAGCTTCATCTTCTTCATTCTTCAACCCAATGGACAAATCATGTGCCCTCTTGCCAGGGAGCATGGCCAGATACAGTAAGCTTGGAAGGAGGTTTGTGCCATGGGTGCACTGCTCAAGATACCCTTATCTTGCATCAACATGTTTGCACACCCAAGCTGTCTCACACACCCAACTAGAAGCGTCCACACGTGATTTGTCCACGTGTCCATTTACACCCCATTTCAATCCATCCACAGTTACTGTTCTCCAGGGACAAGGCAGATGTGCTCCTCCCACATCTTCAAGCCCTTGGCCCAAGCACCCCTTGCACCGGGTGGTGATTTCTGGCTTGCTCGTATGGCCTTTGCTCGATTTGTTTGTTTGTTTGTTTGCCGCACGCGCTCCTCGTGTGCTGTTTGCCTGCTGAGCTTTTCTCTGCCTGCATTCAGTACGTGGGCTGGCCTGCTCTGCTCTTGGATAGCTTCTCACTCAGTTGCAAGCCTGCAGAAGCTGTCTGGTTCTCCTGGCCTCCATCGCTCAGCCCATGAGCAAGCCCCCAGCACAACCAGGACCATTTCTTGGCTCTGAGGTGAGGGCCTTGGCATGTCCTGAGCTCCCCCACTACCCCACTGAAGCTCCTGGAGAGTTTCGAGCTCCCCCACTACCCCACTGAAGCTCCTGGAGAGTTTCTTTACAAGCTTGATCACCAAATCTTGAAGTAGCAAAGGTCTGCTTTTCTGGTGGCAGTAGGATAAAGTCTAATGGCATCAGCACACTGAGTGGAGGCACTTTTTTTTACAGTGACCTAGCTATGGATGTTGCCTAAGAAGTTGTAAAATGGTTTGGGTTGTGAGGGTCCTAAAGTATCATCTAGTTCCAACATCCCTGCCATAGTCAAGAATGCTACTCACTAGATCAGGTTGCTCAGGGCCCCATCCAACCTGGCCTCGAACACTTCCAGGTATGGGGCAGCCACAGTTTCTCTGAGCAGGAGACCTAAAACCTCAAGGAAATCATCCAGGAAAGTCTATTGTTGCTGAGTTAATCTCAGAAGACACTTAACTTTGGACTGGACTTTGAAACATGTATCCACTGGATGATCCAAAAATGGATCATCTCAAGACACAGGACACCAGCTGTGTGTTCAGGATCACTTAATAAGACAGGGTAAGAATGAGGAGCAGTCCCACTATCCCTCTTCCAAGCCATGCTGTGCTATACATGAAATTCCTTGGGAAGGGACTAAGCTCTGTGATATAGTGACCCATACTGTGCTTTCACACTCTCCTGCATGCACATTCCCCATTTTGCATGAGACAGACAAGAAGACACTAAGGCTTTGAAGTTTTTCTTAGACTAAGGCAGTTATTGCTGCTATTTTCCATCTGGCAAGACTTTGAGGACCTACGGCTCTTTCCAAATATGTTTTCTGGGAATGTTATCACATTAGAAACCATTTAGATATAAAACGTCACTGCTCATGGGAAAATCTTGTTAACATGGACTCACTGTCGGAAGCTCTTGTTAAAAATTCCTTTCTGCTTGATAAAGGCTTTCCTTATCTAAACAGTGGTTTGGTGTCCTCCCCCCATAGGCTGGTGTTGTGTCACGGAGTCCGGGAAGCCTCTTCCTCGCAGGCAGAAGAGGAAAGTCTAGATGAGCTGCCTTTCATGCCATTGTTTTGGTGTCTGGAGACTGTAGGGTTCACGTTCATTATCACTGATGGGGAACTGCCTAGATCTCATTGCTTGATCCAGTGCTGCAGGCAGTGAGAACCAGACACCTTCCCAAAAATAAGGATGGACACATAGCACAGGCAGACTGCAGGTTTCGTGCATAGTTGGTGTTTCCTCTTGCACTGCAGAGTTGAGGAAGTGCAAGTCTACCAGGTAGATAAGCTCCAGGGAAATCCTAAGTCTCTCCAGGGATACATGAGAGCCCAAGCTCTGTCTAACGCAAGGTGCTCCTCTGGTACTGGACTCTCTGGCCATTCATTCATCCATGTCCCGGAAGCAGCATCCATCCCTTTGTGGGCACCTGATAACAAAACTCCTCCCTGCTCTCCTTCCTCTTTCACTCCTCTTCTTCATTTACCAAAATCAAACCAACCTGGATACTGATCATCTCTGATTCTCACATTCATTCAGCTACACAGGGCTACACATCGCTGCTGTTATTTGATTTTATTTCTAGCCTGTTGTCATTTTTTTTACCAAATCCCTTTAACGCCCTTTGAAATAGCTTAGGGACCATCAAGGGCTGTTTCCCACCTTTGTTTCTCCCTGTGCTCTGCCTTTTTCAAGCACCTTTAAATCCTTGCCGTTTTTGCCATTTCTGTTCCTGTCAAGCATTTCCTACAGCAAAAGCTTTTCTCCTCTTGACTCTGGTGAGCACCTTTGCAGACCAAGGTTTCTTTCCAGACCAAGAACCCCACTTCCCTGAAGTGCATTAACTGAATGCTCCACCACCTTTAGCTGCAGAATCTCTAGCAAGGATGATCATTCTCCAGAGGAGCTCCCAGCTTTCCATGGGGGATGGAGATTTCAGGGCTTGCAGGCTGCAAGGTGAGCTGGTTTACTCCCAGAAACGGAGATGACAGCCCAGGAAAAACGGTCAGACCCAAGGGTCCAAGGTTTCCCAAACCCACGTCAGGTTATTCAGGATCCTAAGGGCCCATTCCAGGATGCCTGGATCTCAAACTCAAGCCTGGAGCTGGAGGCCTGGTAGCTTCCTGACTTCGTAGGTTGGGAGAGGGGGGTCCCAGGGCTTTTAGGTTCTTGGCTTGCAATAGGGAGGCTGAAAGGCCGCAGGTAGATTTACCCTTCCACCCTCAGCCTACGTGCCTAGGCCACTTTTCTGGTCCATAAAAGCTTGCTGAAGCCTAGATCTTCCTCGCACAGGGAATACCTGAGGATGAGCAATTCAGCATGTTTCTACAGCACTCCACTTGCAGTGTCCTGTGGCTGCGGCCGTTGTGATCCTGAGCTGGGCGCTGGAGGCACCAAATTAACCTGAATTCTCTACTGTGTCCAACCTGGCAGTGACCTCCAGGAACTGAGTCCAAGACCCTCACACAACCCGCCTCATATGAACCATTGCTATTGAGGAACCTCAGTGCAAGGATGTGGCAGCTCCCATTGAATCCTACGGCTTGGGAATAGCTGCAACCTGCACCTCAGGCAGGATCACTGCTGTATTTTCTAAGCCTTTCTCACTCCTCCTCTTCCTTGGTCTCCCTGAGCTGTAAGGTGAGTCCCCGTGATAGCTGAAGGATTTGCTGCACAGCATTGCTTGCATTTTTGATTCTGCAGTTCAGAGCCCTCGAAAGAGCCCTGCAGCCACTCAGCTCATGATGATGACTGATACCAAACACTGTTTCCTCTTATTGCAAGCAAGTAAAAATAAACAACATCCTACTGTACCCGTCTCTATCCAGGAAAGCACGGTAACCAGTATTTATAGATAAACAGAGATACATTGCCTGCTGGGGTCTGCTGCAATGAATTTAAACCTGAAGATTGAAAATCCAATTGTGTTTATAAATCAGCTGTGACATGCCAGTGTCATGTCATCAGCAGAAGGCAAAGGGCATGTTTACTACAAGCAAAGGCACACGCTACAGTCATATGCATAAGTAAGTTTCTGTGCAGACAGGTTATTTTTTGCATAGTGGTTTTTTGATTTTTACATGACTTAAGGATAATGCTCTAGGAGCCTTCTTTTTTTCCTTTGTGTAATTTTTTTTTTAATGGTAACATTGTTTTTTTCCTCTTTTGTGATTGACTGGAGGTTTTGTTAGGTTTTGGTTTTTTTAATGTTCTGAAGAATGTTTGTGCTTTTTTTGGCACCTTATTACAGACCTCAAAAAACCTGACTAAAACCCTGGCTGCTTCTAAAGCTCCTGCCAAAGGAATTCATGCTTCTCTAAATTTACTGTTCACATTTCTCATTCCAACTGATATTTTTAATAATAAATATGGTTTCTAAGAATAGCTGTTTACCACCTCTGTCAGATCCAGTCTTTTCTTTGAACTCGTATCTCATCCTTGGGTTACCTGTTTGTCTTGAATAAAAATCAGCACCGTGTACAGCCTCTGTGGGAACCCTCCTAGTAAGTTGTCTGGTGTCCTTAGGATGCGCAGAAATGGGCCAGTCCGGGTGCTGGTATGTCACAGCCTCCTACCTTCTGGGATCTTGAAAGAGCTGTGATTTCCACAGCTAAAACCAGGCTTTCCCAATTCCCAATCCCTCTCCATTTATCCCTTTTTTTTCCCCTGATGTGTCTTGTCGCCAGCTCCACAGCCAGGTTTCCACATCCATCCCCTTCCGTCACGCTAGCCAAGTGTTTTTAGCTGCTTTTTTTTATCCTCTAGACCAGGTCCTCTTATTAGATATGCCCTTTTCACTGACCCTGAATTATTGCTACCCATGGTCTTAGAAGAACAGTGCTGTTTGTTAGTCTAAGAGCACATGTGACTGCCCTCTTCCTGGCCAACACCAGCGGTTGCACCAGAGATTTCCAGGCCAAAAAACCAGGCATTTCAGCAAAAGCTACGGGCTCTGAATGTGATCTGTGGGGTCAGAAGAGGACAAAGGAATCATCATCTATTCGGGGACCTGGCGGAAGACACTAATCAGAAAGACGTGCACAGATTTAGTCCAGAGCACGCAAGAGTCTCCACGGGTTGAGTCTAACCTCTGTCGGTGGCAAACATCCCATTCCTGCTGCAAGGGGGCTGCCAGCAGGAGCCGGGATTTTAATGCCCGGGAGTTTCACTACAGCCCATCTGGAGTGAGAGGAGCCTGACCGAGCCTGCCTGGCGGTGGCGGGGAGCAGAACATTAATGGGGAAGGGCATCCCGGTCCATAGGGGTCTGGGCTGAAGGAAGGTTCCCAGCTCGGCGGCTCTTTACGGTTTGCAACAATTTGCAGATTAGTGTTGGCACTTCCAAGGCTGGGCTGGCAGCGAGACCTTTAACCAAGACAGACAGATTCCCTGCTGTGGCACTGTTCAGCGGACTTAAATGGAATAACGACGTCTCTCCAGCTTGGGTGATATTGGGTCAATCTTTTTCTGTTTCACTGTGTTTCCACCCCCCTCCCTGTCCCCATCCTCTCCCCCCCCGCAGGTCACTGTGCAGCCTGGGCTGTCGGGAGGGCTGCGCGCTGCCCCTCCTCTGCCTTTGTGCTTTGGGAGCTTGGGGAGGTGGGGAGGATCATTTTTATAACTCTTTGTACCAACGCAAGCAGAGCTAATGGTAAAAGGCAATCAAATCTTCTGCTCCAAGGCATAAGCTGGTTGCCTGCAGGGTCAGCGGGGAATGTTGCCCTCCCTCTCCTCCCGGGCTTGGAGGCTGCTCAGCATCAGCACAATTTGAGCCTCACTCCAAAAAACTCTCTTGTTCTTATAACTCCTTCTTATTTTTGCTGTGCTGCATAACTATGAAAATGTCAGAGGGGAAGATAGGTGCTTACAGGGATGCCAAGGAAGAGCCCCGTTAGCACTCACAGAGAGTGGGACTGGAGGAGCTGATCATGACTCTGCTGGACCTTGAGGAAAAACATCAGGCTGCCTTTCCTCTGGGGGTTTTTGACTGACTTGCTCTGATCTCCTGTTCTCCCTCTGTGGCACAGTGGGAGTTTTCTGCCTTCAGGCCCTTTCTTTTCAGCTCCAAATCCCCATGGGTGCTGGATTTTTTCAGACTAAGCCTCTATGTGTGCCTGGCGGGTGGAAGCCTCAGGGTGGTAGATAGCCCCACCACCTCCCCAGCATCCCGAGTTGAGCCCCTTCCCTGGGGAACAGCTCTCCTCAGCTTGGTCAAGGCATACCAGCAAGACACACGGCAAAACTGCAAGCAGGCACAAGCAGGGAAGCAACCGTTGGGAAGGCAGGAGTTCAGAGGTAAAGCCGGCTGTCCTCAGGTAACAAACTCTGGGCCACCCACATCAGAGCACCAACCTCAGCTCCCTCCCAGCAGAAATGACCAGGGGCAAATCTCAAAGGCAGAGCCAATGCTCAAGACACGCACACACCCCTATCGGCACTGTCTCACAGGGGAAGAGTCGGCATCAAAGGACTCGCGGCCTCCTCTCCCGAATCCGGCTGTGCCGCAGCCCTGGGATGCCGTGCTGGGGAGGATGAAGGTGCTCAGGCCCTCTCCCATCTCTCAGCAATCCCCCTTTGCCCGCCAGACCCATGGAGAGGTGAACCCAAACCCACTGCGGTTGCCTCCCACGAGAAAGAAAACAAGAAAAAAAAGGGCTGGAAATTTTCTTCTTCTTTTCTTTTTTTTTTTTACTGTTGCATTCTGAAACCAATAATTAAATTTAAAAAATAACCCAACAACAATTAAAGCAAATTAAGTATGAGGTCTAAGCTACCGGCAGAAGTTTGATTTGAAAAGAGCAAAGCAAGCAGTTCTTGTTGGGAACTCTGATAGTTTGTCTCGTACAGATGGTCAGAGAGACAGAGCGAGGGAAGGAGGGAGGGAAAGTGGGTGAGAAAACATGGCTAACGAAGGATATGAGCCACAGATTGCATGGGACCCTCCGTAGCTGGCAGGTAGGTTACAGCAGCCCTTTTTCCCTCTCAATTTGCACCAAAGGAGCATTTGGGTGGCTGTGGCTGAGTGGCACTGGCTCCACTGCACCATCTCCATCAGGCACAAGGTTTCTCAAAACCTTGCCCATAATAAGGCAATCTTGCCCCAAAATCAGAGAGCTCTCAGATCTAAAGGGACAAGGAGAAATACACACGAGGTAATGTGTTCATGGGAGCAAGTGCACCACCCATCCCTGCTAAGCATCTTTTTGAGTCATCCTCTTCTCCAGGGTGAAAATCCCACTCTACCTTTCCACTCTTGCTCGTCTGCCCTCCAACCCTCCTGGGGAAAGTTTGGTGCCTTTTAGATCTCGGCCACTAAGTCAGCCCAAAACAAGAGTCCTACCAACACAGAGCTGAGTCCTTTCATGCTGCAGCCTCCAGCTCATCCCTTTGGCATGGGTGAACTCCCATGTCACGCAGAGCACATCTGTGTCTCCCTCAAGGGGTAGTCAGAGGGGCTTGTTGTGCCAGTCACCAAATCACTGGACTCCAGGCTTTCCCAGGGGATAAAATCCCACAGCCTGTCCCTGCAGTCGACCTTTTTAAAAGAATCCCTAACTTGTTCTTATTTCTTTTTTCACTGTGTCTCTCTCTCTCCTAAATCCTGTCCTGTCTGGGGAGATGGAAGAGCTAAGTGCCCTTTTCCCTCCTGGCTGACCCCCTTAGGTGTCTTTCACTGGACACTCATATGACCACAGTGCCCAGCATCCCAGTCTCGGGGTTTCAGCTTTTGGGAGTGACCCTAAAGAAGGGACGGGGTATTTTGGGCCACCCTGGGGCACGGGGGCAGCAAACTTATGGGCTCAGAGGAACCGCTGGCAGCTGCTTCCCCCCCCTGCCCTCGGCAGCCCCCTCCCCGCGTCCCCCACCCACGGCCCTTGGCCGGGGGAGCCGCGGCGCGGCGCAGCCAGCGCAGGGCTGGCAGGGCTGCGCCTCGAGAGACACATCAAAGTCTCCCCTGGAATGTGTGTGGCTCTGCCGCGCTGCGAGAGATACGGAGCCAGGGATCATGAAAGAGATACTGCGATGGTTATCGCCCCATCAAATCAAGGGGAAGCTGAGCGTCGGGCTTGCCAACAATACCTGTTATTGTTCCTCCCTTGTGCGGCGCTTTATTAAGAGCTATAATCGTTTTAATATTCATGCATCTCCGCAGCCATTCCGCCCTCTCCCCCCCCTCTTCTCCTCCTCTTTGCTTTTCAACATATTCCACATTGGAAAGTGCCTTTCTTGCATTTCCTGGGAACTCGCTTTCCCTCCGGGCAGCAGGTGTTTCGGTCCGCAGCACCCAGGCAACATCCCGCTCCGCACCGAGAAAAGGGGATTTTCTCTCGGTCTTCTGCTTCGCTCCCCCCACCTCCTTCGAGCCACCACCGCCCCCTTCTTTCTTCAAGTAAAAGCTAATTAAACACCACCCTGCTCAAATGATGGCATTGTTTCACTATCAATGCAAGAGAGAAGCTTGAAGCCCTTGGCCATGCAGTGCTCCCACTCTGGTGGGTTGTGCACTCCTGGGAAATCCCCTCCATCTCCACATGGATCAAGAGTGGTCTGAGCCTGTCCCTGCACTGATGCTTTATAGTGGTTGTGCATGGGGTTGGAGGTTTTACCAGCCAGTCTAGGATTGAGCAATCCACACAGAACAGGAGGTTCCTTTGTCCATCCTTCACAGGCTCTCCAGACTTCATTCCTCTGCTCAAAGAATAAAACTGACTGTGGGGTGGGTCTAAATGTGGGTACCCCAGAAATCATAGAATCACAGAATAGTTTGAGTAGGAAGGGACCTTAAAGATCATCTAGTTCCACCCCCCCTGCAACAGATAGGGACAACTTCCACCAGACCAGGTCACCCAAAACCCCATCCAATCTGGCCTTGAACACTTCCAGGGATGGGGCAGCCGCAGTTTCTCTGGGCAATCTGTGCCAGTGTCTGACGACCCTCACTGTAAACTATTTCTTCCTAACATATAATCTAAACCTGCCCTCTGTCAGTTTAGAGCCATTTCTCCTTGTTCTGTTTCTTCATGCCCTTGTCCAAAGTCCTTCCAGCTTTACTGTAGCCCTTTCAGGTACTGGAAGAGGCTAGAAGGTCTCCCTGGAACCTTCTCTTTTCCAGGCTGAACAACTCCAAGTCTCTCAGCCTGTCTCCATAGCAGAGATGCTACAGCCTTCTGAGCCTCCTCCAAGAGGTCCATGTCCTTCTGATGCTGGGAACCCCAGAACTAACTAGGTCTCACTGCTCCTCGGCACCAGGACAGGCCAAACCCCAGCCAAACTATCATCACAGAACCAGCCAAAAGGCTGTGCTCATCACCTCCATCCTCTTGCCCCATCCCTGGACCAGTGGCCGCTTGTCACGGCATCTTTCCTGTGGATAGTGACCATCATGCCACACCCAACACATTCAAGTAGCAGGATGTTTATTCAGGGGTCACAGCCCTAAGAAATATCTGTGACATGGAGATTTATTTCGAGGTGTCTCGTCCGTTCTGGGCTGGGCAGTGTTTTTCCAGGGGTGGAGGTGCCTGTCACCAGATCCCTGGGAGCAGCAGTGTGATCCAGTGTCTCTAAGTCCTTGAAAAAACAGAAAATTTGGGAGCTGTTTCATGGGCAAATACTGAAAAAAATCTCCTTTAAATGGCTGTTTAAGGGATTAGCTGCAGATAAGAGAGGAGAAGTTTTGCAGCTGGCATGCCTTTGCAGCAAAGGCTGTTGCTGAGGATATTGGGGGTAATTTGGAGCAGAGAATCCAAGCCTGATGCTGTTCTCCTTCACCTCTTGTCTGGATTCTCACAGTGCTGTTTTCCTCCCACTTGGCCCAGTTGTGATCCACCACAAAAAATGGGGCCACATGTTCATGCACTCTCCCCAGAGACCCCACCCCACCAGGACTGACGACAGGTGAGGGACACTTCAGCCACAAGCAAAGCCCATCAGCAGCACCTCCACCTGGCTTCCAGCTCCACAGAGAGTCCATTATTTGTTCTGAAGCTTATTTTCATTTTGAGGCACCTAAATTCACTTTTAAACTCCTTCCTCTGTTTAGTAACTGAGTGTTTTCACTTGTAAATGAGATGGGGAAAAGGTACCTCTGAAATCATTATAGTGAAATTAAAATTTAAAAAAAAGTCATGGTGGGATAATTGCCCAAATTCCCCCAAGTAGCTTGGGATCCCTTCCAAACCCAGATTTCTGGTTACCATATTTGAGTAAAACCTTCCCCTGTTTGGTGTATTCAGAGCACCTGTGGCAAAGGGAACCGGGTGTATTCAGAGCCTGATGGCAATGATGGAGGCGTGGAGAGGAACTGCCAGGGGACCGGTGAGAGGACAGCAGAGCCCTCTCTGGGCCCGGGGAAGGTGTTGGCCATGTATCACACTCCGAGGACAGGCTTCCTAGCAGCAGCAGCAGCCAGGGATAACCCATCCCTTGGTCTGGGGAACATGTCCCACTCTTTCCCGTCCAGCAAAATCCCCCTTTCCAGTGGCTGGTCTGGAGCCCGGTGCCGAGCCATCCCAGGGTGGGGCAGGGGTGCAGGATGCACCCCCTGGCTCCCTCAGCTGCGGCTCAGGTATGCACAGCTGGGGCTCCCTGGCAGGGCTCTGCGCCGCCGTGGAGTTCCCCCGAGTTCAAAGCTCTGCTGCTGACTTTGTACCCCGCTGGAAGACACTTCCCCTCGCCGCCTTCCGGGTGAGATTTTATAGCTGCAGGAGAGAGGCCTTTTCATCATTTGGCCTCAGCCTTTCTTTTCTTTCTCCCCCCCCCCCCCCCCCCCACTCCCCCCACCTCATTTTCTTTTTTTGGTAACAATATCCTATAGAAGAAGGAAACAAACAAATTAACCGCTGGGTCTCCAGGCTGAGGCAGCCTCACCCACACACGGCAGCCGTTGCCCTTGATCCCAAAAGCGCTGCATCCCCTGCTGCATCCCACGGGCATGGCAGCGGTGGAGCCGATGGGGGCAGCGGGGGTTTTGCAGCTGTGTGAAGCCCCACGAGCCCCACGGCACCGCTCAAGGTCAGGAGGGGGCACCTTTGCTCAGGTAGATGGGGTTCAACCCCGGCTCAGCATCAAGGGCTGGGGATCTGTAAGGCTGATGTGCAAATGCACCTCTACTTTGGTCTCCTTCTCCTACAGGAATTCTCCTGTAAGCACAGAAGCTGTTGGGTCTTTTTCCCTAGAAGGGAGCATAAGTGATGTTAGAGTACCTGAGTGTACCTATTTCTGTGACAGTCACATCTTGTGTCTGGTTGCAAAGCAGCACTAAGCCTCAAGGGATACCAATGGGTCTTTTGTGCCCTGTGTCCTCCTGCCTACCCCAGGCATCACCTTAATGGCAATCTGTGAGGCATAAAACATCATTGTTACCTGCATCATTGTGTCCCTCCATGCAAGTCTCTTAAAATTATCACCAAAGCCAGGCATGGCCACCAGGGAGAGGAGAGACACTCAGAAGTGTCTCGGGGCTCTCAGGAGGAGAGCCCTTTCACCCCATCAGAGGTCATGTGTGGGGCTACAGGAGAGTTCCTTGGAGGTCCGTCATGGAGGGATCTTACATAAGCCACCATAAAGATCTTGAGTCAGGATGTGACTGAGAGATTGGCAGGCAAAGATGAGGCCTTGGAGCAAGCAATACAACAGAGAGGGATGTTTTGCCCCAGGTACAGAATCATAGAATCATCTAGGTTGGAAAAGGCCTTTAAGATCATCAAGTCCAACAGTTAACCCAGCACTGCCAAGGCCACTACTAAACCATGTCCCTAAGTGCCACAACTACACATTTTTGAAATGCCTCCAGGGATGGTGATTCTGCCCCTTCCCTTGGCAGCCTGTTCCAATGCTTATAAACCCTTGGAAGAAATTTTTCCTAATATCCAATCTAAACCTTCCCTTGAGGCCATTTCCTCTTGTCATCTGATGCAAAATACTCAATTATCCCCACTGGTGCTCCTGTTCCTCCACACCCAGCAGCCCATGGGACAGGTGGGCTTAGCTGTGCTGGGAGGCTGCAAAGGTTTCAGACACAGTACAAGTGACAGTGGAGGTATTAGTTAGAGAAGGAAATCCATGCAAACTAGTTAAGGGACCTGGGATTTGGAAATATACCCATTTTTCTTCTTCATCAGCTGGTAAATAGTTGTTGTCTGTCTTAAAGTCTTTAGCACAGCAAAAAAAGCAACTGAACTTTTAAGAAGGTGTGTAGAGAGGAGATGTTTGACCCTGCATGAAGTAGTGTAGGACGTGGGTCATGACCTCTGGACCATTTTAAGGGGAAAAATGAAGCAGTGCCACTGGCTGAGCACCTCACAAGGCACAAACCTGTTGAGCACCAAGTCTCCTTGGAGCACAGTCGTGTGGACACACTTGTGTATTTCAGTACACAAGACCAAACTTTGGTAATTGCTGGATGACCTAAATCCCATTCCTAATTCTGAAGTGATGTAAATCTAATATTTAACCAACAGGATAAAGTAGCCTGAGTTTATTCTGGGGCACGTGGTCATACTCACAGCTTATAGTAAATAGTTAAGGAAGGCAACTTAGTGGATAACAATCATGTTCAGGGGTTAGGGATTGTTAGGAGCTGTTGTGCTAAGATAAGATTTCTGACATCCATCATTGCTTCTGTCAAACCCAAGAGTCTGTTAGTGTGGTAAGAAGCTGCCGTGGTTTCTCTTTGTTAAAAGGCTTTCTTGAGTTTACCAAAGGGATTTTTAGCAGAGATTGATTTTGTGCTGGTGATAATTCCCTGCAAGCAGGTACCAGGTATGGTGCCCTATAGCATCTTAAATAACTTTTGCATGGCTATTTTGGGAGAGAATTCCGGGAGTTATTAAACTATTCTTGTCTACTATGTATCCATTTATCTCTTTATCTATTTATCTGTCTATTTTCATCTATTTTACACTAAACCAGCACCTGGTCCAGGCGGGTTGCTATTTCTGCTGCTGCAGTTCAGCTGAGTTTGATGGGAAACACGACTTCCTGAGAACCACTTTAGGGCTCATGGTCTACAGCCTAATGGGGATTTATCAAATTACCACTTGTCAGCAGAGCTGCATCAGGTTACCATAAACAGGGTAATTCAGCCCAAACCTCCCTCACTGAATGCTCTACCTCTCACTGGGGTTCTGCATCACTCTGGGCCTCCCCATCCTCTCCAGGATGGAGGTAAAGGAGCAAACTTTCCTCTCTGAAGATTTCAGATCACGTGGGAAAACCGCACAGAGCGTGGAGGGATCTCGACATACAAATGTGTGGCGCCTCTTCAAAGCTCCAGCACAGAAGCTGTTTACACTGTAAATAAACAGACACAAGTAGCGGGTGCAATCCTTTTCCTCATGCTCCCCTCTTCTGGGAAAGAAAGGCAGCTCCAGAGGTGCTGTGCCCAAGCGCAACAGCAGAAAAGTCCTCCTCTTTTTGTTTATTGGGTGGCAGTGGAAAGGGTCCTCTGAAATAAACAGAGCAAAAACGGGCCAAGGAGCCTGGAAACAGTGAAACAACACAGCTTTGTTTTCCACAGAAGGTTTTCAGAGGAGACATGCAAAGATGGTGATACATTTGCTCCTGCCATCCTGTGTCCGGGCACGTCTGGCTTCTCTGCTGGCATGGTCAGTGCTGAGGAGCACTGGGAAACGGGGGCAATTCAGGTCCATCTCTCCCAAAGAACTGGTTTACAGGAGGGAAAAAGCAAACTTCAGACGAGCAACGAGTGAATCATTTACTCCTGTCTGATTATTAGAAGAAAATCCAGACTGGGATGACAGGTTTAGTGAGTATGAGAGTTACTGCTGCAGGTACCAGGGCTGCAGCTTCCTTGTACGGGTACAGCTTTTACCCAGGATGTCAGGGAGTCCTGCATGTAGGACTCCAAAAAGCAACCCTAAGCAAACTGCAGGGGGGGGGAAAGGAAAGTTTTTCCCTAGGTTGGATGGGGAGAAGAAGAACGAAGGGAAGAAAAACGCCTTGTCTGAGTGATGGGGAATGTGGATCAGGACAGAGCCACAGCCCTGGAGAGAGTCAGTGGGTGCCCACCTGGTGCTCTGAGCACCCTACAGGTGAGAAAGCAAGGACAGGAGCACTGACAGCCGCTATGGATCTCCCGTGGGTGACCATTTCAGCTGTGGGACAGCTCTGTGACATTTCTCAGGGCTTTCAGACATACCAGACCATTTTCCCTGGCCACCCAGCACCCTGGCGTCAGGTACTGGAGGAGGGAAGCAGATCATGCCTGACCACAAAACCAGGATGAGACCTTCATATGGCCAGGGATGTACAGCAGCCATAGGAGCTGTGTGTTCAGAGAAAGGTGCAGAGTAGCTCTGTGGGATCCAGCAGCACCTGGTGGGTTGGGTGGCACTGGCTGGACCAGCAGCCTTGTATCACTGCTTGGCTTTCAGCCACCAAACGCACTTCTTACCCCTGTCCATCCCCGTGGGACTAAACTTTCCTCTGCCAGGTGTTCTGTGGTTGGGGCAGGGCTTGGACAGGCTGGGTGATGGTGGGTGAGAGAGCTTTAAAAAAACCCAGGGTGTGGACACCTCTCTGGCAGTCATGTTACTGAAGGGCCTGGCTTGTCCAAACAGGTATGTGTCGTGTGCCCTCGGCCTCAGTGGTGGGTCCCTCTGTGGTGATGGAGTCAGATGTAGGTTCCCCCACGGTGGCCAAGTCTTGAAGGCTCCTGAAGGACCAACACTTTCCCATGGTGTGTAGCAAAACCATCTTTTGCACGACTCCAAATAACAAGGCTTTGGGTCAGGCTACCTCAGCGTTTGCTGCCGAGCCTTGGAGAGATGAGGTTGGACTAGACAAACTCCAGAGGTCTCTTTCCATCTGAATTATCCCGTGATCGGAGGAATTTTCCTGTGATTGAAGGACCAGCTAGATGCACATCATGTACTGCTCTATAATGAAGCCGTATCCAAAACTCCTCCAGACAGTGCTTGGGTCACACTGTCTCTGGATGTATGACACCACCATCCCAACCAGTCCAACAGGATCCTATTGTAAAATAAATATTACATGATAGAAGTATGAAAGAGTTAATGCCCAGATCCATGGATGGGCTTTCACCAGGAGTCAGGGACCATTGTGTCTCCAGGTATAAGAGTCTGGTGCCACTACATCCTGATGTTGCCTGACCAAGTCAGGAGGACACCACTCAGGTGTTCATGCAGCAGCTGTCCTCCAAACCAGGCTCCAGCCATGGCCATCCTCACTTTTGGGTGTTTATTTCCACCTTGTCTGGTGTCACTCGATTCTCTTGCTCTTGCCACAAACCCTTTCTATCACGTGACTGGTTCACAGCGTCTCAGCTGGGCAACCAAAACCGGGCAGAGGATGAGGTGGGTTGAGACTGTGTGTTCCTGTGATGGGAAGAGGGGACACAGGGCAGGATGATGGCAATACAGCTGGGAGAGTGCAGGTGGCTGCTTCTGCTGGCTCGTATGGATGAGAAGCGCAGAGACAGGCAGGGAGAGGTACCAGTGGAGGGGATGCCCAGCCCCTGGCTCCCACCCACCATCAGCACAACACCACAGACCCCAGAGCTGCAGGCTGGGGGCTTTTCACCAACTGAGCACCCAACTGCTCACACTGCTGAGGCCCCTGTGCCCCACAGTGCCAACCTCAGCACCACCTTCCCCACTGACAGGGGAGCTCTAGTGATGAGATCTCATGTGCTTTTGTTTGTGCTAGCTTTGCTGAGGTAATTGCCAGCAAACACTGGAGCTTGATAAGCAAAACATTGGCAAGATGCAATTTCTAAAGCATCTTTAGCTAAATTTGTAGCGGTTGTCTCCAATTTGCAGTCCTGTTTGTGTCTGTGAAGAAGACACACACTTTCTCAGCTCCTTTCTCATGTTCCCACTTGCCTTGCACTGCCATGGAGGTAGAAGGAGGATTCCCCTCGCTTTATGCAGCTTGGCTTTGACTGAATAGCTTCCAGTTACCTTGAAACCTAATCTTCTTTTGAACTCTTTTTAAGTCAGTTGCATTCTTGGAAGGAGATGAGCCTGCGAACTTGTATCATCTGATGAGAGAGATAACAGCCCTGCAGAACCTACGCCCAGTGGCAGGCACAAGCCAGAAAACATCTGCACCTGCTCCCATGGAAAAAGCACGCGGGTATTAGAGGAGGCAATTTGCCTTTCATGAGTTCTATAATATTTATTCCATTGGGAAGCTTCACAGAGGTGTCCTGGATGCCTGTTTCGGGACAACTGCCCATTGAGCTCTGGGACATGCTGCAAGACAAAACAGTGCTAATGTCTCTAGATGAAGATGATCTTCATAATTTGCTTTTTTGGGGTTGTCTGATGCTGTGCTTTGCAGCTGGTAAGATGGACTCATGGAAAGAAGCTGAAAACCTTGCCACTCATAGAATTCGTGACTCCAAGTTCTGCTGTTCCTCTTGCCCCGAGATACAATTTAAGCAAAGAGATGTGCTCAAAATTAAGCTCAGTCTTCCTTACCAGTCTAGTTCTCAGTGGCAGCAGCTGCCCATGTCCACCAGAGACCATGGAGGGAGCCCAGGTATCACGTAATTTCTGAAGATCACATTGTGGTGACCCCCACTCTTCCCATCGCTGTCCCCATACCCTAGTCACTGGGTTAAGGTATGACTTTGGGTAGTCTACCTGGTTTCCTGCACTGATGTACATCCCTATGGGATCCAAGTGTCTCTGATGAGTGTCTGAGCTCCCAGCCGCAGGATCCAAGGGTTTGGTGTTCAGCTTTTCCCGGGGGTGCTCTTCTCCTGGGGTGGCCTCGCTCTGCTGTTGGCTTCGCATTAGCAAATTATTACTGCTAAGAAATGAACCTGAGCAAGCAAGGAGAGGTAGAGACTATGTGAGAGAGACAACAACCAGACCTGCTTGCTCTCAGCCATCCCTCCGCCCAAACTGGCTGCGAGACAAAATGGTGACCACTGCCTTTGGTGTCTGCCATGCACAGCAGAGGAGCATCAAAACAGAGGAGGGCTGGAGAGAGGGACAAAAGCCGCTGCATGTAACACTGCAAGGCAGGGCTGGATGCTAAGCATGAAGCAACCAACCTACCCAAGGGCAAAGATCTGGGCCCCCAGGACTCCTGCGGGGAGCTGGGGTGACGCCACCTTTCTCATGTGCCTTCTGAGCTCCTCCATGGCTCCTTGGATCCCCAGCTTCAAACACAGCTGCTTATCTCCCTGCATTACTCAGTGTTTCCCTACGTGTGCTCTAATGCATCTTCAAAGCATGGTGCTCACCACAGTGAACAGACCGGTTGACTAAATTAGAGTGACTTCTAATCGACGATGGAAGTGACTGCCAGTGGTGGGGAGACAATATGGGGTAGCTGGGAATAAAATTCCCGTAAAATTGTTCATTGTCAGAGCCATCTGAGGTGACACCTGTACCAACTCAGAAGCCTTCTGTAAGGTCTCACCCTTACAGGAGCAGAGGAGTGCCTGCAAGAGCAGACGTGTACTAATGGGTTTTCCTTTTTTAGTAGTGTTATTCCCACTGGGATATTAAAGAGCTACCCCAGAGCATCTGGGCAAACAGCTAATTCTCCCGAAACCCAGGGCGGTTCATCAGCCCAATACATTGGCTCTGAGTTGTTTTCAACACTTTGAATGCCAGATGCAGGTTTCAAATTGTAACAGCGAGGGCAAGCACAAGGAAACAACCAACCCTTTTCCCTCTCAAAATTCTTTTGTCAGTCAAAAAGAAGGACAAAAATGTGGTGAAAATCTAAATTCTGGTTCCAGAGGGTGTGGGCAAAGTCTCAGCTGGAGGAAAACTGGGCTCTTGAAAAGAGAAGGCACTTGGTCTGGAGCACCCCGTGCCCACTGGAGGAGGTTTTTCCTTCGTATACTACATTTTTTGAGTCATGGCATTGCCATTTATTTTCACCTTCTTCTCGACCACAGTGGGATGACATCAGCCCCCCCCTGCCCCCCCCCCCAGTGACTGGAGAGGAGCCTCTTTGTCAAGTAACCCAGCTGGAATCCTCCCAGTATGTGATGGTCACATGACGGTTTTGGGGCTATGGGAAAGAAGGCGAGTGGGAGTGGGGACCGCCGGCTGCCAGAACAGTTCATACAGCCCACAGCGTGCTCCTGCCCACATCTGAGGAGCTGCTGGGAAGGCGAGCGAGGAAGGAGGGAGCTGTGGACCAGATGCATTGCTCTGGTGGGCCGCCTCCAGCCTGCAGGCCATCGGGAAGGCGCGCCCGCACCAACGCTCCCGGCGGCTGCGCTTTGATAGGTGCTGTGGAGCGAGATCATGCATCGGGGAGAGAGAGCGGTGGGGTGATCCAGTCCGGGAAGTCATGTCTATCTTTGTTCTCCTCCTCCTACCTGATTGCGGGATGACTCATCCCCTTCAAACCAGCGAGGCTATTTCTGACACGAGGTGCTACTTGGCGTGAGTAAAGATGGAAAAGCCTGCCCCATAACTTGGATGATAAAAAGGATAATAATTATGCTTTATATAGCAGACTTACAAATAATGGCTTGCTTCTTTGGCTGTTCAAGACCACACACGCTTTTTTTTTTTTTTTCAGGGGGAGAGGTGTGGGGGGTTAATTTGGGACTTTTTTAGCTGGAACGGGAGATCTGTGTGGTCCCGTAGGCTCCTGTATAATAATTCTTTTAGCTTAATATCTTTTGATCTCCTCGAAGTTATTCATCAGCCCCGAATAACACACTGCCTGACAGTCAGAACTTTTTATTGGTGAAACGGTGCTTCGTTCTGCCTTCAAACAAAAGCAGGCTCGATGCTGCACCTCCCCGGTTACTGCAGGAACCCATGGGCAGGTGTCAGGTACCTTAGGAGGAATGAGATGCTAAAAGAAGACAGGAAGGAACAGGAGGAAGAAAAAGGAGAGAGGTCAACAAAGGAAGTTACAACTCGAAGGAACAAAAAGAAAAAGCTGTCAAAAAAAGATGAGAGGTGCCAGAAAGATAACAATCGGTAACAATTTTGGGGTCTTTTTATCCATTTAAATAACAATAAAAGGGGAAAGAAGGACTCAAGTGAGGGACAGGTAAAGGGAAGTTAGTTCAAGTCATTCCAAGGCATCCAGTGACTCTGCTTCAACTCACCACAGGGAGCAGATCTTAGGCACAAGGAAAAAGGGAGTCTGGAGGAGAAAGTGGTCATGGCTGAGGAAATGGGTTGAGATGCTCAAGTCCAGGGAACCAGATTGTCTCATCCTGAAAAATCAGTCAAGCTGGGGAAGGCACAAGTGAAGACCACGAGGCCCAGGCTCCCTATATTTGAGAAGGAAGGAAAGTGGTCTGTCCAGCTAAACCCTCTGGCCTGGGATCAACACCATGATGACTGACAGAACATATCCCAGACACCAGGAGGGACAGTACCTTTTTACAGTGTAAATGTTTTGGAGACTCGGAAAACGCTGTTGGACTTTGTAGTGGCAAGCTCCTCTGGAGGAGATGGGTGTTGCCGTGAGCTGGAGAGGAGTGAGGACCCAGCTGAGAGCAAGCAAGAAGTGACTTGTGCAGGAAAGATCAGCTGAAGACAAAGGAAATCATTGATGGGACTCTCTAAGGATCAGTGCTGGAAATCATTTCACATCTTCCCAAGTGACTTTCAGCACAAAAAAACAACAGCATGTTGTGATAAATCAATTGATCTCAAGAAATGGGGGGAAGAAGGAAAGGCATAACCAACATAGCAAGAGTTAATAGCAGTCAAAAGAAACCCTGTCTCACTTCATCAACAGGGACACCAGAAATGGGGTGGCATTGAATAGCACAGAAGGCAAGCTCAGGGTGGCATTCATCTGATCATGCATCAATCATCTGAAAGCAGTTCAAACCCACTCTGTAGCCACTGCAGAGAGAAAGACAGGACCATGGGGGATATTTTTTCCTCCTAAAATGTGTGTCTGACTTTTCTACGGCTGAAATTCGCAGCAGAAATGAAGCTCTCCAGTAGGAAGCAGCAATAATAGCTGTTGTCGTACAAACATGAGATATGAGAATATCATGCAAGCCAGCATAGAAGGAAAAAAACTGATGCTTGCTCTAATATGCAGTTTTCCCCTTGGAGTGGCATGGGCAGTGCAGGACAGGGAATGTGGCAGGGTGTACTCACAAGGACATGCAGCTCCAAGGACATTGCCAGCGTCTCTGCAACATCCGCTTTAGGGAGAAATGGTCACACAACGGTGCTTGCCAGCACTGGGACATGGAAGTGTGGGACACCACAGCAATATATGAGGAGCTGGCAACCCCAGGTGGTGTCAGGAGATGGCTAACTAGCTTGGGGTTGGCACGTCCCCAGCTCATGGCAGTAGGGATTTAGAGTTTCATCATCTAGTCTAGTTGGGACAGAGTGGTGATAATCCATCCTCAGGCCTCCTACCATTGCTGCTGAGGAGCATTTATTCATTCGCAATTCTGGGAGAGGGCATGGCTCTTCCAAGGACTCTGCACCTCGTGTAATATTGTAGTGCCTATTTCATCCATCCCAGCCAAGATTTCAACTCCATTAGTAGCTGAAGGATGACATTTCCTTTCCTTTCCCCCCAGGTGCCCACATTTATACCATGGGGTACAAAGAGATCAAAAGAAAGTGAAATGAAGCCCGTATCAAGGCATTTGCAGCAAGGTCACCTTGGTTCTGACCTGAGGGACCTGCAGCTGCCAGGCTGGAGATGCCCTCTTGTAAGAGCAGAGATGTTGGGAGAGACCTCTACGTGTTTGGTGTCCACCAAATGCATCTGTCCATGCTGAGATGTGTTTCCAACAGGAGTCTTGGGCTCACAGCAGCAAACAGCAAGCAATTTCTGATCTCTTGGAAGCAAAAGAATAGAAGCAGAGCTCAGAAATACTGTCCCAGTGAACTGTGGCTGCAGTTGGCAAGCTACCCAAATCAGAGTTTTTCTTTCCAGGTTTTAACTCCATCCTTGCAGCACAGTAGACAGGTCAAAGCCTGCTTTGAAGCGAAACCCAGGCTGTAACCTATATGCCCAGGCAGGCACACAGTCAGGTTCACACTGTGCATTAGCCCTGGCTCTCAAGGCTTGTGTGTGGACAGTCTGGGTGAAGGCTTTGGTGGAAGACTCAAAGCTGCGTGGGAAGCTCCTCAGGAAAGGGGCCAGCGGTGCAAAGGCTGCCCAGTAGCCAGGTGGCAAACGTTGGAGAGGGAACTGACAAGGGCAAAAGTGGTCCAGCACCATCAGGCAGGAACCAGGACTGAGGTCCTGCTTGGAGATTGTTGCACCCCCCCGGATGTGACGCTTTGGCAGCACAAACTCACAGGGGCATTGGGACAAACCCAACAGCAGGCAAGACAGTCACAGCATCCAGTGCCAGCAAGAGCAGGGCCATGCTCTGCCTGCTGCCCCCACTGGGGCTTTGCAAACCAGTCCCATCCCCAGGCTACCCATGAGGGTATGAAAGCACTGGGAAGGGGAAGGCAGAAAGGTAGAGATGCTAATGTACAGCCTGGATCTGGGAAATATGCAAGGTTATTGGTAGTAATATGTTGGTTTGGGCTGGAAAATTAAAGACAAAGAGCAAAGCATGGTATTTAGGTGTGGATTAGAAAGGAATGGTAAATAGCAGGCAAGAATGTAGCCAGGAACAGGATGCTTTACTATGACAAATTACAAAGGCAGCTGAAGGCAGGAGAGAGCTGTGGGTCTGGGCCTGACTGGTGAAGGAGGGATGCAAAACAAATTCAGGCTGAGCTGGCATGCTGGCAAATGTGTTTGTACCCTTCAAATGCAACAAAAAACAGCCAGGACCCTGGTGCTGGTTTTCTACAGGGAGCTTGAGGGTGGTGTTGGGGTTTGGGGACTTGAAGTTTCCACACCTATAAGGTGCACTGAGCAACGGGCTCAGTGTCAGGGGCAGTCCTGGCTCAGCATTACTGAGACTCTGCTCTGAAACTGATAGAAACACACGTGGGGAAAGTTGAAGCTGTGGCTAAAATCTGCCCTTCTTGTTATTACCAGGGGCTAGAGGAAAGTAATTTTAAACTCAGCTGTGAAGCAGATTTTTTAAGGAAAAATCCATTGCCTTAAGAGAGGTGTTGAGATGTACTCAAGTATCGCCCTCCCCTAGCCCCCAGTTGCTGCTCCAGAAGAGCACCAGTCTTCCATGGACACATAATTCAGACCTTGAGGATACCTCAGACACCCCAGCACTTCTCAAATGGCCACAGGTTCCATGTCTGTTAGCCAGATTTGGTCCTCAGAGTAGACAGAGGTGCTGGAGAAGGCTCACAATACCCAAGAAACTCTATTATAGAAACATCCTCAAATTTAGGGATTTATGCCTCAATTCTGAGTACAAACAGAGATCTAACTGGGGAATCTTTTTCCTGCTCATTGCTGAGCTGCAAGCTTTCTCAGCCATAACGGTGGCTGCTAGCAACTGGCTCTTGCACAAGCAAGACACAAGGCTCTTAAGCAAAGCAAAATTCATATATGCAACACTGATAAATCCTCATGAGACATCAACGGAGTCCATGGGTCAGACAAGTCCCATTTCCATACAGCGCAAATCAGCTTTCAAATGAAGGCAGTCACATCAATTTACAGCTGCTGGAGAGGTGGACCCACAAAACTTGATAGGAAAGCTATTTCGTCTGTCATGACTTCTCTTTGGAAAGCAGGTCGTAAGGCAGTTTATTGAGTGCAGTGCTCAGATGCAATATGATAAGGCCCTTCCTTGCCTGGAAGAAACACCTGTCTAGAGAGATTTTAATAATGACTGCCTTGCAGAAGGGTCGTACTGTTGGGCAGCAAATGTCCTCATTCAGTTTGTGAAGAGGAGCTGCATTTATTCCTGGTGCACCACTTTTCCTGTTAAACCAGACTCCTAGGAAAGACTAATGCGGAAGAAGATGCAATCAAGGCAAGCCAGTGGAAAGATAACCCATCAATTACCCAGCGGCTTGGGATATTCCTTCAAAGGCCCGTTCAATTAGACATCTGATTTGCATGTCTTTCCCATTTGCTGCAGGTACTCATTAGGGGCATTTAAATACAACCCTGACTGAAGCCCCACAAAGCCTTGGGTGGATGCTTTTGAGAACCTCATTTTAGTTTATCAGAGTTGTCAGAAGTTGCAATTACTGTAGAGCAAGAAACAAAGTGCTTTATCGCCCCTTTGAATCTGCTGGGATTAACACCCCTCTTGCAAAAATAAGTGTCTTTGCAGTCTTTAAAGATCTCAAAGATCAAGATCTCCTAAGTTTCATCAGAGGGACAATCACAGTGACCCCGCAAACACTGAACTGATGTGTGGCTCAGATTAACAACACCCTTTCCCCCCTCTTTTTAACAGATTTTTACCCAAGGACCAGGTTACCATCCTGGTCCATGTCGACTCATACCACAGTTCAGACTAAGCCAAGACCAGCTGTTCTCCCTTCAGAAAGATAGGTCCTGCCTGCCCTTGGATCCAGTATCTTGGTTTTTTGGCAGCGGAGAAGGGACCACCCTACAGTCCCTGTGCAACAAGTCAGTCCTGTCCTCCTGTCCTCCCTCTCTGACCTTTGCTGCTCTGTCCTAGCCTTGTGCTCTCCTTCCCAGCATTTTAGGCTGAGCTGCTATTTCAACGTCATCTGAGCTGAATTAGGACTAGAGTGACATGTGGACCCTCATCCAACTGTGGTCAGAAGCTTGTCTGAGAGTTTTTGTTGTCGGACGAGCAGCACCAAACTTGGCCCCTGGCTGGGACACCCACACTGTCCCTATCCCACGTGGGCACTGGTCTCTAACAAGGTCAAATCTACCTGGAAACTACTCAGTCTATTTTCACATAGGATATAGGAACTGAATGTCTTCAAGTCTCCCTTCTCCCTGAAAACCTACCTGAAATTGGCCCGAAACTTCAAAGATTGCTATGGAAGGAGACAGCTGAGAGCTGATAGATCCTTCAGGAAAACAGGTAAAATAACCACCCCTCCCTTTCTCCTTCCTCGCTTTGGCAGAACAACACAAGCAGACGTGGTGTAGACACAGCTGTACCCGCACATAAGGGCTTTGGTCAGTGTGTTACCGTGGGAGGCAGCGCAGAGAAACACGCTCCAGCAGGAGAAATCCTCACAGCACTGGCCCAGCCTTGGTCAGTATTTGTCCCAAGTTTGCACGGAGCCAGCCTCAAGGCCAAAGAGGATTTCACATCCCTGTGTGTGTCAGGCCAGGAGATCTGGGCCAGGCACAAGGGCTGTACACACACAGTGATACCCCTTCCCCAGCAGGATGGGTGCTGGAAGAAGTATGGGAATAAAAACAGGCGTGGCCCCCAGACCCCAATCAGCCTGGCCCCACCAAACCCTTTGTGACCTCCTCGTGCACCAGCACAAGCAAGAAAGAAGACAGTATTTTAAAAGAAGAAAACCGTGTTAGCCTTATCCCAGCCTTTGATTTCTGCTTGGATGTTCTTGTACAAGGTATAAAGGTAGTGTCTCTAATGAGATTACATATTATAGTCAGTCAGGAGCTGTTAAAAGGCTGTTTCTAATGGGATTAAAATGTATAGCACCCAGTTATAGCCGTAATTGCATTACACCCCTAAGGAGAGCCTGTAGTGTAAACTGAAGGCAGGTCAGGGATGCAGCACACGCTGCTTCGCTTCAGTATCTCCTGAGCTGCTTCCCTGTTTTTCCTTTTTTCCCCTGTCTTGGATGAAGAACAAAGAGGGAGAAGATTTAGTAGAGTGTCAGGAAGTGACTGGAGGCTAATCCCTCTGCTGACACTCCCCAGCACCAGGGGGAAGTAACTGAGATCAGCCAAATTGGCATATCAAAAGCCTTCTAATTATGTCACTGGTGGTTTAAGCCAATTCCTCACATTCTTATTCATGGAGTTTCCAGCACAAGAAAACCTTTCTTAATCTGAGCCGTTGTTGAGCAGAATGTAATGTCATGGATGGGTTTCTCTTTGTTGGTGCTGGGGATGCCAGTCTGGCTCTCCACTCATCCAGACAGCAGCCCTGTGTGATGGCAGGACATGGCAGAGCATCTCACAGTTGCTTCTGTGCAGCAAAGTTTTGTCACCAGAGATGTACCACCCAAAAAACAAAATCAAATCCCTCCTCTCCATGCACTTGCAATCTGGTCATGGAGAGCTGTGGTAAGCTCAGACCAGCTTTTTGCAAAAAAATGATGGTGTGACAGGAGAGACTTTGCTTCCATGCACGTCCACCCAAGGTTGTGCTGCTCGACACCAACCTCCATGCCACCAAATCCCACTTTCTGGTGTTAAACCCACCAGGGTCAGTGCTGAAGCAGCTCATTCAGTTCCATGTCACAACCTGGCCCTTAAATAGATGCTCTTGAGCCTTCCCCTGCCCCACATTTGCATTCCTTGCTGCCCCCCCAGCACTAGCAATGGTGAGGGGCTGTGCTGGACTGCACGCGGGATGTGTCCAAAGCCACCGAGCAGCCAGCAGTGAGGATGAGCCAAGGACCCAGGGCATCCTGGCAGCGGGTGTCTGTCCTACCTGTTTGGCCACACGCCTCCCTTTAAACAGGGACAGCCAGCTGGCTTGAAGGGTGTGAGTTTAAAGCAATAATAATACTCAGTCCGTAGGTAGCACTTTTCATCTACAGCTTCAAATCTCTTGACAAATATTGCTCGCAGTAGCAGAGATCTGAAAAGAACAAAGGAATTGGGTCCACGCCCATCTTGCTCCTTTGTAATATGCAAAGAGGGCCAGAAATCGCTTTGTTCATGTTACATTTTATTTATTTTCTTTTTTAATGCATTAGAAATGTAGATCATCGCTCAAGAGAAAACAGTGCATCCGTATCATGGAGTAGATACCAAGCAGGTGACACACAAGCAAACAGGGAAGTCATTTGTTCTCAAGCTGTTTAAATCACCAGCTCTTGTAGTTTTCTGTTGTTATCTTTGTTACAACTCAAGAGCCTGCAAAACCTTTGGGAGCAAAGAGACTTCTGGTAAGACCTTGACATGGCACCGTCACCACTCGATGGAGACGAAATGCTCCAGCCTTGACTGAGACATTGGAGCTGCTGTGTCCAGCAGTTCCTGAGCCACACGTGGGCTGTGTAGGGTATCCAGCCAGGATATGTGGACACCAGGCCTTTGAAAAGGTTTCAGTACCCTTTACCTTTGCAAGGCTGGGGTTTGAGTCCGTGTTTGAAAGTCGCACATGGATGCTTCAAGTTTATTGTTCTGGAAAGCACCTTTTTTAATGATGCAGCAAAGCATCAGCCTGTGCAGGACTAGCACCCAGCCCTCCCTGCTCTTTGAATGGTATGTGCCCTCACCAGCAGGCTCTCCTGGCTCCAAAGCCACTCTCCTTTAACCCTTCTGAGACACTTCCCTGGGAAACACCTCTCCCTGGCTCCAACATCCCCTGCACCAATGCAGCTGGGGAAGGGGTGATGATTCAAGCACCAAGTGCCTGTTGGACCCATGTCTGGGGATGCCCAGCAGACCCAGTGATGCAGGTGGTGTCTCCAGGCTGTCCAGGATGCAGGAGCTCCCCAGGTCCCAGTCAGGAAGGCAAAGCTCTCCCAACCTACGCAAGGCAGGCACTCGCTCACTGCCCCGCAGCGCTCGATCAAAGGGGCTCAGTCCAGGGAGACGTGCAGAGCCGAGCATAGTCCTGGGGTGGCTCTTGGGGAGTGTGGGAGGAAAATGGGGGTGCCAGCCATCACTGGGGCATTCGGGCTGAGGGTCTCTGCTCATGTTGGGCAGTGGGAGCACACATGAAGACAAGATTGGTTGCAATGGTCCTGGGGAGACAGCAGTGGGGACAGAGGTCTCCTGAAGCCACCAGGGAGGTGGCCAGGCCAGGGACAAGGTTTTTAGCAGAGGACAGTATGGACTATGGCTCAGCCACATCCCAATTTTTTTTTTTGTTAACACTGGCTGTTTTTTTAATCCAGGAGCTTGAGATGGATGTGGGGTAAATGAATAACATGTTCCCTCTTATGTTGCTCGCATAACTGGTGAGAGAAGGTGATATAAGCTCCTGCCTGTCCCAGATCCCATCAGTGCTTCACTGCAGGAATGTTAAATCCAGGAGCAGGGCTGGTGACACTGGGGACATGTGGAGCCTTTTCCCCAAGCACCTCCTGGCTAATAGAGCAACACAGGGATGGTAGAGGAAAACAGACTTCAGAAGCAGGATGCAAACACCTGGATGCTGATCACTGAGGCACACTATTGGACTCATCTGTCCCTCAGTCTGTCTGACTTCCTGGGGTGAGTTGGCAGGGGGGACACCCCCTTCCCATCCCAGAGTCCCAGCAAGGGCCCTCCCTCCTCAACCAGAGCCGTGCACTAGAGCTCAAGCCGAAGATGCTGGGGGCAGGGGACTCATTTCCACCCCTTTCCTCTGGGTAAGCTGGAGCAGAAAGGAGCCACCCTGGCTCCTGGGAGCCGGATCCCTTGAGATGCCGATGGGCAGAGCCAGGAGCCCGGCCAGGGGCTGCGTGCTCCAGATGCACAATCCATCCCCTAGCCTGGTCTCTGTGTCTGACTCGCCTCCCCCAGTTACAGCATCACCTGCCTGTTTATACGGGAGATTTGAAAGCTGTTACCTCCAACTCTTTTTATACCTTGGTCTAATCTAGATACTGTTAATGATATTTACTTTCAAGACGCTCACCTTAGATTGGCTTTTCAACATCTAAATTAAGCGTTCCATCCCAGTCTTTGATATCATGACGGCACTTCAGCTACCTTTGATCATATCTACTAAGTATTCTCATTAGTAATCAACATTACTTACTTAAAATAAACACATGTTTTCTTGAAGCTTTGTGGTTACGCTTAATCAGCCGCAAAAATTCCCCTTAAGATGGTTTGTATCATTCAAGGGCATTTGCGTCCATAACCCTGTAAATAGTTGTTGTTTTCCATGAGCTCTCCCAAATGCCGTCTGCCTGAGATCTGACTTTACCTTGAAAGGGTTTGATATCTATAACATGCCCCCTGACTAAACCACTGTTCAATACTTCCATGTAAACTGAATCGCAGGGAGAATCGCTGTTGGCGAACTCCGTCTTTCTCATCCCGGACTGCCAGCTTTGGCAGAGGGCAGGAAACGGCTCCCGTGGTGCTGAGCTTGATCTCTGACTTCCCAGCAGCAGCGAAACCACCCAAGTCATGGTAGAGTTTTAAGAGAGATAACTGGTGGTGCTTTGGATGGGAGGCAGGTGCTGCTGGGTTTGTACGGTGCCTGTGCCCTCAGCCCACAGTGTGGGGTTTAGACAATACAGGTCCTTACAATAAAGGTCCCTCTGACATGCAGAAAACGGTGAGAAGTTTGTACGTTTTGGGTAGGGTGTGTGACTCAGCTGCTATTGCTGCACCCTGGGCACATAAACCCTGCCTGGCTCAGGGTCCTGCATTGACACACTTCATGTTGCTAATGAGCAGCTTGTGTATGAGCAGCCCTGACTCACCTCTGCCTGCATCTGAGGAAACCTCCAGGAGAGGCAAATAGCTGCCTCCCTTCTTCCCCCACCTCTGAACATGTTCTTGTGTCGCCTTCCACCTCCTTCTTCTTGTTCCCACCTTGTTCCTCCCCTCCTCCCTTAGGAGCCTCATCCTGGTGTCCCACATCTTGGGGTGGCCCCAGATCCCCCAAACTCATCAGCAGTCACTCATGTTGGAGGATGGCAGAGAAGACAGTTATGGGACTGATGGACTTCCACCAGGATTTCTCCAGCCCAACTGTCTCTAATGGGAGAGGACCATGCCAGCTCCCTGCCCAACAGGCACAAAAGGATTAGGGACACAAACCACCCTGCTGGGCATGGATTTTGCAGGGTCTAAATCTTTCCTGCTGCTGATAACATTTCCTCTGGCTTCATCCCACCCCCTTCACCCTTTGATGTCAACTGGAGGCACCAGGCCTAAAACAGCCACTGCTGTTGATTAGACCTAATTAGTCCTTAATGCCCTCTTAAATCCCATTTTAAAAGGGGGCCATTCAGCACATCCAGGGCTGAGACAGCCCTGGCTGAAGGCAACAGTTAAGGGGTCTGTGATCAAAAGGGGAGAGAGCACTCACCAGGTAATTCAAGACAGATGGATTTGTGGGCTGCTACCAGCTCACACAAACTGGGCAGGAGGGTAGGCAGCATCCCTCACAGCTGGGGGCAACCCAAAACCATGGTTTCTTCTCCATGGAGCAATCTCTGGTGTTTGGTACCACTTGTGTCTCCACTGAGATGTTGTTTTCTGGTGGGGGCAGGAGCCATCAGCAAGGTGAGGAAGAGGAAATGGTCTGAAGGCTCTGGTAGTCCAGAAACAGTGCAGCTGGTCTGACTCCCAGTTGCAATGTTTTTCTAACCAGATGATTTTTAAGACATGTGTTGAATCAGTTTGTTGAGTTAATGCCCCTTGGGGGCCATCCCTTGGCTGGGGAAAGGAGAACATTATCCCCTTCACCCAAGTCATCTCCCAGCAAAACAAGAGGTATGGACACAGCTGGGGTTGAGTGATTAGGGCTTTGGTTCCAAAAGGCAAAATGGGGATGAAATCTTGTTTATCATATGCTCCAGTGCCACTAAACTCCACTGCTCCTTGCCACTCCATCCCCATCCCATCTCCTTTGTGAGGCTCAAGAGCTGGAAATGGGATATTCCCCAGCCTGGGCCTTTGCCTCAGCCACACAACCAACCTCCCGCCTTTAGGTCCAACTTTCTCTAGAAACCAGGCCCATGTCCAAATTAATTTTCTGTATGTGTTGTTGGAGTGATTAGATCTGCAAATCAACATAGCCACAAACTGAATAATGCACCAGCGCCGAGCGCTGTCGGGGCAAAGCCCCAAGTTCCTCATCAAGTTCAGTCCTGCAGAGCCTGTAACTAATGATTTTTCTCACTTGGCCGGGAGTCAGAGCTCTGTCTCTCACATGCACACACAAACATTGTACGTGTGCCTCGTTAGCATAGCGTGATCTGCAGATAAAGGGAGGGAGAGCCACGCACCAGCAATGGGACAGTTGTGTGACACCTCACCCTCAGCTGAGAAGCTGAGACCAGGAGAAACAGCAGGATGTTGGGACAAGCATCCCACCACCCCGTTCCACTTTTGTTGTGTCTCTTTCACCCTCTCTCTTGCTGGGATGGTCTGCAGGTGTCTTTTTTGTCCTGTTGTTGAGAGCTGGCCCAAAGCCCACAGACATCAATGAAAGCCAAGGATGAGGTCAGTAGTCTGGCAGGTCCCATGTCTGGACACATCCCCCCGGCCACTCAGTCATGGAAGTAGAAGGTGATGGGAGCTCTCAGAAACTCCCCAGGTGTCATCTGGTTGGATCCAGGAAGAAACACAAGGGAGAACCAGCTACAAGATGTCTTCTACAAGCATATGCTGGTCCCCAAGATTTCTTTGTTGGACCCTGATAGTAGTGTCCTGTCCCGACAAGTTAGGGCTTCCATCCATGTTCACACCCTTCTCCAAGCTACAGGCTTCATCTCTGCAGGTGGGCTGTCCCATGGCCCACAGCCTTGCAGTGCAGAGCTGTAGTCCCATTTGGGACACGCTGGCTATGCTCGTGGGGCACAGGGATGCCCTGCAGTGGGGAAGCCAGCACACAGCTCTGGGCTCTTGCCCTGCACTCATCCTTCTGCAGCCATAGAGAGGGGGCCTCATGCATGAGCTCTCCAGCAGCCTGGTGGGGGGCAGTGAGCTTAGACTAAAGGAAGGGAGGATGCTCCTCTCCGAACTTACCTTCTAGAAGCCATTTCTGACACATCTACACTTCACAGCAAGGGACAGGATGCCCCAGAGGGCCACCCTGCTCCATCTTCTGAGACGCATTTAGGGTAGGTAGACTGAGTTGCCCTATGGACATGGGTATTTTTCTCTATTCTCTACTGAAGAAGCCCAGAGCCAAGTGCAACTGGGGTGACATTTGCATCACTCACCAGTCAGTCTCTGCAGCACTGACTTGGAGCTGAGCAGGTACTTCAGCTCCCTTTGTAGTCACCAAAGGCCCTCTGGAGGTAAAATTCACCCAGCCTGCTTGCAACTGCTTCAAGACAAGATGAACTGCACCTTCAACTCCCCTGGCTGTGCAGATTTGATCTCCATCAACTATAAAGGAAGAATAGCAAGACCTCTGGGCCTTTTACCTGTCTGCATTTAGTCATGTAGTTCCCACCCTTGGTGACTGAAGCTGGGAGAGATAAGGATTTGCTTTAATGGAGAAAAAGCCAGGGTAGGTGGGACCCCCATGGCTAGAACAAGGAGAAAGATCATCAAAATGAACTTGTGGGTGACAAAATTAATCTGTCCCAGGGAGTTGTCCCTGCTTGGATGGTATCTGGTAACTGCTGAGGGCAGAGAGGACCTCAGCAGTAAATGCCAGCTCCCAGGACAGGAATGTGTGTTTAGTACTAACTAAAGCCAAACTACGGGGTAAGTAGCAGTGACACAGTGAGACAGGTCATCTCTGGCTTCAGCTTGACCCAGCTGACCTACCACTGCACCAATCCAACCCACCCTGCAGGTGCCAACTCAAGGGAGATGTCATTTGACAGGACTACCACAGCATTTGCTGGAGAAGCAGCTCTTGTGAGCAGCCTGGTCTTCCAGCTTGACATCTCTGTGTTCCAGGTACATGATGTTCAACATAAAGTAGAGCAACAAAACCTTCCCACAACTTTAGCTGTTATTGCCAGTTGTATTACCTCTTCTGTTACCCTGTTCATTCAATTTCCTTTTGATAAAACATTCATTTATCCACTTTATTCTTTGTTGTCAGTCAGGTGTGATAACTGTAGAGGAGGTTATTCTTTATGTTACACCTCCTAAAAAGACTGGGATGTCCTAATCTGACACCAGCAGGAACAGCTCTGCCTCCATTAATCCTTCTTTCCTTCTTTCCATTCCATGACCTGGCTGCCATTGAAAAAGAGAATCTCAGTGCTACTATTTCTACTGCAGCACTTCTAAACACACTCCTTTAAGGTCCTTTCAAGAGATGTTAGCATTTGCCTCGAGAAGGAGGTTGTATGTTTAACCCAAGTCCATCCATTCTCTGCTCCATCCATATATCCCTTGCCCCTCTCCTTGTGACCAAGCAGTGGCTCATCCAGCTGAGCACTAACCTGCAAAGGCTTGGTCCCAGTTGAGTCAAAAAAAGGTTGTTTCTACAAGGTTGGGATCTTAGGGGGCAAAAAATGTGATCCATGCACCCATAGAATGTGCCACCTGTGCCAGATGATGAGAGAGGAGCAGCACCACACTGAGGTGGGTCTCCTGAGGTAGACCTCACTCACACCAACAGAAAGGGAAGGGAGACATGCAGGTGTAGCTTGTACCAGCTTGCCAGGCAAAGATCAGTGCAAAAGAATGTACCTACCAGTGTAACTTCATAGATTTACCTTGGGGCCCCTGTCATTGCAGACAATTGCCCAGCTCACACCCCAAACAGATGTTGCCTCACAGCAAAGATTTTGGGTGAAGTTACCCTCAGGAGAGGGGAAGGACTTTCACTCCAGCCTGGCCATGAGCTGTACACATGGCCACAGGAGCCACATCCTGGGCTCCCCAGCTAAGCAACCAGCAGAGACTGTCCACTGCTTCCCAGAGCATCCATCACCACCCACAGAGACCATCTGCCCATTCCCTGAGCATCCATTGGCCACCATTCTGCTGGAGAAACTTTTTGGGGACCTTCTCCTCTTTCCATGGTTTCCTATGGGAAGCAAAGCTGTGGAGCTGGCCAGACAGAAGCAGGACATTCAGGAGCCAGGGAACAGCACAGCTTGCACCCACCGCTCAGTTTGGGAGCCTTCAGGGACAACAGGTCCAAATAGGTGGGTGTCCTGTCAGTGGTAAATCTTGTAAAGACTTTCTGCAGGAGACAGAGAGGGATGGTCATCCCTGGTAGACCCCAACTCCTCTCAAGTGTCAGGGATGTGCCCAAGGGTTCCCAGTGTGCACCAGGAAGGCATGAGGGCGATGGTCCCCAGCTGGATCCTAACACAAGGGGCTTACTGTGGGAGATGCTGCCCGGGGCTGGTCTCTGCCACCCACTCACAGAGCATCTCCAGGTACCCCACCATGCAGCTCCTCCTCACAACGAAGAGAGATCAAAAGGCATCCAACCCACTGATCGCTGGGTTTTGTGTCGAAAGGCTCCTCGATTACCTCACCATTAGCTGCACCCATTAAACAAAATCCTAAAGGTTTTACACAAAGCTGAGGTTTCAGATGAGAGGGCGAAGGAATGACTCAGTGCCTTTAAATGCCAAAGTCTTCTCCTCCGTCCTGTTTGTACAGCACCGAGCACGAGGGGTCCAGGTGCATGCCTAGGGCTCTGAAACACCGCCACAATTAAATAATAAGTGTAATAGCAGCTGTACTCCCACCAGCACGGTTTCGTTTCGTTATTCAAATATTCAGTTACGCTGGGTAGCACCTCCTGGAGATAAGTTTACTCCAGTGAGGTGGGTAATGACCCCCCAGCTGGCCACTGGCAGCCACGGGGTTGCAGCACTGGTACAGCCAGGAGCCCATCAGCATGTGCTGGCTCTCACAGGAGCAGCCCCGGGGGTCGGTGAGATCAAGGATGGGGCAGAAAGCAGCAGCTCCAGGTCCCTGAGAGCCGGGGCAGAGCTGGGCCAGGGGTTTTCAGCTGGTATTACAAGCTTATGGGGCTGTTAAAGCGGTGAGATTCCCCTTGGGACTTGTCCGACTGAGACCCCCAGCATCTCCCCAGCTGACAGCATCTGAGGACAGTGGTCACAGCAGTGTCACCTGGAACAGGAAGTAGGTGAAGGGGAGCAGGGAGGAGCACAGAAACTGCCCTCTCCTCCCTTTCCACCTGGAGAATCAGCAACAAACACCGATTTTCAGCCCTAAAAAAAGGAGCTGATAAAAAACAAGTAACACAGTGGTTTGGCAGCACGGCCTGAGGTTTGGGCTGATGATCACTGACTCGCTGCTGGGCACCGAATCCAACGGGAGGGCAACCCCCAGGAGGAGAGGTCTCCACGGGGTCCTCGGAAATTCTCTGCCCAGCTCCCGGCATCGGCCGGCCGCCGCCCCCACGGAGCCCACCGCTTCTTCCCAGCGCTGATGGGGCTCCTGGAAAGCAGTTTGCTCTCAGCCCGGTGCTTCTCCTGCCAAGTCCAGCGCACGGCTCAGAGCTGTGGTGGGAACCACCTGCTTCTATCGCAGAAGAAATAGTGCCATCTGCTGACATTCGCAGCTCTGTTCCTCGAAAGCGAGGGGCGGGTGCTTATCTCCCTCGTGTGATGGGCGTTCGGGGTCGTGTCAGCCTGAGGAACACCCACACGGGACCGTTCTGGGAGGGACAACTCCACAGGTGACCCACACATGGGGCTGGGGCATGCAGGCAGCTCGAGACCCCCATGGACATCCAGGGTGGCCCTGTGGTCAAGACAGACTCAATACTAGGGATGCAGACCCTAAGCACCCTTGGGAGAAGAGCTGGAGGGGAAGGTGCTGGTCACTGCCACACAACAGGGTTTAGTTAACCTCTTATCCCCTTCACTGAACACAGGGAAACCCCTCCAACAGGCTTCTCTTCAAGCCACATCCCCCACTCCATATAATTCCTTAGTATAGCTTTTTCCTTCCCGATCTCTGATCCTACCACCTCTGATCCTGTGGGGTGCTGGAGTTACTAGGACTTCCAAAGGAATTACTGGAAAGCATCCCTTGGCTTGTATGGTGAGGGATGAGATTTTGTTATAATGGTCCCGCCCAGTCTCATGAAATCCTCAGCTCACATACGCATCCCTGGGAGGTAACTGTATTCAAAAAAGTCTTTTTTAAAAGTCCTTTCCAACCAGGACTATTCTATGACTCTATGATACATTTATATACACTATACAGATTGGATATGTCCTATGCAGGGACCAGGGCAGGAGATGCCACTGGTCTCAGGCACTGGCAAGGAAAAAGTCACTGCTCGTGTCCAAAACTGCTGGGAGAAACTCTTCCCTGGGAGCATCTTTTTGCACACAGGGGACGCACTGGGCCCCCAGAGGGGGAAACCCTGTGACAGGGAGATGATCCCACCCCACCACCTCCCCAGGCACATGAGAGCCATGGGAAACCAGGTGGAAATGAGACAGCACGAGCTGCGTCGAGTCACCAAACCTGATGGAGCTCGGCCTGGGAACAGCCTGTGGAAAGCAAAGCTGCTGATTTTCTGATTTTCCAAGCTGACCTACCAATAGTAAAACCATCAAAGTGAGAGACACATTCCTGAGGTCTGACCCAGCATGGCAAAGTCAAGGAAAGGTTCCCACTGAACTCAACAGACAGTGGACTGTGGCCACAACACTTACATATAGCCAAGATTTATTTAGTATTTTTCCCCATGGTTTTAATCAAGGCTTCATCCCACTGGGGTTGCATCTCATCCTGCAACAAGGAAGTCAAATTTATCCTACAGAGTCATTTTAACACAATAGATAATGAAATATACAGACCTAGAAACATTACCATGTATGTATATATGTAAAAAACATGTATATATTTTATATACCTACAAATAACCTCTTAAATGAGAGGCCAGCGTAAAAAACAATCAGAGTAAACACTGTAATAATTTTAATTATGCAACATATTCTGCCTAACATATTTATTTTTAATGGCAGTCATTTTAATAGCTCTAAGGCCCTGAATTAGTCCAATATGTTCTTAACTGCGTTCACTTTAAATACAAATGCTAATGACTTTTCCAGAGGGTCCAGCACTCTGGATGAGCTTGCTGCACACCAGTATATTCTTCTTAACATGTTTACTTTTAATAACAGGCTTAATGATGCACTCGGGGCCTAATAACCACATTTAGTCACAAAGAGAAAAACCAGCTACAAAATACTTTCTCTAAAAACTAGGCTACAGGGGATTGCCGCGCCGTTTCAAAGCCACACCATCCTTTAATGTGCCTACCTGTGTTTTGGCTCTACCTGCATCCAGGCTGGGGACCCTGGCCATGGATGAGTAGCCTTGATTGATTTTTGGAGCTGGTTTTGGGGTGACCTGGGGACCCTGTGCAGCAGCCGAGCCATTTGGGGTAAAGGACCACCGCTGAATTTGGCCTCACCTCCTTCCACCCTCAATGCTCAGCAGTGGATCTGGGGAGAAATAAAGGGCAAGTTTCAAAGGAAGGTGTTCCTGGGCTTTAGCAGAGGCATCCTGGGGCTCTCGCTGACATTGCCAGCAGAGACGTGCCAAAGGGAACGCGTTTGAAAAATCACACCCACCATCCATTAAAAAGAAAACACAACAAAACACCAAAAAGAAAAAAAAAAAACGATAACAACAACAAAAGCCTAACTCCTACCTTTGCCTTTATGAGAACTAGAAACACAACCAAATGAAAGACAGGCGACCGCCGCTCTCTCCTTTCATGCCCAGATCAACCCATTGCTGTGGGCCTGCAGCCCAGGGCAGCCCCGCTTGTGCCTCAGCCCTCCTGGCTGGGGCTGGGGGCAGGCAGGACCCCCAGGCACATTCACCCCAGCAGAGAGGTGCTTTCAGCTCCCAAAAAGAAAGATTCACCCAGCAGTGTGGCTGGCAGGGCTTCTCTCCCTGGTTGTGTCCAGACTTGTCCAAGCCCAGCCCTGTGTCCAGACCTGTGAAATCTCATGAGCCAGGGAGATGCCCAGGGCTGCCTCCATGACCTGTGGGTGAAGGACCAGCCCAACCCATCCCTTTCCATCCACAGTTTAGAGGGTCACCCCATGGGGTGTCACAGATGTCCCCAACATGTGGCAGGCTCACAACAGTGCATGCTGACAGGGCTGGAGATACCCCAGGGGCAGCACGCTTCTCCCTCCCTGGAGGAGCGTCCCAGGGCTGCATCTTGCACCAAAACACCTTATGGTTTATGTCCTAAATATAACCGTGGCAGACTTTGCCAGGCTTCAGCTCCACTTGCATGAAAAGCACTTGCAAGGCTTGAACCATCTCTGGTTTTTCTACCTTCTGCCCCAGGGGCCCGAGCGAAACAGGGAGGGTGGAATCCAATAGCATGTTGTGCATAAAAAGATTATGCCAAAGATAACCTTATTGCTAATAATAACCCTGGAATCCGATCCTGTGAATAGGCCCTATTGAATGCTTGAACACAGGCATTCCTCGGTTAGGTTTTTCTGCCTACAAATATTTCACTTCAGTCTTTAAATACTAATCACAGAATTCAGACGAAGGGTTTTTTATCTTCAAAGTGCTGTAGAAAAAAAAAATTAAAATTAATTCATTAATCAGACATAATTAAAGGGCATAAAATATGCCTTTCTCCAGCGCAGGAAAACAACCAACACAGCGTGAAGCCATCGCAGGGACTCCAAGCATCTTTCCCACCACGAACGTGATTTTCCCGGAGCGGCGCCTGGGCAGTAGCCGTGCTTGTTCCCAGCAGCTCTGCTCAAGCTGTCTTCCTGACATGTGTTAGGCTGTATGTCTGCCACGCAGGAAATAGGGTTTGAAGCTCACAGCCAGGAGCAAAAGCTGAGATTGAGGCTTTAATGAAGCTGGGATTGAGTGGCTAGGGTGGTTCAGTGAAGCAGTAAATGCAAACACATTATCACCTGAGAACTTGCTCCAATTTCACACCAATTAACTAGGAATGAGAGAGGAGGGCTGGGGCTGGCTGCAGAGATGGCTGATAATCCTGTGAATGGGCAGAAATGGCTCGAACACCGACGCGCTTGTGCCAAAACGAGTTTGTTAGATAACGCCGGTCCCGGCAATTTTGTCTTGGGGAGGGAACATGTCATTACTGGAGCTGCTTTTATTAGCAAATATTAAAAACATTTCCCGAAATGCAGATGCCCGTGAGAGAAGCACGGGTGGAAAAAGTAATAAAGCAATAGATGATTATTTTATTTCTCTGCCAACGTGTCACATCACAGGGAAAGGGAAGGGGCAAAAGGGAAAGGGAGGGGGAGAAGAGGGGTGGGATGCGGAGGACTTTTGGGGAAAAGTCGGCAGCTCATGGAGGGGAATATCCCACCCTTGAGGAGACCCTCAAGATGCTCAGCTCTGGATTTGGAGTGGGTTTGATTTTTAATCAACTGCCAGCAGATTTAAGTCCAAACAGGACCCCAAAACTCACCTTGGCAGCAGTGATGGGGCCCATCCCTGTCCTCTCCATCTGCACTCAGGAGCCAGTTCATCTTCACTGCATTTTAATATCTGAGTTATTCCCAACCTTTTTGGCTGTTGGGATTATTTCCATTTTACGAGTTAGGGTGGAAAAAAAGACAGCAGTTTAGAGGAAGTGCTATTAAATGGATTTCTACGGATTAAATACTAAAACAAATCACATTCTCAGTGTGCCAGGCCCCACATTACCCCTTCAGTAACTGCAGGTTTTGATGTCTGTGAGCAACCAGACTGATCCTCCAAACTGCATCAGCCATGAGACATCCTGTAGCCAGCAGGCCGAACCAGAATAATTTCTTGGATTTGGATGAAATCTTGTTTTCATTTAAAAATGCATGAGCGATAAAGAGGTTACTGCAAACGCAAAGGCAAGGACCCCTTGCTGAGTTCATGGTGACACAACTGGGCTGGAGAAGATCTCAAGAGAAACCTTGTGTGCATGGTTAACCCTGGGGAGGGCCTGTGCCCCAAGAGGGGTCCTCAGTGCTGCCCCAGCTCTTCCGGGAAGGAAGCATCCAGGAAGCTGTGTTGTCCCTGAGAGCCACCCGCCCTGCTCTGGGGAGCAGGGAGCTCCAACAAAATAATTGAAGAAAGGTGTAAACAGAGGGAAAGTAGTCACTGTGCTCCTCTCACTCAATATTGAATTACTTCAGCCTACAGGAGGGATTGAGACATCTCCCTTTAAAGTGTTTGCACTGGTGATGGAGGATGGATAGGCAGCAAAGGATCAGGACAAACCATAATACACTAAAAAACCCCAAGTATGGTCCACCTCACTAAAAGCCAAGGAGAATGCTGGGGCTGGCTGATGACAATGCCTCATTTCTGAGCAAGGAGGGCCCTGGGTGCTCCCTGTCCCACTGTGAGCCTGATTTTCAGAATCCTGTTCACTTCAGGTGTGAATTCCCCTCTGTACAGGCTTGGGAAGATGGAAAAAGATGCGGCTTAAATGAGCAAGGGGCAGCAACTGCCAAGCCAGATGCTGGGGGATTCTTTCCCCCGGGGCAGGTGGAGTGGGGTGCAGGGGGACACCTTGTTCCAGCTGTTCCAGCCATGGGAAGTGGGGATTTGTGGTTCTTCCCTTCTTGTGGCATGCAAACCACTCTCCCAAGCAGGAAATCTCCCGTTCTGTACACAACGGTGCACCCAAGCCCCGGTGTAAATCCACAGGGCTCTTCCTGTCCACGCTCTCCAGCCTGTAATTATCTTAAAGGCAACAATTAAAACTATTGAAACACATGTGATGGGTTTAGGGAGCATAGCTTGGCTAATCCCCACAAGCATCCCGGAGGAGCGGAAGCGAGGAGTTCCCAGGGTGCTGGTGCTTTGCTGGGCAGGTGAGGACCAAGTGGAGCTGCAGGGGACCAAACTCAGGGTGAGGAGCCGGCAGCAGCCTGGTCCCCAGGCAGTGTGAGACATCTGGAGTCATCCACGTGGCAGTAACCAGGCTGGTGCAGGAGGGTCCCCCAGCTCCTCACTCCATCTCGACACTCCCCAGGGTCACATGGAAAGTCAGTGACAGAAAAGAGCCCCATTCCCAAAACCTGCTCTTTTGGTTAAAGCTCTGATTGTAAACTTCTGTGGCAAAAATGTCACCTTCCTTTTTCCATGTCGGACCAGGATTTAGGCTTACGTCAGACACCAAAACAATAGCATGTTCAGACACAACCCCTTCTGCCTTCCCCATCATTTACTGCAGCATCCCACTGCTGTTTCATATTAATGTGCAAAAGGTTCTGCAAATATCTGTGATGTTCTGCTTATGGAGTCCCAAAGTAAGAGCAAAGAGATGCATAGTGAAGAATCGCACAAAATATCACTGTCCTCCTGTGCTCATCACTTCTTAATTTGTTTGTTTTCCAGGAATCATTATTTTTGAGGCTTTTCTGAAAGCACCATGCTCCTGGAGGATGATTATATGTGATTTTGTACTCTGCTTTCTTTAAGAAATTCTTCTAACCTGTCCTAGAAATGTTAAAGCAACTTTGGGAGCCTGAAAATGCAGCGAACTAAGGAGCAAAAAAGAGAACACAAACTCTTTGTCCTCAGTATCTTGTGATCTTAAAGTGCTCGAGGTGATCTCAAGGGTGTCAGGGCAAGGACAGAGCCACTCAGGGCAGCCACCGGCTCCTCTCTTTTCCAGCCCTCTTGCTCCAGCGAGGCAACACTTTTTATCACCTTTTTTGTGATATGGTGTTCTAAAGATTTCTAAAATTTCCAAAATTTCTAAATTTTCTTCTTTTCCCAAAACTCACACAAAATTTTAACCATTTGGACTAAAAGTGAGTAATTTTGGTTTTGCCTCCAAAATACTTTTTTTATAGTTTGTTGTTTTGTTTTGTTTTAAGATTCTGCTCAAATTCCCTTTCAATTAAGTATTTAACTTCTGAAGGCTTACTTTCTCCCTTTTTTTTTTTTGCTTTTCCCTCATGCTTCTCTCCCTTTCTCACTGCAATTAACTGGGGGAAATCCTCTTCTGAGCCACTTCTGCTACTGCTAACATCAACAGCCCCAAGGATGCTCCCAGCCCTGCGCTCCCCTCACCAGGGAAGGAGCCTGCAGAGGGTTGCAGACCCCCTCCCATATTCCTGGCTCCCTGTGGGTACCTGTCCAGCTGTATCAAAATCACAGGACAGACACAGCCACTGGGCTAGAAGGGACAGAAAAAACCATGGCAAATCCAGCCTTGGGTTGACAGGACCCCAAAGGGCCCACCTCTCATAAATCACACAGCAGATGGCCAGTGTCTCTTCATGTATTTATTGATTAACAGCAGCATTTTAGATAAGTGAAGACCAGTTGCCTTTGAGGGCAGAAATAACGGGCTGAAGTGTCATTCGGTGTCGCAGGCACATGGCAAATTTTATTTGGGGGTTGTTTTCCATCACGTGAGCATCTGACATTTTATTTGCATTTCTAAGGGGCTTTAGCACTGAGTTTCTATTTTAAGCCAGGAAAGGGAGAGGGCAGCAGGGCTGGTGGTAGCTCTGGTTTCCCTGGGAAGCACACCCTGAGCTGGAAGATTAATATTGATGACAGGAGCACCATACAGGCGGGGATTTACGGCAAGAGTGAAAAAACCTGGGGAAACCAAGAAGCAAGTGAGAGGGATGGACTCCTATCTCCAGACTCTCAAATCAAGATGTGCATAAGCCAACAAGTTTCTGGGCACGGTGAACACGGCAGCGTGTTGTTCAGCAGCCTGTGCAGCGCCGGAGATCAAACAAAGTGATCTCCTCTGCCTTGAAAATGCATGAAGCTGCAAGATCTTCAGGGCAAATAAACTTACTTTGATTGCAGGGCTGGGATCTTGGAAGTCGCATTCCTTTAATTTCCTTGAGCTGGTTGCTTTCCCCGTGAAGGACATGTACAGGGAGGTGAGTTTTCAATGGAAACTGGTTTTGCCTCATTTTCCACCTCTCTCCTGTTACAATGAAAGAAGTGCCGAGCTCCGGAGGCCTGCCTGCCTCTTTCTATGCAGACAGAAAGGGCTGGGTGTCTGTGTTTAATTACAGCCTGAAATAACTGCATTTAAAAGACAACAGCAAGCTATTTAATTAATACTTATCATTAGCACACATACGAATGCCTTGCAGCAAATTGCAACAACAAAGCAAGTCCTTCTTTATTTTTTTTCCTTGCACATGGGATAAATTAATTTAAAAAAAAAAAAGTAAACAAATTATTTGCACTAGGTTTGAAATTGCTCTTATGGAGTGAGAGTACAGGGACAGTAGGTATCACTCCAGGAGAGCAGAGATGTCTGAGAGTAGAGATGTCTAAGGGTAGGCTTCTCAATCTCCAGTTTTTCAGTCTCCAGCTCTCCTGGCCAAGAAGCTTATCTTCATCCATCCATCTATCTTTCTATCTCAGCATTTACACTGGGCTCATCCCCACGTCTGAGCGCCTACTTGTCTTCATACCTGTCCATAAATTACATGGCACCCCCAGGGCCTTATAAATAATAATTCAACTCCCAAACCTTCAGAACACTGTTTTAAAGCATTGGCTTATAATTCACCACGTTGTGGACTCCTCCTCCTAGCTCATAAATGTGACACTGGAGCAGAGGGATGTGGCAGCCCAGTCAGTGGAGTAATTGCCTCCAAATCAGTTCCTTGGGTAGCAGGGGTGGGCTGGGTGGCCACAAGATGGAAGGTGGGGATGGACTTTGTGGCAAAGCACAGGGGAAGGCTGGACTGCTCTGCTCACGGGAAATAGCATCCTCACCTGCAGCCCGGGATTTTATATTCCTCTCAAGTTTGTTTCAACCAGTGCTGCAGTCAGCCAGTCATCCCATGTACCCCTTTAATGAATAGCACTCTTAATGGCCCTATTAATGACTGGAGTGATGAATCACAGCTTGGCTCTGCTGCTGAAGTCTCCGTGGGACCCAACACCAGGTGACAACTGCAAGCTTGGAGGCAGATGGCTTAAAGGGTAGACCCCATGAGTATCCAGACAGATCCCAAGACATTACTTTCTCCTCAAGATACATAGGAGTTAGGAACACATCCCAGCCACATCCCTCAGTGTGAAGGGTGTCCTGACCTCTGGGGGAACATGGGATTCCCACTGGTTCATGGGCATCACTGTCTCCTGGATCACATGTGTCAGATCTTGTGGTGAGGGACCTGAAATTGGAATTTTTGCTGAAGAAAAGTGTGGTCAGCTGATGTATGAGGTGAACTATTTGACAAGTCTGTCCTGGATTTGTGATCAGCTCTGGAAGGGGCAGAACTAATATATTGTTAACATTGGGAGCATGTCAGGCTGCCAGAGACTGCAGCCCCCCAGCAGTGTTGGGTGAGGAGAGACCACTTTTCTGCACGACTTTCCTCCCTCCATTTTCCGTCTTTCCAACAAACCAAGCTGATCTTCCCTCTCAGCCAGAGACCTGAGGATGAGCGAGCAGAGCCCCAAGCTCCTGTTCTGGGGACAGAGTGGGAGATCCCAGTGTGAGTGGCCACAGATGCCGTGGTCCCGAAGCAGGGTGGGACACAGCATGCCCACGGGGCCAGGTTCATTCCCATATCCCAGGCACTGGCCTGGCACGTGCGGCTGCACATTTCCCCCTGTGGGAGTGCAGCACCCCCTGCAAGCTGAGCTTGTCTGAGCTCCCTCTGCCTTGGCTCCAGGCATGGAACAGGCTTTTCCTGCTGTGCTTCTGGCCCAGAGATCGCAGAGAGAGTTTTTGTCGCGTCATTCCCCCCAAAAAATCTGACACCCCATAGGGGTATCCTCAAGGATGGTTGAGAATTAAACTCCTTTTCGCCCTTCCTGGGCACTGTCTGCAGTGGGGCCGGACCCTTTACCCATCCTACTGCTTCAGGGCATTGGGATGGGAGCATAGAATGTATTCATCAGGCTTTCTGCTTGCAAAACACACCAGGACCTTGGCAGGCTGTGAGTCCAGCCCCACTCACCCCATCCTTCCCTGTGTTCCCCAGTGAGGGGTCCGGGTCTGGCCCCTTGCCCTCCTGTCTCCTCCTCCTACTCCAGTCCTCACCAGACAGCTGGGTTTGCAACCTCTTGCTTGGATGTGGAATTTCAGGCCTCTCCCCTCTCACAGGGTGTCTTAAGGTATGATTAAGAGCTAAATTACAACTGGGCAGACGTCCCCAGCCGAGAGCCGCAAGATTGGGGGAGGCAGCTTTTAAAGGTGGTAGAGTCCACTGAGCATAACATCTGCATCAACCAGAGGGGATTGTGGGGGCTGAATGGGACCAGGAGGTTTCTCACTGGCACCCCCAGTGACATGCTGCACCACCCCCCCACCCCGTGCAAAGCCATCCTTCAGGGCAGGGTTATTTGTGAGGCTGAGGTTAAGCTGCTGCTTAAATAGCAGGTATTTTGCCGGTTTGGCTCTTAAAGAAGGGTGAATGATGGCCTTGTGAAGCATCATTCCTGGACCCCACCACCATTTTCCTCCCAGCTCCTTGATCCATGCAAGTTGAGCTGATAGCATTAAAAACATCCAAGTGCTGTGGTTTTTTGCATAATTTTCAACTAAGCTGTTTCCCTCACCCACGTTAATTTGGATGGGGTAGCCTCAGCCCCCATCCTGGAGAAGGCACAGGTCCCTCCTCTCCTGCAGGGTTTCAGTGGGATGGAAGAAGGTGGCACAGGGCCGGTTGTGCTGGAGGGAGCCAAGGAAAAGGCTTACTGGGTGCCAGCAAGGCAGCCCAGGCAAAGCTTCCCACTCTTCCCGCACATTCTGCAACATCCCAAGCTGAATCACTTCACAGAACTTACTTTTACCCTGTTAAATGCCACTAAACCTTCAAATTAATCCTCCCATTACAGGACTTCCTTTGATGTCAAAGGGGGAATTTTTTTTGATGGCAGAGGGGGATTTTTCCCCCCTGGTATAATTATTCCTATTTTTTTTCCCCTTTTTTAGGCACAAGAGATTCCTGCCAGATGCATGACTTGTGGAGGCAGCTCCCACACAAGGTATTTATATATTTATATGTATATGATGGGAACATGGTATTGAATGACCTGAAGTTTCAGGCAGAGGATAAGGGGAATTTCCCATTTCCTGCTCGTTACAGTGGAAGTTGCCTGGGAAGAGTCTGCAGCAGGACTAGGACCGAAAGCCATGAGATAAATAACTGCTTTCCAGTGCTGTAAGATAAGCATGTCCAGGGAAAACATCTGCTATTTAACACTATAATTGAGCAAGTTTCAATGCCTGGGAATGATCCCTGCCACTGCCTAAATTACAAGGATGGGTAAAATGGATAAGCTCCAGTCTTGCATGTGTTTCCCATTGAGCATCTTGGGTGTTACTGGGATCACTGGGCTGAACATCCCAGTACAGAGCCAGAATCACTGGATAATGCTCAAGAAGCAGTGAGTAGTGCTAAGGAATCTTTCTGTAATAGCCGGTAAAGATGGAACAGGCAGGTCAATCCAGAGTTTCAATCAGATTTTATGAATTATTAGGGCAAAGGGGATACAACTGCAGAGCTCTTTACTTAAAATGTTATGAAATAGTCCACATACTTCAATGGGGAAGTGCGTTCTTGCTAATATATCATTGTATGGAGGCTGCTCCCAGCATAACATGGGGTTTTCCTGGGAACAGAGAATGAGGGAGGCATTGGCCAGCTGTGCCCAGTACCTCAGGTCTGTGTGACTACCTGCGCCCTGATCCCACGCTGCCCGAGGGGTGCAAACTGACACCCCCCCTCTGCCTCCCACTGCTGTGCCACGGCTCCAATCCGCCCCCGGAGCACCTGTGCCCAGTCCTGTCCCCGCTCCAAGGGAGTGGACCTGGTCTCCATCGTTGTCAGGGCAGTGATTTCAGGGGGGATCTGGGGAACCAGGCCAGCTCGGAGCACGGCATCCTGAAATTTGGCTGCGGAGGCTGGAGCTAAGCAACACCGGGGAATGCTGCAAAGGGAAGAAAAGCAAGGAAATTTGGGATGTAAGCAAGCCCTGGGCTGGAGATACTGAAGGAACAAGGGGATAGTGATGCTCCAGTCCCCAACACTCCCTCACCTGTCTGCTTGAGAGTAGTGGTAGTGAGCAGCCACGGCAGAGTGGGGGCACAGCAGGTACCGGTTTTCCTCCCAGCAGCGCCGCATGGCTCCAACAATATCCTCGTCGGAGGCTGAGCAGGATCGTAGGGTCTCGGAAAGCTGTGGAAATCAGGGAGGTTTGTTCTGTACAGGGCATCAGCCACAAGCACTCAGCAAAGCAATTCAAAACAGGGAGGCTGGAGGACGGAGCTCCCCAAGGACTGAAGGAAGAGGGGTTGTTACAGCACTGCTGGAAACAACCATGGAGATGGAGTGTGAGCAAGGGGTTTCCATTCACAGGTGCTGCGAGCGTGGGTGGAAAGGAGCCAAGAATCAGCTCCTCAGCTCTTGGCTCCTATTCCCATGCTCTGAGGGACTTGTAAAACCCACCTCAGTGTAACAGCTCTTCTTGCTTTTAATAAAATCATTACTTAGTATTTATCTTGCTGCTTAAGCAGGAGTAGGCACCAAGCAAAGGATGCTTAGTGAGGGACAGTGAGTGGGAATTTGGATGGGAAGAGGCAGGGCTTTGCATCTGGCCCTCTCATAGTTCATATCTTCGGTTTTCTCTTGTATCTCTCTCTGTGTTGTGCTCCCATTTGCCATAAGAGTGAGGCTGAATTGCAGCACCCAAGTCACCAGACCCACTCCCAAACACTCAATTTGTGCCAGCATCTGCTGCATGATGCCTCGGTGCATGGACAAGGATGGAGTGGTTTCAGATCCTAACTAAATAATTATAGGCATTTATTAAATTAGTTTTGCAAAGAAGAAAAAGCCTTTTTAAAAAAAAAATAAATTTAAAAGCGGCTTTTAACACCTCAGTGCACACACATTGATATAAAACTTCTGTTCTGGCTCACACTTAAATTTTTGGTTGGAAGCTCTCCACTGTGATTTTTTTATTATGTAAATGAGTTGAAAGCGGTAGTTCTCCTTACATACACACACACATACATAGTGTTGTGTGTGTCAGGAACTGACCTTTCTGTGCAAATCCTCCGGCAGCTTTAGCCTTTTCGATGCACTGAATCGCTCCATCAGCATTTTTATCAGGCTGCTGTCAGAGCCTGAGAGCAGCCACAGGATCCTCTCCACATTGTAAGGCTCCTGGGAAAACAAAGCAATAGGTGAGCAGTGGAAATTCAAATATCCATCTCAGGGGAAGAGAACCTGTGTGGATTCTCTGATGTCTCCTTAGGGTTGAGGTCCTACTGCTGCGTTTTTCTTGGTGGCAGCTGGCGTGGGCTTTTTGTCTTCCCTTTGCTCACCTACATCCCAAGACAAATCTTTGGGAACACGATGTCTTTTGGACCTTTGACCTGTTTGACAGTGACCATCAGATTAAAACAGAAAATGCAGGGATGACTGATGAATCAACGGTGTGATCGCATCTGTACAATCACCGTGATGAACCCAGACTAATAACACACTGTGTACTGGAGAACCAGAAATATCCAGCTGTTTACTCAGTGTTGCAGATGCTGGGTGACTCACAGCGACACCCAGCTCCCTGCAGGGCTGGCTGATAATCTTTGTGAACTTATAGGGCACATATAGGGCTTGACTGGCCTGTATGGCTGCGTAGCAATCAGTGTTGCAACACTGCAGCAGAGCTCTGTGCAAGACCATAGAGGAGGGTCACAAACCAATTTCTCTTCTCCCTGTCTCATCCCTGCATGTTTACAAGCACTAAGAAACATTCATCCAGTGGTTTGGCTGAGACACCTTGTAGGGACAGACAGGACAAGGGACACCAACTCACAGAGTACCCATCACATTTCCTGGGTTCAAGTGATGGGTTTGAATGAACTCTTCACATCTTTCTGCCTGCGACCTTTTGTCACTCCATCTTGTTCTACCTTGGAGAGTCATCAGGTCCTACTCAGACTTTTATGTCCTTATCTGGGTGTCTTATGGCCCCAGTTCTGTCCTTCATCTTCCCACCATCACCTCCCAGAGCCTCTAATCTTCAGTCTAGTCTGGGTGTTGCCTGCCCTTTGCTTTAGGTTGTCCCCTGTTTTAGGCTGTCCTCTGCTTCCCAACCTGGCTGTCCTGAGAAGCTACATGTCAGTGTGCCCTGGACTTCAACAACCTGCTCCCAGAAGTTCCTCCAGCACCATGCTCCCAAGATCCCTTCTCCTGTCCTTCTTTCTGCTGCTCCCACATCCTTCACACACGCTTCCCCTTCACCCTCCATTCATGCCAGCCTTTTGGTTTCCACTACAGATTTCTGTGTCAACACCAGTCAGCTGAACTGGGCCAGGACACTGGTGCAAGTACTGGTCTTACCATCTAAGTAAGGCTTCTGCTTCTGTCCCAGGCCACCAGAACTGTCCAGGAGAACTTTGGGGCCAAATCTGGAGGACAGATCACACTGGGGACAAAGTTTTGGCATGTGGACACGAGCCGTGTGGTGCTTCCTGACCTCAGGGCCAGAGAACATCCCCTGGTTGTCTTTAGGTGCTGCAAAGACACAGGACCTGCTGTGATTCTCCTGGGACTGCTCCTTACAAGGCTCATCCACACCAGACTTCCTGCTTCACCTGCAACTCTTTAGGCAGCATCTAATGGGAAAATTTTCTCTGCTGTGCTTTAGGCTGCAGAAGAGGCAACCTAAAGTGGCTGTGCACTCTCCATCTTTAAAGGTTTCCAATACCCGAATGGAAAATCCCTGAGCAATCTGGTGTGACCTCAGGGCTGACCCTGCTTTAAACAGGCCCCAACTAGAGACCTCCTGAATTCCCCTCAAGAATGAATGGTTTCTTATGCTGTGGAAAAATTTGCATGGATGCTTCAGATGTGAGGTGAACAATGATGGCCCATGCAGGTGTGGAGAGGGATGTGTAGAGGGATACACCCATCCAGCTGCTCAGCAATCTCAGGATATCACCTTGCCTGACTGCCTGCTGCCATAATCCCAAAGGCTGGCACATGCTTGGGTACCTCAGCAGAGCAGTACTACTGAAGGGACATGGGTCCAGAGAGGATCCCAGATACCCCTGGATCTCTGAGGAGCTCCCCAAGTTCATGGCTTGGGAGGAAAGCCAAGTTGCAGATCACAGCCTGGTGACAAGGGCACAGGGACTTAGTGACTGCAGAGCACGGCAGCCCCTCCAGGCTCCCGGGTCCTCCCAAGGTGTTTGAACAGCTTTTGGAAAATCCAGGTAGCTTAAGGCCACAGAGACACAACACCAAGGGCTTCCCTCTTTGATCACTTGTTTGGAAGCAGATCCAATCCCTGGGGATCACAGGGTAGGGATGAAACAGGAGGTATTTGCTTCCAGGTGTTTGGTTTCTGTACCTCCACGACTTTTCTTTCTGAGGCCTTTGCCTGCCTGTTGAGACTTGCTTTGCTCTGAGCAAGCTGCAGACGGCCATAAACGAGGTATTTCTTCTGGACTTCCCTACCTTCTTCCTGGTCTCTCCTCTTGCTCTTGGCGGAGCCTTTCAGAAGCATCAACAAAACCCCTGAGACATGGTGGCATTTATAATTCTGTAGTTGTCACATGTTGTGAAAGTGTCCCTCTCTTGCTAACCTTGCACAGGACAAAACCCCAGAAACACAGCATTTAACAATGAAGATCACAAAGTCAAGCCCTGAAAAGTGAGGAGGAGGGTGTTTGATCTATCTCAGCTCAGCAGCCTGCAGCCTAAATGGTTAATAGGAGTCACACCTCCTAATGCATCACTAAGAGGCACTGCCAGTGGCAGAATTATGCAGGTAGATCAGAGTAAAAGCAAAAAAAATTCAATATTTGCTATTTCCCCGTTTTGGCCAATTCACTACATACCTGAATATCCATGGCTGATGCTAATGTAGCCTTCACACTCTCTACCACTGAGAAATCTCCATGTTGGACAGTCCTATGAATGATGTCATTGCTGTTCACCACGGCAACAACTCGAATTGGGAGACCCATTTTCTGGGCAATACAGCCAGCTGGGAAAAAACAGTGAAAAATAAATGTGTGCTTGGTGAAGAAACATCCAAAGGAAGTTTAGCAAAGGAGTCATTGTACAAATTGATTGAGCACCCAGCTCAGAAGCAAACACGAATGATATTCCCTGGTGGGCTCTGATTGGTGGAGCACCAGATTATAAAATCCAGGGATGCAATGCTCCACCTGCCATTGAACACTGACCTTTGGGCATTTCCACATTTGATGATGGATGGTTAGGGGACGAGAGGTCAGGCAGGTGCTGTGCAAGCAAGAGAGATGAAGATTTTGGGCTTGTTAATGCTGCCTCAGATGGGCAGCCTGGAAGAGCAGTGAATATATCAAATCCTTTGTTGCTGTCATAAGACAGTTCTATGCCTATTTTGGGACAGAGGCAATCAAGGGCTCTCATTTAGAAGGCCAGATTATGCAATTATGAGTGGTTCTCTTGACCACACGCTACCATGAAAACCAGAGTAGGACTAGGCAGGACTCCACACCTCTGTTAATGTCTCACTTAAGAAATCAGAGCCACAGTATTTTCCCTCTTTTCTTCATCAAACACATTCTGTCCTCTCCTAATGTTCCCATCCTCAAGATAGCTACAGTCATCATCAAAGGGTGGTTTGGCTTTTTCTACACCTTGTAAATCATCAGTGACACTTAAATTGAGTAATAAGCACACATGAGTAATAAAATAAAAGTGGTTCTGAAGAAATCCTACCAGAGAGTGGGTGTTTTAATAAATAGCAATACCCAGTATCTGTGAAGTGCTTTTGGTCTATAGATCACAGCATTGTCTCTCTTATCTAACCTATCTTTTTCCCTTTACCTGTGATATTTCCTCCTCCTCCTGTTGGCACAACAATTTCCACCACTGGCAACGGGGTGGTATCCAGGGATGGGGCACACTGAAAGTAAGCATAGAAGAAGTGAGCAATCTGCACCATAATCCTAGACCAGTTGACGGAATTCAAGCTCATCAAATTGTATTTTCTGGCAAAATCGTCATCAGTGAACAGTTCCTTGATGGGTTCATCGATTTCATCGCTGTTCCCATGAGCTGTCAAAAGGAGAAAGGAAAGATTAGATTTGCCAACAGTAGTGCATCAGGCACAAGGTATTTCTGCTCAGAAATAGGGGTTGGTCTCAAGCCCTGGGGTTTGCTGTGGCCCATCTGCCTCAGGGGCTGAGTGGCACCCTGTGGATGTCGGGTGGTTTCTGCAGACGTGGCACTCAGGGTTCCTGCTTATACCAAATATATATTTCCCAAATATGTATTTCCCCTTGTGAGATGCCAAGGTGAGACCTGGCTGAGCAGAAGAGTCCATGGGAACTCAAGCAGCTCAAGCACCCAGTGGGGATGCTGACCCATGGGGATGGCAAAGTGGTAGGGGATGGATCACACATGAAGGTGAGAAGACAGAGGGCAGAGGTGACTCCAAATCCTTTTAGTGTCAAGAAATGGTGCTGAACTCAGTGTAGCCAAACACCACCCGCCTGCATGGAGGCAGCTCTGATCTGTGGCCAGGAGACAAAGACGCCTTGAACCACTTGGTCACCAAACTGGGGATGTCGTCTCCTTTTAGCAAGATGTCTGGGCATGGTGATGGCAATGACCCGGCTGGCTACAGCTGCTAAAGCTGCAAATCCCACTGAGCATCTCCCTCACACTTTAAGGGTCATGGTTTTGACACAGCAGGGCCGTAGAGTGGACAGTCCAACAGCAGTGCCAACCAGCAAAAACGTGGACATTGTCTTCAATGACGGTGGTCATCTGAAGTTCCTGTATCTGGGTGCAGAGCCCCTTGGGCAGCAGAACAAAGATGTCCATGTTCTTCTGCCCTCTCACACTCTCGATAGCCGAGCTCCCTGTGTCCCCTGATGTCCCTGTTTCAAAGTAAGGAAGCACCAAGAAAAGAAAAAAAATGATGCATCAGTCAAACCTGCATTGCTGCACTTCAAGGAAAGACACAGAGATGCACCATGAGATGTTTTTGACTGGATAAGCCACCCTGGCATTACCTGGAGATCACTCACCAGCCACCCATAAGGCAATATCACTCTGGGGCATCTGTGGGGAAGGCTGTGGGATAGTAGCTCTCAAGGTAAAGGCCTGCCCAGAAATGTTACCCCCAACAAAGAGACATACTCACCCACCAGAATAGTGATGTGCTTCTGCTTTTTCTCCAAGAAATATTGCAAAAACTGCCCTGTGCAGGACAAGGACAGATCCTTAAACGCAAAAGTAACCCCGTGCCACAGCTCCAAAACATTCAGCCCATCTTTCAGCCTGGATAAATGGACAACATCCTTGTGCCTGAATCTGCTGAAGGCCCTGTCGATCAGGTCTAGAGGGAAAATGGTTAAAGAAGCTGTTAGATTGTTTTTCTGACCCATGGCTTCCTGCACCTGTGTTCTTCATGCTCCTGGTACCTTTCTGCACAACCAAAGACTCTCAGTTGTTGGAGCAGTGACAGACATCCAACAAGTTATTAGTAGTTACTAGGAATAAACCAGCCCAGCTTCATGGTGTTTGATAACTCTATGCCAAGTAACCCCGGGGGATACTCTACACAATCAGAGAAAACTGTGCTAAAATATAAAATACAGGAAACTTGAGTTTTATCACTATGTGCCGTTGAGACAGAGGTTGCAGCTGCCCTCTGGTGGAGGTGACAGCTCTTAAATGTTGTAAAACATTAAAAATGTGCTCTCGAGGAGAGCATGGAGCAGCAGGAAGCCCTAGAGGGAGGGCAAGTCTGGAGCCCAGCAGAGCAGCCGGGCGACCCAGCAGCGAGCAGGGTCACAGCATCAGCCATCACTACTGAAGTCACCAGAATGCCTATTTGCACACAGGGAACATCTTTTCCTGCAAGGCGACAGAGGAGATCAGGGTACAGAAAAAAAGCAGGCAATAGTGCAGCAGGCTCCGTCCTCTGGGGGCCACGAGAGGGTGGGGTGTAGGCAGGCAGGTGCATCTGAACACCCTAAAATCCTCGCGCACATCCCCGCGAGCAGCTCCCTGTGTCACTGCGCTCACCACTGAGTGTGTTCCGTGGGACCAGGTCGGCTGGGATGAAGAGGGAGCACAGCTCCTTGACCAGCCCACGGTAGCAGAGGCTGCTCCAGCGCCGCAGGGTGTCCCTGTCCAGCGAGGGGATGTTCTGGGGCATGAACAGGCCCCCGTCGGGCGCGTAGCCGGAGAAGAGGGCTCCCTCGAAGTCAACGGCCCTCGTGCCGCCCCGTGTGCTGATGTACTCCATGGCTGCTGGGGAGGGACTGCTGTCACTGCCAGGGACCCAGAGCAGCCCCCTCAACTCTCTCAAAAATTTCCCCTATGGACATACAGAGCTCCTCAGGGAACAAACCACCTCCTCTCAGAAAAAGTCACAGGGAGCTGGAGCAGCGGGGGCCAGTGAGGGGCATGCGGCATTTTGCAGGGGATGGAAAGACCGTCTGGGATTTATGCCAAGGTGGCTGGAGCCTCCTCATCTCATTTTCCCTTCACCCTTCCCACCCTGCCCCGGAGACACTTCCCGCCTTAGGAAAATCTCTGACGGTGCAGAAGCCGCTGCACAAGCACGTCATGTCCCTTGTGGGCTGTTTGCCAAAGCTGCAGCTTTTTTTTTTTTTTTTTTTTTTTTTTTAAAAAGGAAATAACTATGTTTTTAGAGCAGGCTGATTCTGTTCAAAGGGGTTAAACTAAGGACAGGCTTTGACTCAGTGCAGGAAGGGCTGAGCTAAATCCTCCGTGTTCACGCAAATCCGACCGAGCAGCCACCGGCGCTGCTGGAAGAGGCCATTTCCCACCCAGATCCCGTGAACTCCCATGACTGTTCCCACCTCGGGCACCTGAGTCAATCCTCCGGCCCCTCGGCACGGGATGGGCGGCAGGAGAGTGAACAAACAACCTGCTGCCACCGCTTACAGCCCGGTCGCCCTTTGCACTTGTGCTCACGGAAAACTTGTCCCCGTTGCAACATGACGATGTTCCCTGCGGAGCAGCCAGCAGAGACAGCCTCCCTGCACCGAGCCTGGGAATGGGAGTATGCTGCAGCTCGGGAGAAATCTAATTAAATATTAGGAGAGTGCTTTTAACATGAGGGTGATCAAGCACAGGACAACAGAGGGCTTGTTGTCTCCAGTATAACCCCAGCTGAGGAAACACATTGATCTGATGTAACTGTGAGCTTGGATTTCAATTTGAGATTGAACCTGCTTAAAGCAGGTTTTGGGTCAGAAACATCTTTGCAACAAAGATTAGTCTGTAACTCAGCTGTGCAAAGGCAAGTGTTCAGCCTCCTAACAGCCCTGTCCCACTGATGGGGAAACTGAGGCACAGAAAGGAGAGGGGACATGTGCGGGACTGTGCAAAAAGAAACCAGTTCTCCTTTGCAGGGAATGGCTGTGCATCCCTTTTCTACTTTTTATTTTAATATAAGTGTTTTTTGAAGAGAAGTGTTGACACAAGACCAGTGGCTGCACAAACCCAGGATGCAGCTCAATGTGTGCTGCTGGAGCTTGAGTGGGGACTTCAGTTCAGGCAGAAGGTGCAGAGGTACAAGGGATGGCTGATAACAGCCTGCCATGACCCAGAGAGCTCATGTCTGCAGCAGGGAACACATTGCCTGCCAAAACACTGGAGTCTGACACATTACACTGCCTCTCTTAACTCTGGGGAGTAAGTGGAGCCACGAGAAAAGTTTCCAGAAGAGGGTGGTCCAGTCCTTGCCCTGAGCACTGACATAGAAACAGGCTTTCTACACCCAGCATTCCAAAGGGCTGCTTCTGCAAGCTCCTCAGCAGGAGGCAGAAGCAAAACTTCAGGCTGTGGGCAAAGTTGCTCCTGATGGTGTTGTGCAGAGCAGGAAGCAAACAGAAGCTTTTTAATAATTTATCTGAGCTCACACAGTGGGCAGAGCAGAGCAAATCTCTAGGAAATCAGCTAGGCAGGGAGCTACTTATCTATAATTATATACATTATATCACCCAACCAGTCCATATCTCTCCACCATTAGGAGACCTCTGTGCTCAACATTCCTCATGACATTGCAAAAATGAAACCTGCTGTGACCTCCCTGTACCCGCAGACACCATGTCCTCATGCCACACTGGCATGCTGTGGGATGCTGACCTTGCAATGGGGGTCTGTGCCCATCCCAGATGTGCATCCAGGTCCTTTCAGAAGGTGCTAGAAAAAAACAGGTAGGGGGCTGGACCTTGTTCATCAGGGATGGCTCAAGTTTAAATTGATGGTTAAACCCCCCCAGCATCATCCCTGAAGTCATCAAAAGTTCCCAAGGTCATCTGGCCATCTGATGTCTCCAGACCAGAGCCTCAGCTCCTCATCATGCTCCAGCGGTAGCTGACACAAAAACCTGCAAGTAGCACCTCTGGAAAAAAACCAGTGAAATAGTGGAAATAAAGGAAATATTAAAAGCTGCAGGATACAGGTTTTGTCTCCTCTACTCTGACCTCTCCCCTCTCCCACAACAGTGCGCCAAGGTGAATTTAGGATTTTCCTTCCTTGCCCACACAGAGACAGAGCACACTTCGAGCTCAGCTCAGATTTAGGCTAGAACAAGGAAAGAATCAAATCCATAGGAAAAACTGCACAATCTGATAGTTCTTATTTCCAGTGCAATAATTTAACATCACCAATGTGCGTCTGATCATCTCTGCAAGGGTCACCCAGCACATTTCAATGAGACCTCACCTACTCCCACCACCATGCGACATTATGCCCCAGGGCATTTACTTACCATATGTCTAGTTCTTCTAATGTGTGTTTTAGCACAGCTAAAGAGACGACTGCACTGATTCAGTTAATTTTTTTTTTCCAAGTGAAGAGTTTACAATGAGATTGATGATCCCTTCAGCATTACATCCCTCTGAGATGCATGAACCCTGCAAAAAATGGGTTATACCAGGATACCTGCTGTCTGCATTTGCAGCAGGGCTGTTGCCACAAGCCTGTCTATGCCCTGGGCCTATCAGCAGTGATAACCCTCACTAACAGGGTCAGTGGTTCATGCTGGGATGCAGGGACTGCTGATGTGGCAGCCACAGGTGAACACAGAGGAAGTGTCTGGGACGCTCACTGGGATGACGGTAGCATTTAGTGGGAGGGCTTTTTCCACGCTCAGCCCTGAAATTTTCATGCATTCAGGTTTAGAGTGGCATTTCATTTTAGATGGAGCTCTGAGCAACCTGGTCTAGTGAAAGGTAGTTGCAACAAGATGATCTTTAAGTTTGCTCCAACCCGGGCCATTCTATGATTCTATGATTCATTCTATGATTCTTTAATACTATTTTGAACTTTAAAAGAAAGGAGGAGAAGAGGGTGCCCGTGCACACCAGCCTGTCAGGACTCATCTACCGCAGCAACAGATCAAGGGCTGGAAAAATGTAACAGCCTTTAATTAACCCGGTCTTACTCAGTGCCTCCATATTCCTGCTGGTATTAGCACTCCCACTTTGGACCTTGTCTGTTCCTGAGCAGTTCATGCTCTTTGGACTCATATGTCAGGAATTAGCTGTATTTGCAAACCCCAGCTAAGGCTGCTGTCAGACTTTTCCAACCTTTCCTTTTGTAGTGCATTGGTTTTCATCCCTCCAGACAGAATTTTCTCAGCCTCTTCACTTTCCAAAAGCATGATGAGGACTGAGGAAGCAGAAGGGCACATATAACAGCAAGGAGACAATTTTTTTCCTGCACAAATTCCCATAAAATTTCAGGTCTCAGGCCCAAGTGTTGCAGCACTCAAAGACAAGCACGGCAACACTCTCAGCTTCGTGTTTGCTGAGCTGCTTTTCCGTCCTCTCCAGCAATGGGCCCCCCTACATGTCCCAAGCACAAGCAGCGCTTTGGGTTGGGGTGCCCTGTCCATTCCCCACGCGGAGCATCCCCAGGAGCTCTCAGGAACACGGGCTGTACCGGTGAATCCCATGTCACTAGATGGCGACAATGCCTTGTGTCCACGGAGGAGATGCAGAACTGCTGCCTCCCGAGTCTTTCCCTGCTCCCCCACCCAGCCTTTCCCACCCTCCCACACCTGCCTCCACCTTTCGGGCCACGGACATCCAGCAATCCCAAAAACAGCTGGGAAACATCTCCCCAAAGAGCCCTATTTTGGAACTGAAGAAGAGGAGGCAAGGGAGAAGTTCTGGGGCAGGAGGTCAGGCTACGAAGCTGAGAGGCCTGAGCCAACAGAATGGCTTTTATCACCCTCCTTTCAGCAGGATCTCTCCTACCCCCAGGGAGACATTCAGAAAGAGGCACATAGAAAGGACCCCACCTTTCAAGTAGGTCCAGAATGCACCAATTTTTATAAAAAATCATCTCATAACCCTGAGCAACACAAAAATCTCCCCATATCTCCCAGTCCTGCCTCTGCCCACAAGCTGTTTGGGGCCTGAAAACCACACACAAATAAAAGCCTTCGGACCTATAAGTAACCCAGGCAACACCAGGCAGGTTCAGTAAGGGGGTGATCAGGATATCTGGGGTTTTGCAATGCCATTTACTACCCCATACAGAGTACATCCCAGTGGAAAGTGCATTATGTTGGCTGAGAAAAATATATAAGCTCATTACGGGGACTTCTTGAAGAAGTTAAATGTCCCGTGCTCTCTCAGGCACCGAAGTGTGAACTTTCACACAGAAAACAGGGAGATTCTAGATTTAAAAAAAAAAAAAAAGGGGGTTGGCAGAAATCAAACTATTTCAGTTCTGCCTCTTTCAGGAGCAGACTCACACGTTGGTCAGCTTTGGAGATCCATGGCACTCCATGAGAAGGGGAGCTAAGGAGGTTTGCAGAGTGTCTGCAGCTGCACAGGCAAATGCACACCCAGAATCATTTGTTTGAGCCTCATGTCAAGGAGATATAAGGCAGAAATGCTCAACTGTAGATGAATTAAAGTGTTCAAAGCTGCGCCTGATATAAATTGTCAGCATTTCAGCTGCCATGAAGCAGAACTGCCACGTGGGTCACCTCCTCTCATTACCAATGTAAACATAGAGACTTTTCCACGTCTGCCTCTGGTGATTTTGCAGGGCAAGGAGCTGCCAGCACGGCAGCCCTTTCCCCACAGATAGGTGCAACTCTTTCCTCGAAGGGAGGTGTTTCACAACCAGCTCAAGGACATCTGTATTGTGCCTTGGATCTTGTAGACCAAAGTGTAGGAGCCACTCATAAAGACAGAGCAGAAAGGGAGCACAGGGAATTGTGCAGTGCTGGCTCCCGTGGTGGGGTATTGGAGACGCTGTTACCTGGAAAAGGTTGTGCAATCTGATCCTACTATACCAAGGTTTACAATATACCCCTGTGCCTAATTTTATCTCAAAATCTGCTGTCCCATAGGATATGGGCTCTGTGACAGCCCTCTAGGGACTTGACAGAAGAGATGCTGTGGAGGCAGAGCAGTCACAGCATGTTTGTTTTATCAGGTTCTCCAGATGACTTTGGGAAAGTCAGGCAGTCTCTGTGTGCTCTGTAATATGAAAAATGGGGATATCTATGCTCAGGGCAGCACTTTGATTACAGCAAACATGACAGGACAAAGCGGGACATGGACAGTGGCAATCCTGGGCTTTGTCCACAGCTCTGGTCTTGCTGGCACTGTGGCTGTTTCCCATGGAGCATCTCTATGGTCCTGAACCTGGTGAAAACTCAGGTGTTCTCAGATCCCACATAACCTTTCTGCCCTCCTCACTGCAGTGTCCTGCCTCAGCGCTAACCCTCTGGCTGGTGCATCACTCTTTGTGTTGTTGCTTTCCCCAGCCAAGGAACACCATCTGCTAGGGAAAGTCTTGGGGGTTATTGCTTGAACTTTCCTTTATTTTATGTATAAACTGTGGTTATATATTTGCCTCAGAGAGAGACAGGAACAGGTTCCTCCTCGTGCCTGTATGGGCCTGAGAAGCTCTCCTTGACTAATTAGCTGCAACCCCCTGTGAGCAGCATTAACTGAGCCACTGAGCTCAACAAATCAGGATGAAGGAGAGCACAGGCCAGCTGGAGAGGTGAGCACTGGCCCACGGCAACAGCCAGGTGTCCCTCCAGGACTGGAATTCATCTGACCACTGGAGGCTGCTGTCCTTTCCATCCTGATATCCCAGTCTCCTGCACTTGTGCGGACGAAGATTTACTTATCCCCACCATGTCTCAGAGGCTCTTCATGAGCCTGGATCACATGGGGACATCTGCACTGCAAATGTGGTGGGATGAGATGAATCATCTGCATTGGCTAAAGGTTCACTGGCTCTGCCTTAGGGGACCTTCCTCACTCAAGAACATTAACTGCTAACGATGGCTCCATTTATTTCCCAACATTTTCTTTCCTTGCCCTAACACAAACAAGCTCCATAAGTAAAGAGCACCATTTTCAGTCCTTATACTCTGACTCCGTGAGCTGGACAGTGGGATGGAGGACAGTCTCATCCCACCAAAGTCCAAGCTCCAAGCCTCTGAGGGCATACATGGCCTCTGAGGGCATAAGCAGAGGGGTCTATATGCCAGGAGAGAGGCTGTGGCACTACGCCACAGACGTTTGAGGGTAGAGAGTGGGAGGTGAGTGACTCAGCCAGCAGCTTTATTCCTACTCTAAGGCAAGACCCCAGCAGCAAAAACAAGGTCTTTGGTAAGCTCTGCTCCCCAGGTGATCATAGGCAAGCAAAGCTAAGGCTGTGATAGGTCTCATGCTATCACTGGTAGACCTCCTGTACCTTTGGAGATGCAATACTAACCCTTTGCTCCCTTTGGTCCCTTTGTAATAAGATGACAAGGGCTGAGGGCTGCCCTTCGCTGAATATCAGCGTCGATGGAAAGGTTTATCAAGCAGCAGTTCTCTACAATCTACCGCTTTTGTCAGTCTTATCAGGGCTCTGATAGTGGCATATCTAATCTAAACCAATACAAACTGGCGCTTGCATGTCTGCAGCTTGGAAGTTACAGCTCGGAGGCAGGAGTCTCCAGGAGACTGCCAAGGCTGTTTTTAAAAGAGAAAAATCTAGGAAAGGTGCTGTATTTCATCTCAGTGCTGTCTTGGTAATGCAGCACAAGGAAAACTTGGTGGAAACCAACAGCAACAAAGAGCTCACAGCAGCAGTGGCATCTTTTCCCATCCCACCCAACCTTTCAAAGCAGTGCAGCCATGTGGCCTGCCAAAGAAACCTTTGTTCCTCAAGGTTTAAAATAATCAGATCAAAGATGTGACAACTGGGCAGCAGACCAAGTTCCCAGGTTCAAGGGCAGCAGAAACAGGGATTACCTAGGCAATACTATAGGTTGAGACAGAGGGAAGCCCACCTGGGGATCTATACTGGCAAGCTTGTGACCAAGCTTCCAAAAAAAATGGCTTTTGGGGTGTCCAGCTGGACCTGCACTAGAAAAATCCAGGACTGAATCAACAAAAGCCCCAGCTTGTAGCCTTTCACATTTGGACCAAGAAAATACTAGTGAAGAACCCAGCCCCAGCTTCCCAAAGAACTGAGGGGAAACCAAAGGCTTTACGAAGGCTGGGGACTCACTGGTGGGATAGACAAGAGGAGCAAGAGAGGTGACAGAGTCGAGGTACACAAAGACATTCTCAGACCTCCACAAGGCTGCCAGCTGAGCAAAGTGCCTGTCCCCACACAGTGCTTTGGCTGTAAAGTCATTTTCATAGTTCAGATCTTAAGTAAGTGTTTAGTTCAAACTGGAGGAAGCAGAGGGAGATTTTTCCTGTAGGACCCCTAAAACTCAAAATCCAGTTTCCCAGCATAATGTCCAAATCATCAAGAAGCAGTGCACATAAGAGGGTGGTTTCCCACTGCCTTGGAAGACACTGGATGAATGGGAGCCAAGATGAGGAATCCCAGGAAGGGTTGGGGGAAGGTGATAAAAGGATGCAACTACTCCAAGGGCAGCTACAGAGGCGACAGAGCCGAGCTCTTCTTGATGTTATAACATGAGGCACTGGCCACAAATTGTACCTTGGGAGGTTTGGGTTGAGCACCTCTGCTTCAAGAGGTGGATGTTGCAGGCCCAGGGTGAGTACCCAGAGAGGCAACGGAGGTGGGTTTTGAGATTTGGCCCAAACCACAGGTGATCCACTGGTGATATTCTTGCTTTAAGCAGGAGGTTGAACCAGAGACCTTCAAAGGTCCTTCCCAATGGGCATTTCTCTGGTTCATCACCTTGGGATGCAGAGCATTTGGGTGTCTAAATCGGAGTTGAGACGTTCTGCACGTCCATATCTTTGATTCAGGTGCAAAAAGCAGAAATCAGACACCTGTGTCCATTTTTCTGACAAGCTTCTAAGATCTATGCTTTATTTCCAAAGCAACTTAAACATAGAAGTACCTGCTGGCTTCCCCCAACATATAGCTTCCTCAGTAATTTTTGAAAATGATCCATGCATTTTCCCTTTCTACAAACCAGGCTTAGGTTTTAGGGTATGGATTTAGTTTAATCAAATTATCACATACTTGGCCTTGTGTTAATGCAAATCAGGGGCATTTTCTTGGCCCTGGAAAGTTAAAGTGATATCATATTTTAAAAGACCCCATATTCTGGTGGGGAGATGTACAAGTATTCTGAACTTTGCTATTGAGATTAAGTTTATCTCACCTGCCGTTTGCTCAGCAGGCCTGGCTAGATAATAATTACCTTGGCCAGATTTCATTCAATATGCATTCTTCTTTTTTTATAATAACTTCTGCATTTCTTTGTTAAAAGAAATAAAAGAACCCAAGTCCAACAGAACACAAAGAGGTTTTTTTTTGATCAGTGATCAAAAATCTGTGGGTTGCATTTCCAAACTTTCCAGCAGTGATCATAGTTCACATTTATCCAATACACCAAGTCTAGGAGCATAATTGTGTTACAGGTATCTACAGTAAGTAGAAGAGGAGAGGATACCTGCAGAAAACAATATGGGTCCCAAATGGGGCAAATTCTCTCATGAGTTGTCCATTTCTCTGAACTACTCAAACAATTTCTGCCCAATTAGCAAGAGAGTCCTGGACAATCATATTCCCCTTTCAACATTTGATGGGCAACATCCAGACCTCAGGAGCTTGGCCTGAGAACTCTGCAGTTTTTTCAAGTCTGAATCTCTCTCCCCATCATGCAGAGAGAGGGGACCTGAATTGCCTGGAGGAGCAGCCAGAGGTCTAAGGCACGAATGTATAGGAGGCACACATGTGCTTCCAGGTGGCCCATCACAGGAGGCAGGGAGATGCCAGCTCCAGCTTCTGCCAGGATGTGGCCAGAAAGCTCAGTCACCACTGTCACCATAGAGGAGACACTAAAAAGGGACGTGTGTCAGCGCAGCCCCGTGTGACACTGGGGTATTCACCTGGGCAGGGAAAAAAGTGAAAGGCAATTCCTAAGGTGACGTCATTCCCAAGGGGATAAAAGGGAAAAAAGCCAAAAAAAGCTGTTTGGAGAAATTGCTGAATCAACGCACCTGCCATGAGTGCTCTCTGAATCAGCCTGGCCCCCTCCATGGTGCACAGGGATGACATCTCCTACAGATTCCTCCCCCCAGACAACTTCATCCACCGCCCACCCCACCGGCTGAGCTTTTCCTCCTCCTGCCTTGTCCAGCAGACAATGCCTATACTAATTAACCAAAGCCGAGGCTGATCTGGCCTGGGCAGTGTCACTGAGCACCACTGCAGCACAGAGAGGCCAAGATGAGCCGGCAGGAGCAGGACAGGCAGCTGCAGAAGGCTCTGACAACATCTCCAAATTGCAAGGAGACAGGTCTTTTACATTCTTATACATGACTTCACTTCAGAAAAGGACAAAGGTGCTGTGAGAAGGCAAAATGGAAGAATTGCGAAGAGAAGGCATGTGAGTGAAAAGGGGGAAAATCCCTGGGCTGACTTTGGGAGGGAGAAGGAATTCATTGGGGCAGAGGATGAAACAGGAGCAAGAAGCTGAGCCTGGGAGTCCAGACCCAGAGAATGGATGCTCAGATGCCATGCAGCAATCAGGGATGCTCAGGCAAAGGGACTGGGCTGGAAGAGGAGCCCAACTCTGATTCCCACTTTGGAGGGAGGAATGTGGCTCAGGTTGGAGGCTACCACTGGACCTACTTCTGACGTGGCATTTGGGAGAAATGCAGCTTTGAGGGCCACAACACTCCTTCAGTGCAGGAGTGACTGTGGCTCCTCTGGGGAAAGGAGAGGAAAGGGTGTTTTAGCCCTGGTAGATCACTAATGGCACCGGTATGTCTATCCATACAAAACCCCTTTCTTGGAGGCAGGGCCATAGTGATGGAGCCTGAATTAAACTGCAGTCTTCAGATGGGCCCATGCAAGCCCAGGAATTGATTTTGAGTTGTGTTTTTTCTTACGGGACAATGATGGTTTTGTTACTACTGATGTATCTGAGGTCTGTGTCTGTGAATCTGTGAGCAAGGCTGTCAGTGTGCAGCCGCTCTTCATGCCCGTGCTAAAGACCCTGTGTGCACACACCAGCAAGCAGAAACCCCCCTGGAGTCAGTTCCAGGGAACACACAATCCTTCACCACTTTCTCCTCCTCCAGGTATGTGCTTCCATACTGCAAGCTCTTTAGATGATTTGGCTCGTTCCTCTGATAGTTAATCTCTTTGCACAATTATAATTTTTTTTTATCATTTGTTTATCGATGCCACATCACAACCTCCATAAAATTGATTTTATGGGATTTTCCCTGCCCCAACACTGTAAATTGTGGTCCGTAAAATGTAGAGCAGTTTATCACTGACCATTGCCCAGTTTTATGTTAATGTTTGAACATGACCATAAAACAATTACATCATCTCACCTCTGGCCAACTTTTCAGGCAAAAGGACCATATAAAACCAGGTTCTGCTTGCAAGCAAGGCACCTTCTCTTGTGTTGGGAACACAGAGAGCCTTTCCACCATGAGCTTCACTGGAAAATATGAACTCCAGTCCCAGGAAAACTTTGAGCCCTTTATGAAAGCCCTCGGTAAGTGCCTGCATGTGCTATGTGCTGCTTTGCCTCTACAGATCCCACTAATTTTTGGGAGCCAACTATGCTTATGTGCTGATGACATAGACTGAAATCTCTCAGATTTCCTATTTCTGTCTGTCATTTTGAAGCTGTTGGGGTTTTTAAATGTATGTGTGTGGGCATGTGATATCAAAATAGAAGAGGAAGCATCTCCCTGGCTGGGGGCTGGATATCAAGAGATGACGGGTGAAATTTTATGGCCTGCAAGAAAACAATCCTGACAGGCTCTGCAGCCACTGGCCAAGTGCTGCACACACATGACAAACCAGCAGGACCTCGGTGGCTTAGGGGGACTGCACATCTGCTCCATCAGGCTGTGAAATTTGAGGGCAAGCAGGACATGGCTCAACTCCTGTGCTGCTGCTCGGCAATGCTGCAAAGCCCCAAATTCAATCATTGATCAGAAGAATAGCAGGGGTTGTTTAAATGCTTAATGATGAATGAGGCTAGAGAGATTTCCATCAAGGGAATGTGCTCCTGTGGGGATTCAGGAGGACTTGGCACTGTTTCTGCACAGTTATGTGTCAGGGGGGCTCTACCTGCCAGATCAGCTTCAGTTTTTGGGAGAAGATTTTAGTTAACTGGTTCTGAGGAACAGTGAATCTCATAAAAAAACCACTTTGTTCCTTCTTTCTACCTTGATTTATTCCATTTTTTCTTGCCTTTCAGTGACAAAAAGAAAGCAGGATTTTTTTCTTAGTCAGGGAGGTACCTATTGTGCTGCCAGCCAGGTCAGTGAGACAAGGAATATGTCTAGTTCCCACACAAAATCCAAGATGACAGTATTATTCTTCCTCCCCAGCAGACTTAGGGATATGTAGCTCTTGGGGAAGCATCATCATTTAAAGTTTTTTCCACGCTGCAATAGAAATTTCCCAGCTGTAGGTCCCCAAATCCTGCTCCATTCATTCATTCAGCAGCAAACCACGTTGGCTCCATGGTTCACCTAATGTCTCTTGTTCCTGGGCAGGGCTTCCTGATGACCAGATCCAGAAGGGCAAGGACATCAAGAGCACCACAGAAATTGTGCAGAATGGGAAAAAGTTCAAGGTCACCACGACCACTGGCTCCAAAGTGCTGACAAATGAGTTCACCATTGGGGAGGAGACTGAGATGGAGCTGCCTACAGGAGAGAAAACAAAGGTGAGTGATCAGCCACTCCTCTGCCAGGGCTGTATAGGCACAGTGACATTAACTTTCCCTTCCAGCCATTCCCTCCACATTTGAGCAAAGGGACTGAGGTGTTAAAGCACTTCTGTGCTTCTTGCATTTGTAAAGCTATTTTAATACCTGGTCTGGAAAACACTGGAAGCCAGTGTTTTAATATCCCATTTGGAAAAAGAGGATAGAGATGCTTTGGTAATTTTTTCTGACAGCAAAAGTTCTGAAAGATTTGAGGTGGAAGGGATTGACTTTTTGTCATATTGCAGCACAAAACATACCTCCACCTTCTTTTTATTGACTCAAAGGTAGTGCAGGAAGGTCAGACAATGAATCATAAACCAATAAATCTCTCCTTTAAAGCCCTAGTAGCTGTTAACTTCTCTGCTACCCTTTTCCACTGCTTCTGTTTACACTGGGTGAGATGATTTGGCAAGGTGAGGAGTTATCACCCTTGAAACTGGGTCAGCTCCCGTTCCTGGACGTTAGTTTCTAATGGTTCAGAAAATGTCAAGGCAGCACCACTGGCAAATATTGCCTCTCACCTCTACCTCAGGAGAAGATGATATTTCAAGGACTTTTTAAAGAGGGATGTTCACCAAAAAAATGCCCCGGTGAATCAGGCTCTGGAACTGTACTGGCTATATCATGATTTCCAGCATCATTGAAGTCCCTTTGGCGTAAAGCAGGGGGAAATAGCTGTTAGAAGAGTGTTATCCTCCACAAATAAGCAGCTCAAGGACAGATGAACACATCTTATAGCTGGGCAAGACAGATAAACAGAGCTGGTCTTTGCTGGGTTATTTATTTGAGTGATTTCAGTGATCAGTGATAGCTGCCCCGGGGTGCTGGTGCTGTCTGTAGCCTTTTAAGATGTGCAGCATCTGAGGGGCAGAGACTCAGCAGATGTGCCTGTCCCTTGGAGATCTTTCCAGCTGTGACTGAGTTTCTGAAAGCTCCTTTAATAGTTTCCCACCTTGATTGAGACTTCCCTCAGGCCCCATGCTCTCACCCAGCTCCAGTCACCTCACCCCAAAGGAGGTTTCTGCAGCAGTGTTCAATAGGTGGGTAGGTGGAGAGGAGATGACATGGCATGCCCTGGCCCAGCCCAGGTGGCTCTGCAGTCCTCTCCTACTACAAAATGCAGGGGTTGAGGTGGCCTCCAGCAATAACCTGAATGCCTCTGTGTCCTCCTACCAGGCTACTGTGCAGCTGGAGGGTAACAAACTGATCACAAACATGAAAGGGATGAAATCCATCACCGAGCTCAATGGAGACACCATCACTCATGTAAGTATGGAAAGGCAATGGCTGGGGTAACAGTGCTTAGAAGTGCATCCAGGGTTTGGCTCTAGAAAGCTACAGAGATGCTGGGGACCTTGGGGAGGTGCTGGAGAAGAGCATGTGCCTGCATGCAGGCTCTGCAGCGAGGCACTGAGGGCAGATTCTCATTAGAGTCTGACCCAGAAAGTATTTATAAGACCCGAGTTTAGGCACTGCTGGTCAAGGTTTCAGGTAATGAGGGCATGTTCTCACCCATCCAGAGGTAAAGGTGTGTGTCTGGGCTTGGCACCCTTAAAGAAGAGAGACACAGCAAACTGATCCCAGCTGGGAGATGCCAGGTTAACCCTACCTGCTTTGGGGTATTCATGAAGAAATCCAAAGCTTTAAAAATTCAGTTTATAGGAGATAGAGTGGGGATCAGTCCTGTTTTGATTTGCAAGACCAGATCCTTTCTATGTATGAGTTTGGAGCTAAGCACCATGATGATCCTTATGGGTCTCTTCCAACTTGGGATATCCTATGATTCTACAAATCCATAAAAAGCTAACACTCTCCATTTGTTTTTCAGACGGTGGCGTTGGGTGACCTCACCTACAAGAGAATCAGCAAGAGAGTCTAGAAACCTTGCACGTACCAATCATTTTACTGTGTAAAATGCATCCATTAAAATAAAATTTTTATGAAAAACTTCTTCATTGTCATCAGTCTCTTCACTGCTACTATAAAGAGACTCTAACCTCTAAAATTCATGCAAGCACTGGTAGAAATTGGGCAACAGGCTGAGCTAAGGCTGTGCCAATGTTGTGGGATGGAGTTGAGCCAGGGTACAGGCTCAGAGCCATTGAGTGATCCTCTGAGTTGTGCCCCATGCTGATGAGTGCTCTTCCAGCTCCTTCCTGGGGACAGGTGCCAGCATCCTGCTGGGAATGTCCCAGTGGGTCCTGCACCCACGGCTGCCCTGGCTGGGTGGATGCAGGAGCAGGAAAAGGGCTCTGTTCCCTTTCCTTACAAGCACGGCCGAAGTGATCACAAGGTGACCATCAGGGCCAAATGATGAGTGCTTTAGGTGGACTCAAGGAAATGTCAGTGATTCTGCTTGGAAAGCTGCCTTGGAGAAGCAACCAACATGGGAGCAGTTTGTGTGTGTACCAACTGCCATCTACATCCTCACCCCTCTGCAGTAGGATCCAGCCCTACAGGCTCTGGCCATGCCATCTCCTCCCCAACCCTTCTGATTTAGGAGGGCCCTAAACTGTCTTCAGGTGTCCAGTGTGTGTTTCACCCCAAACTGTACCCAATAAATTGGGTTGAACTGGAACCGAACGCTTCTTCCAGGGTGAAATACAGGTTTTATCTCCTGGCAGGAGATGGGCTGGTTGTTCCCACTGTAGATACAGAGGGAGCCCCAAAGTCATCTCCCATGCTCTTGCTTGGTGCTGCAGGCAGATGGAGATGTGGTTTTCTGATGCACACAAGAAAGGAAACTCTTTACCTTCTTATCTGCCTTTTCCAAGCCCTATGCTTGGATCATAATTGGGAACTCCCAATTCCCACTGGGAAATGGGTATATGGCTGGTGTGATATATCTACCTGGCACGATGTACTTAGAGCCACTCAAAGCTGATCAGGATGTTAGGAAAACACTACAAGTGCTTCTCCACCTCCTTCTGCAACCTCAACACATCGCTAAAGGACCAATTTGTTCTCATATGCATCTCTCTCAGGACTCCTCCCTCCCCAGGAAAGGTTTTCATATTATAGATCTATAATAATCCTCATGCTAAGAGTTGAACAAATATGGATTGTCACACTGGGAACAGGCAGGCACCTCAAGGACAAGTGGAAGGGCTTAGCTCAACAGTGCCTAAAAAGCAGATGATGGTCTCCAGTGAACTCAGATCTCGAGAAACATCAGCAAAATCACTTAGAAATGTCAAACAGGAAAAGCCCTGGTTTTGTTTTCTTGCTCTTCTTCTGAGGAGCAGGCATGGGATTCCTGAAAAACCTTTCCATCTCCTTACTGCCATTGAAGGTCTGGAGCAAACCAGTTGTATTTTGAGACAGATGGGCAGACAACAAAGACCTTTTTTTAAGCTAGAAATCCAACCGTTGCCTTTAGACTTTTCCTTAGCTCTGCTGGATGTCCACTGGCAGCTGATCCATGAGCCATACCTTTTTTTATCAATGCAAAATTGATTAAGCACCTGTCTAATCAAAAGCCAGGTGCCTAAAGGCATCAGGTAAGCAAAGGTGGATACCCCTTCTTGGAAACTGTTTGTTCAGTTACAACAATCCACACAGCCAGAGCAACTGGTTTCTGGCAGGGACCCATCTCATGCCCATCTGCTGCCATCACTGCAGACATTTTCTGATTTTTAACTAAGGAGACTAATTTGCCCTAATTAACTTATGTTGATGTAGGAATTCCACTTAATCTCACTTGCAAAGTGCCCACAATTTGATGTTGCACCTGTGCCAGCTGTAGAATCATTTTTCAGCAGCTTTTCATCAAAAATATACCACTGAACACGAACACCATCTCTGAGTCTTACTGAATTTGCACTCAGTGTTCACAGACATACATGACACTTTTTGGAACCAGCTTCCCACTTCTACCATCCCATGGACATCACTGGAAAGAAATTATGTCATCTCAAGGAAGTAACAGAACCACTTAGGAAAAATCATTTAAAACTTAACAAAGGACTTAATAATCAGGACTTGTGTAGAGAGAAACACGTTTCCAATAAAAATGTAAATCATTTTATAACATGTTGTTCTGCTTTGATTTTTAATGCCATGGTAGAAAAGGGATGCTGTTTCTGCCAACACCTCTTCTGCTTTAAGCCCTCAGAATATTTTTCAGGATTTCCCCCCAGCAGGTCCATGCTGTCAGACTGGTGCCACTGGAAACAATCCTTATGGATATAGTATATTCCTGTAACACATTCCCAATGTTTGGAAGTGCCACGGGTGACATCATCCTACAGGCGTGAATTTGTGTCATTATTCCTTTTTGTGGAAGAGGCTTGGTGCGTTCTCATTGCTGGGTTCAGGCATGACTTGGATCTTCTGGTTTTTGAGGGCAGCTTCCCTCATCTTGTAATACATGAACTCGTTCTGCTGGAACAGGCGCAGCTCCATCTCCGTCTGGACACGCATGGCCTGAGGGACACAGAGGGTTACAGTGCCTGTGATGCAGGGAAACTCAAAGCAAGTGAATAAAACACTGCCAAAAAACAGACACTGTCCTTCAGAGACATCCTAGACCATGTAATGACCTAGGGTATATTTTTACACCTGCCTGTGAGTTTATTCAACCCTTGGCTTAGCAGCACAGAGATAAGCATGAGCCATATATCCACTATTTTCCTCCTAAAGTAAGTGCGAAGGGAAACACGGAAATGGAGGTGCTGGGAATCCCCTGCTACATGCAGGGGAAACAGTCAACAGTCAGATTGGCTTTATGTAGAAGATATTAATTTTTCTGAGGACATAAAATTACATTAATAAAGATTATAGCTCTGCCATATCGGGGACTAAGACATCGATAAAGGATTTCATTTGGTATCCTGTAATTTTTTGAGGGCAATAAAGGAGAATGCTATAAAGCCAACAGGTTACATTAAGTGAGTTAAAGGCTAAATAAATTACAGACTCCCCAGCTGCAATTGTAAATAGTTCCTCAAATCTGAGCAGATGTAATTCCCTGGGATCTGCAGCTCTTTGACTCTAAACTAGGAAATACCTATCAGTCACCTGAGGAAAAAATGCACTGCTGCTTAGAAGGAGTAGGGAGTGGTTAATAAAGAAGAATGAACACCAATAAAGAAAATCAGTTGGTAAACAGGGAACAACCACCACAGATAATTTGATTATTGTAGTTAAACTACAATGCCAAGCCTCTGAGAGCAGCAAAATCAGACTGTTGGTAGAAAGGGAGGCTCTGTCCTTGGGCACAGTAGTTTCAAAGAAGATTCAGGGGCTCCACTGCCATTTTAAATGTGTGTTCTGGTGCAGGATAAAAGTTATTTTTTAGGATGAAAATTTCCAATAGGAAGGAAGATGCATTTCCCAGCAGACTGTAACAATCCCCATGAAAGCACAGCATTAGTAAGAAGCAGTCAGCACTTGGTACATCTCTCAGCTCTTACGGATGGGTTGTTTCTACAGCTTGAAATGTAACTTTGCCCAGACAGAGAGCAAAGATGACACAGGATATGACACCTACCTCCAGATCTTTGGTAATTGGGTGGGATGGTCCGTGGGTTATCAGGAGAATGGCATAGGCTTTACAGATCAAGCCATGCCCAGCTTCAATGAGACCAGCGTGCCAGTGAGTGACTCCTGCCCTCATCACGGCCATCCCCAGCTGCGCGTTGTTGGGATGATATATTTTCCTGGAAGTACATTGAGTAATCAGGTCAGAAAAAATCTGGCTTCCCAAAAGTTTGTCAGTGATGTGGTATGTTTGCCGAAGAGCAGGTTGTTTACTCAGGTAAAGAGTCTACTGCACCCAGTGCCACCGAAATGTGCAGCCCCACTTAGAAAGAGCAGGAACAGGTTATGCAAGGACAGAGGTATACAGGGACATGAGTAGTGAAAGATGAACAACCTGTGAGCAGGGTTCATTCCACATTATTTTGGCACAAAGAAAGCCCAGATCTGACCCTACTACTCAGATGGCACCAACTTGGTGCTTAGTGAAATGAGAATGGAACAACTATCAGATTCTCAGTTGAAGTGGGAAGAGAAACAAGTGGTTCCAGAAACTTCAGAAATATTCACATCACCCCCTGCAGATGCACCCGTGCCTCTGGGGACTGTCAGCACCTGAGGTGGGAAAAATGAAACTTCTCCCCTGCATCCAACTTTAGAAGCTGAAGCGGAGTTAAAAATGCTTGGACCTACCTGAAAACCTGCCTTCAAGGGCTTATTTGGCATATTGAATTGGCAGATCTTAAATCAAGGAAGGAAACTACCATAGTCCTCACTGTGGTCTGAAAAGCTGAGGAACTCAGAGGGGAAGGAATTTCCTCTCTATGATTCAACTATCTCAGTGCCAGGGCTGGGGCAATTAAAATTGCTTGTCAGGCCTGTAAGCCAGGAAAGTGACTCTGTCACCCTACTGCAAAAGAAAAAAATACCATAGGCCTTTTGGGCTAAAACTGATCAAGAAGACAAGTGAAGAGGGTGAATAAGATGATGAACTGGGCTTTTCTCTCTTCTCTATGGTTTCCATTATTTATTTTCTTTTCTTTTTTTTTTTTCTTTTCTCTCTCTCTTTTCTTTTCTTTTCTCTCTCTTTTTTATTTTTTCTGTTAACTACTCATCAGTCCTGTCACAAAACCTCAATAACAGTAAAGCACACCATTTTTACTGTGAGATTTACCCTGGATCTATGTGAACTAAGCCTGAATTTCTTTATTCTCACTGAGCAGGACTAAACTAACTAGCCAAGATAAAATCCACGAACTATTCAAGAGTGAAGGGATATCTCGAGTGACAGCCATTTGACACGAGTTCTCCTTCCTGCAGGGTGCAGGGGAACAAACAATCACCTGCAGTGACAGCCTCTCTGTCCTGCACCCAGGCTCTGTGTCTTGCTGTCAGGGCAGCCCTGAGATGCTTCTGAGACAAAACAGGAAGGCTAATGAAAGATGTATCCAAACCAATTGCCAGGTCCAGTTTAGTAAATTAAGGTGGTTGGGAGCTCTTGTGCATTTAAGAAGGGGTCCCTCTCTACCTCGTGATATATTTACAGGTTCCCATCTGAATTCCAGTACCATTGCCCTGATGGAAACAGACTAAGAAAATTATTCCTGTAACATTGCTTAACATTACATAAGCACAAAGAGCTGCCAGAAGCAGGGCACAGACATACAGGTAGCCATCCACCATCCTCTTGGCATAGTCAGCTGCTTCCTCAAACATCTGGAGGTAGGAGAGCACCTCGGAGGCAATGCTGAGGATCCTCAGGAGGTAGATGTTCGTGTCCCCCAGCACAGGCTCCTGTTTCTTCAGGCAGTCACGGCACAGCTTCACAACCTGCACGTGAGGGAAGCAGGGGGAAGAAGGGTAAGTCTGAGCACCTTTGGTCCTGAAGCTGCCACACCAAAGCACTGTGGGCTGCATGGTCCACACCAACCCCAGATGCTGAGTCAGCCTCTGTGAAGACTGGGGAAGGTAAGACATGCTTTGATTTGCTGACAAACAGCAGCCTAGGAAAGTGACTGGTGTTCAAAGCTTTCTCTCCCAGGGTTACATTCATAAAACTGGTGAGGAAAAAGTGATATCTACTGCTCAGGAGACGAAGGATTCCAGAAGTTTGGGGTTTGTTAGATACCAAGCGACCTACAGGACTCCTACACCCCAGTGCCATCCACCCAACCTCCTGAAAGCACTTGATGCAAGGAATACTCTAAATGACCCCACGGGGCTGGAGACATGGAGCTGTACTGCAATCAGCTCTGATCCAGTGTCCAGATTTCTGCTCTGGGGGGGCTTCACCCTTTTCCCAAAGGAAGTTAAAACACAGAGGTTGCTACTCAACCTGGAGTACTCTCTGAAGAGAGCAATTAAATATTTCCTGGGTGAGCAAAAGAGGGAGAAAGAAAGAAGTGACTTGCACTCTCTCACCCTTTGCCCTTATAGTCCATATTCCAGGTGGGATATGAGTGTCCCACACCACATACCCCTCCTCAGTGCCTGACAAATGAGCAGCATGAGGAGTCAGGAGGTGAAGAGAAGATCAACACAAGCAAAGACAGCCCACAGCTTGATGTATCAAGTCTCCTGACTGTCCTGTCCCTCTCCCAAATCCCCTGTTCTCCTTTTTATGAGGCTACCTGGCAGAGCTGACTTGTTACATTTGCCCTGTAACTCATGTTTTTCACTCAGGAAGCCCTTGGTTCAACACCTGTGTCAGTCAGAGGTGCTGAAAGTCACCTGAATCTCCTTGTATCATGTTCACAACAGAAACTAGACTGGGACGGTGTGTGAGACAGAGTTGTGGGTTAGAGGGCAGAAACCATTATCAGCTTTTGCAATTTGAGCTGCCAAGAGGGCAGGAAGCACAAGAGGATATTCAGGTTATAGCAATGGGGAGATTGTTTCATCCTTAAATCATGGAGGTACAGAGGGACAAGGCCTGTTTTCCTGGGCAGCGTGTTTACAGCAAGAGAGCAAAAGTACCAGGACTCACTTCGTGGTAAAGTCCCTCCATGCGGGCCTTGTTGATCTTCTCCAGCATGTCCTTGGAGAACTGGATGACCTCCTTCACCGTGTCTGCAGAGGGCTGGGAACAATGTTAGGAAAAACCAGTGAGGAAAACGCACAGCCTGACACATGCCAAAGTACATTGGTCGAAAGGATGCTTGGTCCACAGTTTGGGAACCCAAATTAGCTCACTGGGGTGCTTCCCACATCTCCCCTTTCCTTCCTACCACTGTCTGTGTGTACCAGAGTGCCTCTCAGACCTGCCCAAGACTGAAATGGGCTGAAACGGACCCACTACCAAGCTAAGAGGCGAAGCTCCGGCTGACTTCAGCAAGAGTGATGCTCATGAGGGTAGTGACCATGTACCTCTGCCATGCATTCCTCGACTCTCCCCACCACTTCTCCCCTCTGGAAAAGGGACACAATTGACCCTGCAACTAAGAGGTCTCACAAGATGTCAAAGAGGCTGTGAAAGCCACCAGTTGGAGTGTATCAGGTGTCCTTAGTGCAGCTGCTTGAGATAAACAAGGCTCTTGAATGAGAGATGGGTGGAATAGGAAAGATCACTGAATTTTGCCCACCCTGAGAAATGCTGTCATTACATCCAAACACCTTAAAGTGCTTGAGCTCAGATTTCAGCTGCACCCAAAGAGGGAAATGTTTTCCCATGACTCAAAGAACTTTGCATTTCATTGTGCATTTGGAGACCTGGTGCACATCTAGACACATCTGGAAAAACACTAATGAGCTCATAATTAGCTGCCTCCTCTTTCTTCATTTAATGCTGAAATACAACATTATGTTATCCAGCACCACCATTCATCTTCTGCCTTTCTGAGCCTTTCAAATTTGCACTTTCCAACTGTTCTATCTATCATGACCTTTCTTTTCCGAAACGGGACATCTGAAATCAGCCCACAATCGCATGACTGCAGGAGTTGGTGAGAAGAGCCTGGTCTGGAGACACACAACAGAGCCAGCAGCCAGAAGGACCTCAGGGTGTGGATCAAAAGCAGAGAAACAACATTGCAAAGAAAGATGCAAAGGTTGGGAGTCAGCACCATATAACTGTCATGTTGTCTTTTTCCCATACCTGGCCAATCAGATTTTTGAGGAATCTGAAATTCAGCTAGTTGGGAAAAGCTCTTGAAAGTTTAGGATGGAAGGAGAACCAGTAGTTTTCAGAGCCATATATCCCTCATCTATTTATGGATACATATGTGTGTGTTATGATTTATTATCCTATATTATTAGACTGAAGCTATCACAGCTCATCAGATTTGGGCAGCTGTCTGAGCAGTACACAGGGTGTCCTGGGGCACAGAGCACATTCAAAGGCCATGCTAATGTCAGTGCAAACCACATGAGTGGTTTTGCCTGAGTAAAGACTCCCAGAATAGGTACTTTAAACAGCATTTCCACAGTGGCTTTGTTTAACAAAAATCCTCCCTTGCCTTTACTAGACTTCTAAGTCTGTTGCCATTATAAACAATGGTAACTTTGCTACTCTTTGGAAGGGGTGAAGGACTGGAGGTCAGAGCAGCTGTTGGGGATGTAAACTGTCAATCTTGCACATATTCCTAGCACTTTTTCCAGGCAGCTGTGAGTGCTGCTGCTCTCAGGCAAGTGTGTCTGAATTCAGAAAATGTGATACAGCCGTCGGCGAGCAGCCGAGCTCTGAGGGTGAGGTCAGCCTGGATACCTATTGTCTGTGGATGGAGTGTATTTTTAACAGCTGAAATCATGCACCTTGCGTACTTAACAGCCTTTTTCTACGCAGGCACTTCAGATTGTGGAGGGCATCCACCCAAAAATGCATGTTTTCCTGCTCTGTGCTGCACAGCACCTCTAATGTCACAAAAAGGGGATGGTGCATCTCTGATGGGAGGTGTCCCTTCCCATGGCAGGGGGATTGGAGTGAGATGTCAACTCAAACCCGTCTGTGATTGATGCTCTCAGTGCTCACTCAAGGTTTGATAGCAGGTGTTGAATGACAGTTGAGTTTTTTTTATGCTGTCTACTGGAGAAGGCATTAAAAAATATTTCTGCAGAAAGCCAGATAAAAATCCTTCTACATCAGAAAACTGAGCTCTGCGGTAGCTTTATATTATAAGTAGGGAAGTACAGTAGTCAGGATTAGCTTTAAGATGAAGCTCAATAATTTAAAATGGGATTATGGAGTAGGGTGTTTTGCACTAGAGGAGAACTTGACCCAGCAAGCAACGGGTCTCCTCTGGTCCCATGTTCTGGTTCCCATGGGAACTCCCTCGTATCAGTTTCCCATTTCTCTAAACCTTTCTCAAGAAGAGACTTATACTCTGCAATATCCAGCCTTTCGTGATTGCTGCCTATACAAAAGAAGAGTTACAGGGCTGAGCTTGGTTTCCTGGTAACTTCTGAGCTGGAGGCTGAGGGTTCTGTCCTCCTTCTCAGGAAAGTGCATCTTGCTGAGCCGCTCCTGGTGGCACTGTTGGTCTGAAGCCACAGCTCCTCATCCCACCTTTGCCTTTTGGTCTTGCCTTACATCAGCCCCGATCTGTACTGTCTGATTCATTATGTGACTGCTCAACAGTGCAGATCAATGACTTGATATATTAAACTGCCCTGCTTTGCCTTGCCTTCCCTTATACACTTTATAGAGCTTGCAGGAGTAGAAACCCCCTAAGCTAACGCTGCCATGGAGGACAAAATCTGTGAGCAATTATATCCTTGGGCAGAGGAACTAAAAAGAAACTCTTAGAGCCACCAGCACACTCACAAACTGGAGCTGCTGGCCAAACAACACATGCCACTGCCAACAGCAAGACACAGCCTTACACTCTCCCACTTGATGACTTGTGAGACCTCCAAGGAAAACACAGATTACTTAAAAATGAGCAGTCAAACATGTTAATTCTTCACAGTCAGTCTGCCCATAGCAACCATGCACAAATGTCAAGTGACAGTGGAAAATCCATGTGACAGGGCTTTGAAAAGAGGGACTGGAATTTCAGAGTTCCCGCATTCCTGGAGCCAGGGTGATGGTACAAACCATACAGCTTCAGCAGCACTGGTTAGTTCTGTCACCACGAATTACCTGCATCACATTTCCGTGTCTGCTGCTCAAAATTATGATTCTCTTTCAGCTTCTCAGAAAAAAGCCCCAGTCTAGATGCCAGCATTTTTCTCAGCTCTAGACCTAATTTTCCAGTATTTTTGCCTTCTGTCAGTTGATGGACTTTTAGGTTAAAGGCAAATTCTAGGGGCTTTTTTTTTTAAATTAAAAACTACACTTATACTGTATAATAAGGATTAAACTGGTCTTGCATGGTGGGCTTGAATTGTGTTGTGCCCAGTGTTGTGCCCAGTCAAGGTTCAGTTCTGTTCTCATTTTTTACCTTGGCACTAGTCGTGTTTTTGCCAAAATCTGACTGTGTTCTTATTAAGACTGTCCCTGTGCTGAGAAACCACAGTCCTAGAGACACTCAGATGCCCTGGTGGAGGAGACACAGCCACCACTGGGTTTGGACACAGCAGGACCAACCATACCTTGCTTTCCCCCCCCTTCACCGCCAGCATCAGGTCGTCCTTGAGCTGTTTCTTGCAGTGCTCGCAGGCGCAGTCGAAGTAGTACTGCTTCTTCAGCTGCTTCCGCCGCTCCTCGCTCAGGTTGAGGAAATCCACGTAGGAAACTGTCAGCTCATCCCCTGGAGAAATCTTGCTCAGAGCCCGCAGCTCAATCCTGAGTGCAAAGGAGATGAGATGTGCACTTGGAGGAGCAGTAGAAGCAAAGGTGGGGCCACAGAGCCATCAGGGACAAATCCTGTGACCTGCCCCGGCCTTGCAGAGCTGAGCCCTCGCCCTAAGGCCCTGCTTTAGGTCTTCAGGGAGCAATGCAGAGATGAACAGCAGTCTGGTTAACTGAATACAGAGCAAGAATACAGTCACACCAGTTTTTCCTGCCCCTCTGCAAGTCCCTGGCATGGGTATGGGAAGTTCTGGTCTACAAACAGATTATGGCTCAATTACTTTATCCAGATGGGGGTTGAACCCAGACATCAACTTTTATGACGTTGCAGGAGATCTCACCAGGAAAAAGAACCTCAAGATCAGAAATACCCAACAAAATGCTGAGTTTGGACTTTAAGTCTTTTTTTTAAACACTGCTTTGCATGCTACCCTGGCTAGACTCCCAGATCACAAGCTGTGCTGCCTTCGGTGTCGTTTTCACTTTGAAAAGTTAAGACAAATTCCCTCTGGGTCCTGGGTCAGGGATACCCTCACCCTGTTCATGCATCTTTACATAAAGGCTTAGAATGGTTATCTGCAAAGAGTCTATCTTTTAATAGTTCTTTTGACCTGATGCCTATTGCTATTGCAGCCACAATTCAACTGCCAGCCTGTGTTAGAGAAATCCTTGGAAAGCCCTTGATGACAGGCTTTTGGAAAGCACCTGCCTTTCTCTCATGTCATTCCCTGCAAAACCTCTTAAGATGGACATTCAAAACCACTCCCTTGCTGTTTCACTCTGCACACTGAATCTCCCAGTTACTCCGGGCCACGTTTCAGTTGCAGGGGCTGGACAGGCACAAGCGGCTAAAGAATTTGGCCAGAATGGGGAAAAAACCCCTATCAAATACCAACTGTGAGGTGGTGCTCCTGTATCCATCTCCTCTCCCAACTACTAGTGACCTCAACAGCCTGTTTGATGTACATACCTGTTATGAGATGGACCTGAGGGGGATGTGCTGCCCCCACCTGAACATGAGGTGCTTTAGGTGGAACCTAGCAAGGGCCTCACCAAAGGCACAGGTGGCAGAGGACTCACAGGTCTCACCAGGTGCATTAAAAGTAAGTCCTTTGGGGAAGACATGACTTATTCTGTGTGATTATATTTTTGCGAATGATGGTAAATCTCCTGCAGTTCCCTTTTAGTTCCCTTGTAATTCCCATTACAAGCTCTCAGCACCAAGGGCGTAGCTCTGAGCCCTTCAGCTGTGCTAAAGCTGCTGTAAAAATTACTCTCCAAGGCTGGTCTTGACCTTCTTTGGCTGTTCAATCATACCAACAGCATATTTCATACAAAATTTGTCACTAAACATGCCATTGTCACAAAGGGCAGGAATTAGTTATGTCTCAACCACAGGAAAATGCCAGCCAGAGAAAAGTGCAACCTGCTACTCCAGAAGAAAGTGCATGAAAAGGAACAATTCCCATTGGAAAGGTTTACACATATAAACACTCCTGTTCACACCTAACAGGATTCTCATTAAAGTGAGTCATGCAACCAGAGAAGCAAAATCAAGCCTCCGACTTTCATGATGCCCCTGATAGCTCAAGCACTATAGGTATATTTTAAGCAGCCATCCCTCGTGTGGAGGGGATTGATAGCCTTTGGGATAAGCCAGGAAACACATGGCATATTTTAAAAGCTGTAGTTAAAGAGACACTGTCAGCCAGGAGCACACCACTGAGCTTGTGCAAAGTTCTTTTCCCCAGTGTCTGCCATGAGCAGCAAGGACCTTGATAGCTGCATGCACAGGCACAGCGAGTGCCTGATAGATCAAAACTCAAATTGCCCCAAAATAGCAACTCTAATCAGAAGTGAAACACATGTGCCCCTTTTTATGGCCCTATCTATAATGTCCTGAGTAAGAATCAATGGTGAAGAAGAGCACTTCCAATGCATTTCACAACTTGTTTGAGGAAATTGCAGTCTGATTGAAATTAAAGTTTAAAGACAACAGTGGGGACTTAATAGGACTGAATATAATATACCAAGTGCCATGAGCTAAGCAGAGACTTTTTTTTTTGCACATATTTTTGTGGTTTATTTAGTTGGGATCAGGTAACAGTGGCATCATTGAAAGGTGAAACATTAATCAAGTATTATGATAAAAAGGATTGAAACCTACATCTCACGGAACTGCTATTGTAGGCAGAGCATTCATCGGGCACTGTTTGTTGCAGAAGAAAGGTGGACCATTTAGTATGTCAGTAACACAATCATTTCTCATCTCCTAATATGCAAGGTTTTATTTTGGGCTGTACAAGATTAGCAAGACCTTGTTCTGACTTTCACGCCCTTGCCATGGTCAGGGGAGGAGAAATGAGAAGTGCAGAGGGGAAATACTGACAGGGAGGAAGCCAAGGGAGAGGGTGGGAAGGCAGAGAGGGAATTCACCCTGGGGGAGATAGTCACAATATTACCACTATCATTTTAATTTACTACAAAATGCAGAGTTAAGTGAGGTTTGGGTTTAGTGGGCTTTACAAGGGGAAGGAAGAGAAGTTTAGAAAACAGGGGAAGTGAAATTTGCTGCAAACAGAGGAAGACCCTTGGGGTGTTTGCATCTTTTCCATTAAATATGGGGCATGAGGGGTACAGGGCAACAGAGGGGAATGATGCTTTCAAGACTGACCCACCTCATCTGTGTGTGGAACATTGATCTTACAGCCTCATGACTGAAAGACAAAACAAACATCTGCAGTTTACACACATAAAAGTACAACAAAAAAAATGGTACACGGCACAGCGCATTGGGACATTGTACTGACAGGAGACAAGGAGGTTCCCTGTGCCTCGCTCCTGATGCACTGCATGAGAACCTCCCTTTTGCTATGCAGCTGCCAGAACTGAAGTGCCCATCACTGGGCCATGGAGGATTTCGTGGAGAACTGCCCTGGCACTGTGATTTTAGCACTGTGATGTGCAAAACCTTCTTCTGACATTTGGCAGGTGCAAGGGGATTAGTTCTCCTGTACAGAAATGTCTCTACTGACATCAGCAGTTGTAGTCCCTAAAACACAGTTTGAAATGGAAACCAGACTGAGATATCAGCCCCAAGGACTGTGCTCTGTATGATGAGTTTGTGGGTCCTCAAGTCTAGTATTGTGCCTTGAGTGCTGATAGAGAGCTCAGTTCTCACGACAGGGACTTATCATCAGGTTTACACATAAAGACAAGAAACCTTCATAATTTATCTGGGAAATAACCAGATGGTCAAGTTTCAAGTCAGTAGAAAGATACATGTGGGAGCTTTGAGAAGCTGTCAGGCAAATAAAATGCCAGTCCTCTACTTACTGCCCAGGGGGTCAGACTTCAGGGCTGCTGTCACTGCTGGTTACCTCCTCCACTGCTGGAAGCTGGTTGGAGAGACTCTCCATCACCCCACTATGGATCTAATCCAGGACAACTGGATATCATACCATAGACTCCAACCTGACTTTGGATCAGACCCTATTTCCCACCAAGGTAATCATCCTAATGCAGTTTTATTTTCTCTTTGCATGTTTACAAGGTGCTTGATAAATGCTGGTGTAGTTTTATCAGGGAAAACCAGCAGCGATAACTGGAGTGCAAAAGCAATGTGTTAGTTGAAGAAAGGGAGGCTAGGGAGAGGGTTAACTTATAGCACTAAAGTTTGGTGAAGACAGGAAGCTGTAAAATCACAGTGGAAAAGTTTGGAGGAAATACTGTGGCTGTGCAGTTTTTGAGAAGAAATTTCCCACAGTTAATGTCTTGAACATGCTGCAACTTGCTGGATCAGCAGCAGTTTATACCTGTCACAGTTCTAAGGCTGGGAAGGGCAGAGCATTCTTCCTGTGGGCTGTCCCAAGCCTTGAGAGCAGCAGCTTCCTGTCCCAGCTCTGATGAAATGTCCCTGCATTTCCCACTGAATCTCTTCCTGTTTCAGTTTTCTCTCAAAAGTTGTCTTACAGGACTTGGGTGGGAATGGGTAATGCTCAGTGGTTTTAGAGCATCCTGCACTTGGACATGACACTGCTCGCAGATAACAGTCACAATTGTCATTAAAGTCCCATTGCTAAAGTGTTAATCAATGGCTAACAGAGATGGAACACTCTCACCAGATGAGGGTTGTGTTAGGAATGGTTATAAATACCTCAGTAGACAGTGATACACAGCTGATTACAAGCTTCAGTTATGAGAAACTTGGACTGTGGACTCAGTATAATCCTTAATAAATTACTAACTGGAATTACTCCGTAACTATGAAGTCTCAATATAAGGAGGAGATAAACAGCAACTTACTACTTTATCTACCTATTTTGAGTCTAGTTACAAAACTCAAAAAAAAAGGAAAAAATTATTTTCTGGTTGCTGGATTTGGGGTCAAATCTTGTGTTTTAGCGCATCAGATGACAAGTTTTAAAATAACAATGACAGAGAAAACAGTTCCTCTTGAGAAAGAAAATACTGGGTTTTTTTCTTTTTTTTTTTTTTTCTGAGCTAGAGAAGGAAATAAGAATTAATAGATTTTCTGAGACAGGGATCTGACACCAGGGTTGGCAGAGTCTGCTGAGTTGCCCCTTAAGATGCATCCCTGTTGTGCCCAAGGAAAGAAATCCACTCACTTGCCATTGTTGAAGACGACCGTACAGTTGGGCCAGCAGTCATGGTTGGCCTGGCAGAGGTTGGGGAAGATTCCCACACCAACAGCCTGCAGTCCTCTTTGGTCACTGAGGGTAAAGCCATTGCAGCTGATCTAGTTCCAAAACACAGGTAGGAAGAAGCATTAAAGAAGAAAAAGTTGAAAAACTTCCAACTGGGACAAAACATCAAGAGAAGCAGTGTAGGACTCATGCACAGGGACCAACCCAGAGCAGAGCTGAGCAAATGTTGCAGAATATTTGCTGTTAATATTTGGCTGGGCCACCTAAGATAAACTTGGTTTGACCGTGTACTCGTTTCCTTATATATTTGCTTCCTAGAAATAATTCAGAAAAAGGTCAAAGGAAAATTAATTTGAAGCAATACAAGCAGAAAGCAAAGTTCACACTTATTAAAACAGGTATCAGTTAGAAATTAACCTTGAGAGCTGCGTTCAGCCAGGTCATGTTTGCTGGGTTACCCTCAAAGCTTATAAAAATGAGTTAATTACTACTGTTTATTATGAATTTTCAGAATGGCTTTTCCATGACAAATCTACCAAGAATGAATCATTTTATTGCCTATATGATACATTATTATCACATATGAATGGAACAGTTTATAGTCACAAACATAAAAAAAGGAAATATTCGCAAAGAGAATATGTGGTAGGACTGACCAAAGGAATTCAGCTGCTAATTGTTTTACCTTGTTAATAGTTTTATTTCCTCTCTGAACTGATTCTGTACATTTTCTGTACTTCCTTACTTCTCCACTGACAAGCTATGCCAGTCATTAGCACATATGTCTCCCTGAGTCGAATGGACTGGATTTTGTTTGTGGGGTGCTACCAAAGGATGCTGTGTCCTCTCCCTGTGACAGGACTGGCAAACCCAGCTTCTCTGCCACAACAGTCACTGGCAGAGGTGCAAGCAGAGTGTGTCTCCTCCCAGATCACCCTGGCCTCTTTGGTTCTGTTGGGAGCCAAGGGGTTGGTGTATCACTAACCACCAACTGGTACCAGAGCTGGGGGCAGAGCAGCTCAGCCTGAACTGGCTTCTAGGAATTTGCCTCTCTGCTACACTGAGAACAAAAATTTGTAGTTAACAAGGTGGCAATGGATATTATCAAATATAGTTAGTATCTTTTACCAGTTTTATTATATATATTGAATATTTATCATATAAATAATATCTATATAAAAATATTTATTAGATATTATAAATAAATAATCCAATGCATACAATATCAATAGACAGTAATGTATCTACTAAATAGATCTGTTATATTCAAATATATTCTAGGTATATTTACTAAGAATACATTTAGATTTTCTCAGCTCTCCTGGGTGCAGAGAGATGCCCAGTGGGACTTGTGATGACAATGCAGCACCTACCACTGATCAAACCACTTGTCTGCACGTTTAGACAGACAAAATGCTTCAGACCTTGCCCTTGCCGTGCCTCAGTTTCCCAGTGTCAGTGCAGAAGAGATGGGGCTGGGGAACAGGCAGTCCACAGAGGGATGAAGTCAGCCATCCTCAACTCAGGCCAGCTGGAGACTTTCTCTGGAAAGCTGGCATTAAAGACAGTGCCCCCTTTGCTCTCCCAACCCCTCCAACATACCACTCCAAATATGTGGGAGATGAACTGCATGCCGAACTGCTGGCAGTGGGGTGGCCAGAACTCGAGGAAGCTCTCCACGTCAGTGCGGAGATCCTTCTTCTCCTCCTCCCCAAAGCTGTCCACGTGGTTCTGCAGCTCATCAATGGAGACCAGGCAGCCCTCAGACAGCCCACTGCCTTCCCTCTCGATCTTCCACAGGATCCGGGCAGCCAGCCTGGCCAGGACACAGGCAAAGGAGTCAGCAGCACCACCACCACCCCCCACCACAAGGAGAGGGAATGAAGGGCCATCAAAATTCATTTTATAGGTGGGAAATTGTGTGCAGACAGATAGACTGAGTTTGGCTCAGTTTCAGATGGCTGATGGCTGATGGCTGGTCACCATCCCTGGGCTTTTGAAGGAAAGTGAGAAGCAAGGTTTTGCCCCTGCATTTGTGTTCTCATCTGGAGAAGTGCTAAGGACGCCCAGGTCCCCAGCCCTCCACAAGTGCTCCCATTTCCTTGGGGACTCCTCTCATTTTCTTATGACAGAGCAGGGATGTGATGCCATATTAATGTATCCTATAGACAAATTTGGGAAGAGCCCATCTCCTATTTCACTTTTCCACCTACTCCCCACTTTCCCACACCTCCTAAACCATCCAGGGTGGGTCTTCCTCACCACACTCAGCTGCAGTAGAATTTTTGGGGCCCAGCACCAAAAAAATAAAAGCAGGGGCACAACCCTTGTACCCCAGATGCTCTTCCAAGTCCCCATTTTCTCAGCACAAGGATAGTCTTGGCACTTCCTAAATTTTCTCCCACCTCCACTCTGTCCAAATCAGGCCACCCAGTTCTTCCTTGCCATGGGATGCACCGTCCTCTCCCAGGCTGGCAGCTCAGCCCCCGGGGGTCAGCTCTCACCTGATGTTTTCAGAGGGTGCCTTGCCATGTCTCTTGATGGCAGAGCACTCGTTTTTGTGGTTGAGCCAAGCCGCCCTCTGGCAGGTCCGGTCGCAATAATAGGCAAACTTGCACTGGCCACAGCGGTGCAGCCTCTCCTGTCTCTTGAAGCAGGTGTGACAGATGACATGTGTCAGGCTGGAAGGACAGAAGGACACATTGGCTTGTACCTCAGAGAGGGCCATCTCAGCCCAGTTCTGCCAGCTTTGTATCCCTGGGCTCCCCACAGCCACTAAGGATGGACCCCTCAAGATTTTTTGGGAAGGTGAAGAAACATCGCACCCAGCTTAACACTTGTGTGCTTGCCTGGTGCAGTTCCTTTTCTGTTTGGCTACTTCAAAGAGAAAAAGAGTTTGTTTAAAGGAGGACAGCAATAAAGCATTCCCCAGCTCTCAGCTCTCTTGTATTAAGCTCATCTGCTCCTCCTCAGCACTGCTGCCATCGAGAGGATTTTCAATTTGGTTTTGGTTTCTGTCTGGCCTGTGATGAAGCACCAGTCACCCATTGCTGAGCAGAAAGCAAATGCCTGATGTGTCTGTGGCTCAGGTGAGCACAAAGAAGAATGTGAAGGCAAAGAACAAGCCCAAGAGCTTCGCCTGCCTGCAAAGCCTCTGAATATGGCTGAAGTGAGCCCTCCTCTGAACACTAAGGTTTTCCTGGGCCCCACGTGGACCAGGTCACAAAATGGTGCAGTGACCACCACTCTACTCAAGAGATTTAGGAAAACGTTGGGTGAGAGGGACCAAGCAGGAACATGGCTCTGAGCTGTCCTAACTACTATCCTAAGCTGTCCTTAGGTACACACACCATAAGGATAAAAACATACATCAGCAATGCTCTGCTAGGGAGCAGACCAGAGGAGCACCACAACGAAGAAGACCAATAGAGCGAAGTGTTTACATGGGGAAACCCTGTTTTTGTGCTGCTTGAAACCGAGACATGTTTCCAAGGATTAAAAGGTAGCTTTGTTTGTTACTCCTTTTTGCCACCAGGCCATAGGTGTAGCTGTTCTGGAGGCACTGCACTTGGTGATTGTGGCTTTGTGTTGGAAATGACATGAGAGCGCCAACAAAACAACCTCCTTGAAGGTAGATCTTCTCACCAGAGTGTTTCATGTCTTCTCCTCCTTCCTTTGGTTGTGTCATGTATGTTCTGGCTGTCCACCCCAGGCTGTGTGGGTTTGGGGCTCTCCTGGTCCCAGTAACTCCAGAGAGATGCTCAGCATGGATTAGTGAAGGTCTGAGGGACCTAGGACAGGCTTCCAGCAGATCCCCAGGCATGACTGCCGAAGGAAGAGAGGATTTCCAGCTGCTCAGGGATGGACAAAAAACACCAAGAAGCTGAAGACAGAGGAAAGGTGAGCTCATAGGAGCACTGGGTGGAGTAGGACATGGTTGGCTATAATGCCTAGTTTAGGGACCATAGTTGGCTGTAATGCCAAGTTTAGGGACCAGTATGACTGGCTGCATTTATGATCACGGTGAGATTTTACTAATAAATCCAGGATGTTTTCATCTTCATGAGGCTGGTATGTTGCTGAGCTGAGATCATCAATGATTGAGTGCTGGTCAGTGGCACAAAATATGCCACTGATGTGGGTGATGTTAAACATTAAACATACTGAGCACAGTGCCCAATGTGAGGATGTGCTCTCCCCTCGGGGCGTGAAGTTCTCCCTGTTTAGTCTGACATCAGCTTTAGCACTGGGCTCTTCAGGCCACTTAAAGCCCTCCTGCAGAGGGGCTAGTGATGCAAATTTCTCCTGCAAATCCAAAGAGCCTGACATGTCTTTCTCTGATGCCAGCAGCAGTAAGTGCTGCTCACCAGCTATTCCTGCCCCTGGCTCTGCTGAGAGGTTGCTGTGAGTCAGATGGTGATGAAATACCCTCCAAAAGGGACAAATTTCTTCTTTGGGGGGTTCAAAACTGGATTTCCAAGAAGCATCCTACAATTGTATGCACATATCTAAAAACAAGGCTGCAAGAGAAACACATCAGAGGATACAGGTGAAGAAGTCTAACCTCCCATCCTCCCTCAGAGAGTGTCCAGGGTCCCAGACCAAGGGGAAACCTCCACCATGTGCCCCTTCCAAGTGTCCAACTGCTTGCTCGTAGGACTTAATTCACTGAGAAGGGGGAGGACACACTTTGGTCTCCTGCCCAAACAACTTTGGAACTTTCCCCTTGCTGCTAGAGAAGGCTTTTCACTGCCTGATTTGGTGTCTCCAGCTGTCTGCTTCTCCAGGCAACCACCCACTTTATCTGGGCCTCCAGCCAGGCTCCACAGTACAGGAGAGCTTAAATTCCCATCACTCAGACACTGCTGGTGCCAGAAAAGAGGTTTTCCTCATTGCAGAAAGCTCACAGACCACAGAGGCTTCATGATCAAGGGGAGGTTATCATTGTCCACAGCCCAGAGTGGGGAAACTGAGGCACAAGGAAATAAAAAAAATTCTTGATGATCCCATGAGGAGGACGTGGCACAGGCAGGAATCAGACTCACAGCTCCAGAGAGTTCAGCCCAAAGGCCATCCTGCTTCTCCACTATACATACATACATATATATATATATATATATATATGCATATTTATATCCATCACAGTACATTTAACAATTCTCTTTCCTCTGGCAGTGTTGTGTGAGGGTCTGAAAAAATCAACTCAGTGCCTTGGCTTTTGAAGGATGAAGAGGGCCATTGATTTAAAAGCAGGATGACCCACAGCAGACAAAACCACGTGCAAAAATGAGGTTTGGAAAAGGAGGTTTAGAAAAATGAGCAGTGCCAAAGGGAGCCCAATGCAAGGCAAGCACCCGGAATGGGGCAGGGGGAAGCATGTGTCAGGGAAGGGGGATAGAACCAGCTCCGCTGTGTCAAGTGGAAGAGCTGGGAGCTGATGAGAAATGTGAGGCTGTGCTCTGTCAGCTGTCAAGTCAGTGGGGCAGAGAGGTGCAAGAGAGATTACACTCCTTGTAAGGCAAAGGAGAGCCAGAGAGCTGATAAAACCTGCATGGTTACATTGTTCCGGGAGATACCTCGGGGAATGGGGCTCCCTTCTGCTGCCTGGGTGTTCTGAGGGCAGCCAGAAAGCATAAAAAAGAAGTTTCTTTGTAGAGAGGAATGACAGGTTGGAAGGGAACACAGTGCAGCAAACCCCAAGTTCTCAAACAGGTGCTTCTCTCCCCCCAGCTTGCTCCCTCAGAAGAGAAAAATACTGAAATGTTGGCTTTGCATTTTGCTGTTTATCACATAGAGTGTCCAGACTTTCCAAAGCAAATCCAGCCTGCAGAACTTACCACCAGCTCTAGAAACTCCCCATTTCTGAGGAGATGCAGCAACGCACAAAAAAAGTTATACAAGATTTTCCGAGAAAGCAAAGGAACAGTCCAGCCACAATTACTCACAGGTAATCTGACTGGCAGGCTTAAGAAATACTGCATCTTTCACAAAACCCTTGCAGGATTCTCCATGCCCAGAAATGTTTTAAAAGAAGACTGGGTTTATTGATAATGTGTGCTACCATGTCTCCAGTGGCCTGGGCTCAACTCTTGGCACAGTAAAAAATTGGGAGACACAAGTATTTGAGATCTACTACCTAAATCTTCAACTAACACTGGTCAAGTACTGCCTGTAAGCACCTAAATCCCCCAGGTACCCCTTGGCAGTTGTGCAAACTCCTGCTGTCCCAGAGGAGCTCAGAGCTGGGTGCCCCAAAAGGGGTTGCCAAAGTGGGGCTCTCCTTTGGCCCCAGAGTTGGACCTTATGCCCGGCTCTGATACCATATGGAGACAAACAACACCAAGAACAGCAAAGGCTTGTAGTGATCCACAAGCTACTCTCTCACTCCTTTTGCAATAATTAAGGTCCCCCAAGGACAGGTGGAGCAGCCCAAGATTCCAGCCTGTGGAAATCATTGGTCTAAAAAACCTTCTCTATTTGGTCTAGAAAGTGTTTAACTTTCTAGAAATGGCTCCAGGTAGCCCAGACCTCCCCTCTCGGTACAGAGCAGCCCAATCCCATGTGGTCAGGATGCTGCACGGCCAGGCAGCACCAAAAGTTTCTGGAGAGTACCCTGGGTAGGTGAATTCTAGTATGGTACCTACCCAGGAGCCCTGAGGGTTTCAGCCCTCAGAGTCTTGGTGCTCAGCTTTCCTTGCTTTAACACATGGACAACACAACTGCTTTCTGCTGTGTCTACGTACACCATGGCCTCTGAGGTGATCTCTGGCCACTCATTCACTGCCATCTTCCACACTGTGAGCCTTTTTCCCACCTTGCCCAAAAGCAGGATCTTCATTAGAACAGTGATACCTCCAGCCTGTCAAACCTTGCCACGTCAGTGATTTACTGCTGACTTGGAGGGCAGATGCCACTGACTGACTCATTAAATGACTTTCTCAGGTTTCCTTGGCCTCTCATCCAAGAGTCAACGAAGCTGAACTCTGAAGAACTCATGTGCTCTGATGTTACGTAGATGAGACGCACAACTACAAACTACTAATCCTGGATGTAGCTGCCGTGACAAAAGCAATGATTCAAAGTGACAGCCAGAGGTGACAGAGCACTGACAACTAAACCATGGCTCCTGCAAGCACAGCTCTCAGTGAAAGCAGAAGAAACAAATAACTCTTGTGACTGCTTGGATTGGATTCAGATGGATTAAGAACTATTGGACCTGCCAGGACAGAGGGTTAAGCACTGTCGCACAAAATGTATTAACCTCATCTCTGAGACATTCACAACCCAAACATCTGCCATCCAGCACACACAGCACCCCATTCACTGGCCTGGAAAAGCCAGGTGAGATGGCTTTAGTGCAAAGAACAGAGGAGGATTTCATTGAGTAGCTGATGGACATAGTGAGGAGCTCACAAACTGTTTAACACAGGTTCGTTCTACTCTGTACATCATAGGTGATACACATGGATGAACTTATACCCAAATTCTATTTATTACTGGCTGGCTGTCCTCAAGCTGCTACAGATGACAGCAGAAGAACAGCTTAAGATGTACACAAAGTCTCCTTGGCTTTCAAAGCAGAGTGTGTAACACTTCAATAAAGACAAAAGTCTAAGGAAATGCACCTTCTGTTCCAGCAGTGAAAGGACAAGGGAGGTGCTCAACAGCTGGCCTCTACTGAGACTACCTAATGATGAATTATTAGCACAAGAATGGGTTTGTTCCTTTAAAAAGGGGTTGGAGCTTAGTTGTTTTCATCTTTAAAATGTCAGGGATGACATATCCCAGTTTGTCTTATTTGAGTGGAGGATTTGTTTTAGACTAATGTTTGACTATTTTATTTTTAGTCTTTCTTTATGAAATTTCCCAGCCTCTTTTTAGAGGTGTGGGTGTGGTTTTCTTTTAAAAAGCTAGGTTTTCTTCCAGGTTTTATCTAAGCTTTTGAACAAATGAGACAATAATAAAAAATCAAACCCCAGAACGTTCTAAGCAGCATGAATGTGATCACATTAGCTCACAGTATTTACTGGCATCAACTCAAGGAATTAGTTTCTATAATCTTTTCAGAATCATGCTGTTATGGAAAATTTGGGGTTTCTTATACTCCTAGCTACAATAACAGCTACAATTCCACATTTCCTTGGAAAACGTTTCAGGTCTGTTTCATACATCAAAAAGAATGATCTCATTTTTTTTAGCCATTTGTAGATCACTCATCAAGCAGATCCTCGGGTGATCCTGGCTTTCTACCACATGACCCTGTTTCCCTTGACTACTGTATCTCAAACCCCACTGGTTAAAGAGCAAACCTTCTCTTGACGAAGGCTGACAGAGACATACGAGGCATCCCCATGCTCGTAGGAAATGTAAACTCTTACAGGCTTGAGAGCCAACTGATGTGCCAGAGGAGAAGGTCACATACAGTACATTGAGCCCAGGCCCTGGGAATGCCATCGTCCTGAAGGTGGCAGTGAGGGAAGGAGACCTGGGATCTTCAAAAAGAAAGTGAATAGGGAGGAAGGATTGAACCCCAGCACGTAAGCAGAGCACTAGAGAAAGCTTCAGTGGGAATGAGAAATGCAGGGGGGCTTTGCAAATTGAAAAATTATCCCAACAAAAGCAATTAATCCCTTGAGAAGAAAAATTTCCAGCCTTCTGCATCTACTATAGGGCAAAGCAGGCCTGACAATGGTATTTTCTGAGACATATTTAGCTGATAACAGCAGGGCTGAATCAAACACAGATCGAACTGTGTCTGCACTTTATCCAAAGAGCAAAATACTGGAGATCACACTGAGTTCTCACCCTCTTTTAATCCATGTTCACTGTCTCTCTAGGCAGCCTGTTCTCATTCAGGTAGAAGTAGCAGGCTTAATACAAGAGTCAACACCAGGTAAACACTGTGTTAAGCAAAAAGGTTATAGAATCATAGAATCAGAATGGTTTGGGTTGGAAGGGACCGTTAAAGGTCATCTGATCCAACCCCCCTGCCATGAGCAGGGTTAGCCTGCTGAGTCATACCCCGGCCTTAAAATCTAAGAAACTGTGAGCTGGTAAATGTTTATAGGAACCTTCTTTAGCTTTGAGTTTTATGTATTTCTGGATTAAAAGTCTCTGGCACTGTGTAAGAAACTGCTGCTCAGATGACTGGGCTGAAGAGTGCTAGCCCTCACCAGTTTGTAGGGGACTGCAGGGCCTTCCAAGGTGGGATGCAGGCTGTAGATTTAGACACCTAGATGTGCTCATCTCTACCCCCTCTGTCTAAGGAGAGATTCCATCACAACACTCACTAGGGTCTGGAAAGGCATTCAGCTCGGGGGTGTCTGTTTTCAGTGCACATTATGGTGTTCCATTGATTACATGGGCACTTAGGGCTGGATTCACTTGTCTGAATACAGGAGTCCAGTGCTATTTTAGGCTCTGCAGGGACACCCAGCCAGCCTGAGAAGAGGCCTGATTCTCATAAATCCTGGTTTTTATCTGTCACCCTTAAGAGGATGTCTCAGACACTCTGGGGCATCTCAAATTCTTTAAAAAGACCTTGGCTTTGGGTGTCTCCATTTGCAAGCTGAGTCTCAAAGCATATTGCTGGACAAGTGAAGTAGAGACCAGCTCTGCTCTCTAGTGCTTTTGTGGTTGTCTTTATGCACAAAGAAGCTGAGATCTGTGGAAAATCTGGTCCCATATTTGTTAAGACCTGACCCAAAAAATTAAACCCACCAATCACTCTCATTTCAGTCCCCTTTCCATAGGACATATACAGAGTGCTTTCAGCAAGAGATTAAGGTGCTGAGTTGAATTAGGATGAGGGACTGTGGACTTTGGGGTTCCCTGTGCAGGCTAAGACCCTTTTTAATAGCATAGACTCAACACCAATTTTAGGACTTATACAGGTGTGTTTGTGGGCAAGGTAAACCATATGCCTCTTCACTGGACTTCTGCATCATCCATGCAGAGGCAACAGCAGTTCTTTCAGGGCAAAATCAGCCACCACGGCCTAGTGTGAATTTACTCTTGCACGTCCTACAAGGATTCAGACTGCCCTTCTCTGACAGCAATCAATTCAATGGGTTTTGATGCAACTGAATACTCTGGGATAGCAGTAGAAGATGCCTTCAAAACCAAAGCCTGAGGTGTGTAAGAAAAGCATCAGGGTAATTTCCACAACAAAAATGTGTTTTTCCATTATATCTCAGGCCCAGCTTATCCCCTGTCAAGTACTGTATGTATGTATGGCCAGTCTTCGCGAACGAAGATTTGGGAAGGGTCTTTACCCTTCGAGCCTGCGCAGTGGATTTTTTAGGTGAGACACAGTGTGCGCTGAGCTGAGCCCACCCTTTAATCCTGAGGTTCATCTGCCAGGGCCAACAGGCATTTAGTTGGCACTGCCTGTTTCAAATTTGGGGATTGCATTTCCCCACTGACCTATATGAAGTGCTTTGGGATGAAATGTGTCACAGGAGGGTAAGACTCCATTATTATTTCATGTCAGGAAGAAGAAGAAGATCAGAATGCCTTGAAGCCATCTCCATCCTCTCCCCTCAGAAAGAAGTGAGGCACTTGCCTCCTTGCTGCTCAACTTCTGGACCTGCCCTCTGGAAACTAAACAAACCAGTGTGGGGAGGGACTGAAGCACATCTCTCCCCATCCAAGGTTTTCTGTTGGAAACCTAAGCCTGAGACACAGTCTGCAGTCTAAGAGCTGATGTAGTGATAGTTTCTCCCCTTATCTCACATTACACAAGTGACATTTGAAAATGCAGCAAAGCTGTAGCTCTTCAACATGGGCAGCTCTGCTCTATGCATGATGCTTGCAACATTTCACACATAAGAAAAAACCTCTCTACCAGCCATCAAAAGCCAAAATGTTTTCAATGTTTTTTAATTCTTTTTTTTTTAATTATAGTTAATAAGGCATATGGGAAAAATAACTGTCCATAGGCACTTCTGAAGCAAAAATAATATCACCAGAAGATTCCAGCTAGTGACACAAATGAAACTGAAGTAGAAGAGCTAAAAGGACACATCAAGGAGAGATGATTTTGTCCCCAACTACTGTAATTGAGGTCAGGGTTAAGACTTCAAGAACCCAGCATTTTGAAATGAACAATGACATTTTTAATGTGATCTCTTACAATGACAGATTAAAATAAAAACTACAGGTGTCATTGCTGCTATTGCAAAGATTCATAATCATGTTCACCCACTGACAGTTAAAGGGTAAGGAAACAGTGAAAGACACACCAAAAAAAATTATTTCTTGCCCCGTCCATTTAATCCCCAGTCCTCTGCTACTGCAAGATCACACAGTAGCACTGATCAGCTTCAAGTACAAAATGACTGGGATTAAAACAGCAGCATGACCTCTGCTTGTGCCCCAGACTTCATTAGGAGAGCCCATTCAATCAGGGAAAGCTCAGCTAGGCAGGGCTGCTCACAAACTTGTTTAATGTGCAGAGTATTTACTAAAGTCATTGGTTTGGGGCAAAAAAATCAGTTTTGGGACTGACCATGATGCCCTTGAAGAACACTCACAACTTTCCTAAGCCCAGAACGAAACCTTCAACTGACATCTAACTCTTCAGTTTAAAAATTAGGGCCACATTCTGTTCTCAGTTATTCTCTTTATTATAAGCCTGAACATTCATGTTCCATTCATGTCTGAGGCTTTGTTCTAGATTTAGCCCCATGGACATTAACACAGAAATTGGTTCTTTGCGTCTTTTAGCTTCCACATTATTGAAGTGAATCTTCCTCTGATTCAAAGGGCAGAAGTGGGGACCTACCAGCCACACCGGCAGGGCAAGTTAAGCAAATGTTGCTTATGCTTAAAACAAGCAGTAGAAAAGAAAAATGTCCTTGCACCAGAACTTAATTTCTGGCTACATCAGTGTGGACGTAAATTTAAATCCAGTCTCGTGCAAGAGCAAAAGCAGACACTTGTCTCCAGTTGACTCAGCTATGTGTAAATATAAAATCACTTTAACACAAACAATGTCAGCCTCTGATCCCCACCAGCTCCTAGTCCGAGGGCAGCGGGTGATGAAGCTGCGAGTACAGCTGGAGGTAGTACATGTGAGCAGAGCACAGTGGAACTCACTTTTATCGTGCATTACACACCAGAGGCTTCAGCAAAGCCAGTCCAAGATCGCTGTACCTGAATCACACCAACTCCTGGTTGTTCACTGGGGCATAACACCGGGCTGGTTTTGTGAGGCACAGAATATACGCAACTTTCACTGCATTTGTAAAAGCTGATGACACCAAACACCTTGCAAGATCACATCCTGGAAATACACTGCATCATATTAAAAGTAAAAAAGATGATCTAAGCCCTGGGAAGCACATGCACTGTAAGCTGTGAATGTATCTACAGAAGTGCTTCTGAATTCTTTTTGCTCTGTTTTCTGACGTTGTCCACTTTCAAACTTCTATGCAACCAGGCAGATGAAATTTTGCATCGAGATTACTTTTGGTCTGTGTGTTACAAGTGCTTTCCTCTTTCTTACCTGTCAAAAACCACGGCTGCATAGGCTGGCTCCGCAAAGATGACATCCCCAGGCAAGAATTCCTTCTGGGCTTTCAAGCCCCTGCCTTTGCCTTCAGTTGTGAACACTTCAACTGACTCCATTCCTCCTTTGGTCATCCCAGGGACCCCGAGGCTTGGGAGGTGGGTATCTCAGAGCAAGCCAAATCTCCTGCCACTTCTATCAACTTGGACTCGCTGCAAGGCCACGCTTATAAAAGGGCCAGCCTCCCCCCACCCCAGGCTGCATCGCTTCCCATAGGAGGGGAAGGGGGTGGGAGCAGGAGAGGCAGGAGCCGGAGATCCTCTCTCTGCACAATATCGCCGACCTACGCAGGGAAGGGACAGGGGTGGGATTTCTGCTTCATTAGGAAAACCCTCCGCGAAAATGACGTTTGAATTGTTTCTCCCACTCCCAAGAAGTTGTATATGTTACAACTCAGCTTAATTTATACTCTCCCATTGGAGAGAGAATGTATTCTCTTTGCAGGGTATTTTTAGCAACCACATGCTTCTGTCTCTCAGGAAGCAACAGCTGAGACAGTGGGATGGGCAGGGCTGGGATGCCTATTTCTGACCCCTGCACTGTCGTCTGGCTTTTTCTAGAAATCAAACAAAGCTGCTTTATTTTTACCCTCAAGGAGATGGACAGCATGTTTAGAGGCAGGGAGAACACTGAAACACGTGCCTGGAAATTCTCGGCATCCTGTCACCACCAGAGCTTGGAAGAGAGGATTCATTTCCCAAATGCCAGTGGTAACATGTACAGAGCCATAAGGAAGGAGCTGGAAGGGCAGCAGCAGTTCAGCATGGGCTGAGGGAACAAGCAGGACATCTCAGATACCCACACAGTTTTGAATGCACTAAAGACAGCACTGCCCCTGAGAGGTCTCCCTATCTCCAATACTTGGTTGTGGATGAGAACCTGAGCTACTTGAGTGGAAAAGAAGTCCACAACTCCTCAAAAACTCACAAACTCGTGAGCAGCCAGGCTCTGGCTTTACTCTCTGCCCCAGTGCAAGTTCAGGGAAACGAAAGGAAAGGCCTCCGCATGTAAGAGTGAACCTCTGTGGAAATTGAACCCAGCCCAGATTGCTGTTCAACATTCTTTTATCATTTAATAGCACTTCACAGGGCTGGTTCCTGCTAATCTCACCCTCCCACCCACAGGAAACCTGATGCTGTTTGCTCTCTAAGCACCGTGCTGATAACAATGATTGCAAACCTCTTCCCACACCTCTGTGCTGCACAGAAAAATCTGTCTGATTAACAGGGAAAGTGAGATGCAGAGAAATAAAGAGGGTGATTCCTGTGCATCCCGTGGCAGTAAAAGAAACACTTTACATTTCCAAGGCAGTGGAAATTATCACTGGGCTCCTCAAGACACAGAACTGCTCAGCATCTTCTGCTAAAAGATTCTGGCAACGTTCCTTGCCTGTGAATGAAGCCTGGTATCATACCCCAGCACAAACACCCTGTGTTATAGTCTGCCTGAGTGTACCAAGCACAAACAATATCAATCCACAGCTCCATAAATCCAGGGTGATCCAGCTGCTCATGTGATTATGAGCTATATCTTCCCCAAACAACCAGACACCTCCACTCCTCCTGAGGAGGGCCAGACCCGTCCCAGGGCCATCAGCACAAGCTGTTGTAGAAACACTGAGCAGTGCAGAAAAGTCACTGCAGGCAATTAAGCCTTACAAGCAATTACAATTTTAATTGCAATGCTCTACATGTGTGATAGGTGAAGTCAGGATGCTCTGGTCTCAGGGGTAATTCCCTTGGCTGTACATGTCTTTTGGAAACTGCCAGAAGTACTTTAGCACCTCAAAATTATGCTGATTTTTTTTCCCAAAACCACACAATCTGGAGTGTGGCTATATTGAACCCAGTCATTAATCACACTAAACACTGTTTCTGATTCCCAGATAACAAATAATACTGAATAGAATAGAACATAATAAGAGAACGAATAATACATTTACAACAACGAATCTACTTTTCTAGAGTAAATACTGGATAATGTGGGTTCCTTCTTTTTAAATATCTATTTGGAGGAGTGAACCTTCTTTGATCCCGTTGGAAATACATTGAATTTCAAAGTCAGCTGGAGAGAAACACCAGTTCTGGAGTGCTGAGCAAGGATGACCCTTCAACAGGAGATTATTATTCTATACTGTGGGTCTGTCTGAATTCTGGGCCGGAGAGGTGAGTGGCCCCGTCCTCCTAAGAGAAGAACTAACAGCACCCTCTGCTGCCCTCTAAATATTATCCAAAGCACAATTTTATCAAATTTAATCACAGCAGCTTTGGACTGTGGTGAGCAAAGGTCAGGCAAGTCATGAATTGGAAAGAAAAAAGGAAGAAAGAGGGGTAAAAATAAACCCATGCTAGGCAGATGTTCCTCAGACTCATCTCGTCACTGTAATTCAGCTTTAACTATTCTGTGTAAACACCTGCTGGGTGAAGGGGGGGCTGACCTGGATGAACCCCCTTTTGGGGGTGACAGCAGGGAAAACTGAGGGGAAATGAGTCTGCTTATTCTCCCAGGGGTGGGCACAATGGGGACTGAGGGGAATTTGGCCCTGAAGAGGAATGGATCAGGGGGGTGATGAACAGAGGGCCAGCTGATGGTTCAGCAGCAATTTGTGGGATTTGGGGGTGTTTTGGATGCTGGGGGGCAGAGAGGTGAGGGGGGAGGCTTGCAGTTACTAATAGTCATTAGGCAGGTATTAGACAGTCCCTAGTATTTACTAGGCAGTTACAAGGCAGTTACTAGCAGTTGTTACATAGAAATTAGGCAGCTGCAAAGCCATTACTAGTAGTTGCTAGGCAGACTCTAAGACATTACTAGTGGTTACCACACAGTTAATGCAACATTAGTAGACTCTTACTAATAGTTGTTGAGAGACTTTTATTGTTGCTATTGAGCAGTTACTAGGGAGTTACTAGGCTCTTACTAGTAGTTACTGGGCAGTTATTAGACAGGTACTGATAGTTCTGAGGCAGCCACTATACTAGCAGTTCTGAGGCAATTAAGAGGCAGGTACTAGTAGTTGTGAGGCAGACACGAGGCTGATGCTGACAGTTACTAGAAGCTAATGGGCGGTTCTGAGGCAGTTGCCAGGAGTTAGTAGCAGTCACTAGCAGTCACTATACAGTTTCTAGCAGTCACTATACAGTTACTGGGAGTCACTATACATTTACTAGGAGTCGCTAGGCAGTTAGTAGTCACTATACAGTCATTAGCAGTCACTATACAGTTACTGGCAGTCACTATACAGTCACTAGTAGTCACTGTACAGTCACTATACAGTTCCTAGTGGTCACTATACAGTCACTAGTAGTCAGTATACAGTCACTATATAGTTCCTAGTGGTTACTGTACAGTCACTAGCAGTCACCGTACAGTGACTAGCAATCACTATATAGTCTCTACCAGTCACTGGCACTCACTGTCTGTCACTAGTAGTCACTACCAGTCACTATACACTCATAGCAGTCACTATGCCTTCCTAGTAGTCACCATACAGTTCCTAGCAGTCACTAGCAGTCACTATACAGTCACTAGCAATCAGTATATAGTTACTGGCAGTCAGTATATAGTGACCACTGGCCCCTGACAGCTGGAAGGCCACGGGTCCTGATAGGGAGATCTGGCTGGGGCATCGAGGTAGGGACCAACAGGGCCAGCTGGGGGTCATGGCAGCTCTGGGCGCTATAGGCAGCCCAGGGGGGCAGTGAGGGGGTATCTGGCCCACAGGAGGAGCTGGTGGCTGGGCCACGTTAAGAGCTCTGGGCTCTGAAGGGGGACTGGCTCCTGTTCCTCACCATGGCCAGAGCGGGGCTGTGGCGGAGGAGGAGGAGGAGTGGGGTGGGGAGGCTGCCACCAGAGTCCTGACTGCGTTGCACGTGGAAGCAGCAGGCAGGGTTGTCAGCAATAAAAGCAGCGTTGCATTTTATTCTTCAGTGCAAAGAGGTCTTGCTCTGTTGTCATAAACTCCTCTCGCGCTTATGGGACAGTAAAATGACAAACAGGTTCCTTTTCTACATGTATGATGTAGAGCTCTGTAGCTGCATCTTAAGGCTGTGGCTCAGAAGCTATGAGAGCTTCCTACATCCTCTCCTTCCCAGGCAGTCTCTCTTGGACATTATCCTGCTGAAATCTAGCAAATAGCACCCCAAAAAAACCCAACTAAGATATCCAAGACCAGGTTGGATGGGGCTCTGAGCAACCTGTTATACTGGAAGGTGCCCCTGTCCATGGCCAGGGGTTGGAACTGGATGATCTTCAAGGTCCCCTTCTGACCCAAATCATCCTGTGATTCTGTGGTTCCAGGAATACGAAGTCATTTAAAATACTGCAAGTATTTTGTAATACTTGCACACGTAAAGGCTTTGATCAGTGGTTTATAAGCATTGACTGATTAGCTGTATAATGAAAATCAAGTCAAAACCTAAAAAAACCACACACAAATGCATATACATGGACTTTCTTTAAAACATGTGAAAATCCATTAACAGCAGCTTTTCCCATTGTCAGTTAAATTTAGTAGTACTGTTGGAACAGAAATAACTCCAGTGGAATTAATCATTCTCTTTAGAAAGCTGACAGCTATTTTAAGCAGTCAGCTTTCTGGAGGAAAATATGTATGCTCTTCAGAGGAATATACTTGGAGACAGTTGGAATACAGTCTTGCTATGTTTAGGCTTAAATTCTATTTTTCACACATATTTCTTAAACTGAATTGTCACGTTTCTGAATTCAAAAATGTGCTTTGGTGCATTAGCAACTTTAGAAGTACTTTGACCAAGAGATTTTAAGAGTCTGAAGGTTGCATTTCATAAATCCCCAGTGTTTAGAGGTGGCTCACACCCTTATTTTAATGCAGAGCTGGTACAGATTTTGTCATGAGCCAGATGCATCAAGGATTGCTGGTTGTGCTTGTAGTTCATACCTGTGCCAAACAGAGCTGTGGAACTGCATGTTATGAGTACATTCTGGTTTGATAGTCTGTGGGGGGAGGGTATCCTTCTTTAAAATGTAAAATCAGCAATAACTTTCAGCTTTGGAAAGACCCTATGGCACAACTCTTTATAATTTCATCGAACACATGCATGCTTCCCTTGGGGATTTTTGTATGTTTTAGTGTAATGGGTTTATTTTGACTCACTGGTAACAAGCTAAAAGCCCTTTGTACCTGTAAGAATATAGTTAATCTGTAGTTACAGCCATGCATCCTTTTTCAAGCCTCAGTAAATAGTTCTCCTATGTTAGAAATTAATGATTTTCCCCTCTCCCTCCTTGAACACATCTTCTTCACTTACTGGAGAGGAAAAAGAGTCATTTTTCTCACCCAGTATTCCACAAGCCCATCTTAAATTACACTGAGAGGAGGATGAGAAATAACATTGCACAAACTGCTCTCTTACAGTCATATTGGAGCATTTGTATACCAGAAGAGAGCTGGGTAGAAGGGCAAGTAACTTGACTTAACCTTCCTGAGAGAGTCTACAAAGTCAGGACTGGGAGGTGTATTTCTTACTGTGTTCTTGAGACACAAGGAGGGTTGAAGTTTCAAGAAGTAAGGTACAGCTGGATCAAACTGTGCTCGCAGAAATTGAAACAAAAAATCAAACACTTGTTTTCTGAAATCCTGAACTATTTATTGCAGTAAAAAAATATTTGATGCTTAAAAGAAATGCAGCTTTTTTTTCTGATAAAAGCAGAATAGCTGATTTCAGTCTGCTCCAGCTGTGACAGGCTGGCCCAGCTCTGGTGGGTGGGATAGGATGGAGGAAGCAGAGGTCAGTGGGATGTTTGGCAGAGACAAAGAAGTGGAAACAAGAGGGATTGGGCCAACAGGAAGAAAAATTAAGAGAATCAAGAAACTGTGTTGCAAGCATTGGAAACCTTAATTTTTTTGGTAGTGATTGGTATATTGCACTTCAGTCAATGTTTTAAAAGATTTCTTGTGTCCTGGCAGAGTTCAGAGCAGTGAAAGAGCAGGTAAAGTGTCTTTTTACTTGCTCATCCTGTGCAAAAGGGGGAACATTGTGTTCCACACCAATTGCAAGCTTCTGTTATGGGCCAGGGCAGATCACAGATATTTCTGGCCATCGAGGCTTTTAGCACTGTTTGATTTGGTTTGTGTCTCTGAGAAGGTTTGGGCAACACTCGGTTTAACCCTTATTTTAGTAGTGTGTAAAGGCTTAGCTATGTGTCTTAGTCAAAGATGAATATAAAAGCTTGTAGGTTAACTTGTTACAGTATTCTGTGGGGGAAAAAGTCTTAGAGTGACGAAACTAGTTAATGGAAACATGCAGTGCCAGCATTAATAGCACTGATTTCCAAACAGAATCTGTTTTGTAGTTTCACTGTGTTTACAATCCCATGAGCTTTGAAAACAAGCCAAAACAAAAATCATTCAAAAAAGATATTCAGAGAGTAAACTCACCGAGAAAATTAAAATTTAGCGCTACTATAGTATTGTTTCCTTGAAGAAGAGTCTTTCACTGAGCTGCAGATATCAGAATCTCTCTGGTTGAGCCTCCTTTCCTTGTGTAGGAATACAGTGCTGCAATACCACATTCCACTGTATTTGATAAGGGTTTTAAAGTCTGTTACCTTTGCCTGCCCTGTTGAAGTTCTGTGGATATCTGAGTGTATTTCTAAGTTTGCTTTCTGACTCCTCTTGTACACTGCTTGTACTTCCACAGCCAAAAAGGGACTGGATTTCAGTGCTGCTGTTTCAGAGAGCTGGTACTCTCGGATAACTGAGCGTGCAGGCTCCTGCCTCTCTTGCTTGCAGAATAAAACAAATTAAAGTGGTGCATGTGATGTAAATTAACCTGTTCTGCCCTGCAGCTGGGACAGGCTGGAGCGTGCACCTGGGTTATGGTGAGGCTGACAGGTGGTACCTGGTGAGGTGCTCTAACCCTTGTGTGGATGTACCTCGGAGACAGCTCTGGCAAAGGGCTCGTGAGATGAGAAAATATGTGAGTCAGTATTTGCTCTTGTGGAACTGCAGTCATTGGACCTGATTCATGTGTATCCATCTATTTCTCATTAAAATGCTGTGCTTGCCGTTGGCATTTTGAGGGCACAATTTGCCTGTGTCATTTTGTGGGTTTAGTACCTTGAACCTGAAACTTTATGCCTTTGCCTCAAGGGGTTTGTCTAGCCTAGACTTTTTCTTTGCTACATTGTTCTGTTTTCTGTGTTCCCTACCCTGAAGAATTGGAAGAGAAAAATTAATAATAGGCTAAAGCTGGGAGCATTTCCCCTTTAATGAAGTGGTAGAACATCCTGGGTCAAACAGACTTTCTTAAATTACCTGGTTTCTGATATTTTAATTAATGTTAGTATTTTTCCTACCACGTTTATACTGCCTCAAGGGAGTGCTTTTTTTCCCTGCCTTTCCTATGTGGCATGCCACAAAAATTCCTCTACAATTAACCCAAGTAAGAAAACAGATAACAAAGGTTTAAAGTTGGAAAGCTGTTCTCAAACTTCTCTCAATTAGTATAATATGCAAGTATAATAACATTAAAATGTCTTTAAGCTTCTCACATTAGAGTTGTAATGACGGTGCTGAATTGCTGTGCCAATGAGGAATACTTAAAAAAAAAAAAAGAAAAACAAAGAAAGCAAAGGAAAAAAAGCTGGATATGCTTCTAAGATCATAATGGAGAATAGAGAAGCAGTAAGCAAATCATTATCTTTCAATTCAGACACTAAGAATCTGATTTATTATTACTGGGCAACTTCTTGGGTTCCAAATTTCCAAAATTCCCCTCTGTTATTTTTATTTTTTTAATTTATTTGAAGTCTTTCAGCTTTTTGGTAAGAGAGCCTGAAGTTCTCATTGCCTTCTCAAAGCCCATATTTCAGTGTTTGAACATTAAAACAATGAAGTTGTTCTCTGTCTTCACCAATGTTATTCACTATTATCTCAGCTGCTTTTAATTTCACTTCGTCTGAATTATTAGTTGCTGTGTACTCTGAGCAAGTGAGAAAATTATACCAATAAATAGTAAGCTGGGTTTCAAGCATGCATTTATTGTTATGATCTATTCTGCTGTAATAACATTTTTTTTATTTATTGAGACATTTTTATAAGTCACATTGGAGATAAGAATGAGAAATCATTTTTATGAGTTAATGTAGGTGTGTTTCGGAAACTTTTCTTGCACCAATCTTTGTAAAGTTTGAGTGGGTTTTGGCAATTAGTAAATCTTCAGTGATTCATGGCTTGTCTTAGTGATGGAGGATTTGTAAGAGTGAGACCAATTCGCTAGAACATTGAATTTTAATCAAATTATTAACATACTTCTCATTCTCAAGCGTGGTATCATAAAAAATAAAATTATGAAGCAGAACTCCAAGTGCGGCTTGAGCAGAACATTGACTCAGAGGGAACAGTGATGCAGCAAATGCACCAACTGTATTTCTTCAAAGAAGAGTAGAATACTCTTCCCTAGGTGGGAAGGAGGCATCATGCCCTTCTCTGATACTTACTGCTTATTTCATACTCAAACAGCAAACTGTTGGTATCTGGAGTCACTTAAAAAAGCACCTGGGTTGAAACACCTGTTTTCTAATAAAACCAACTATTTCAAACAAACATTGTTCATACCTCAACTGAAAGCAAGTCATTTTAAAGTGATGCTGTTTATGCCAGTTCTGCTGTTTAGGATAATGTTGAAAGGTCCCATCAAAATTACATTCATAAGAGTTAAGTTTCAACTCTTCCCTTTACAGTAGGTAACTCGTTTCTCCCGTGGTACCTTCGCAGGATTCGGAGATGCACAGAAATGAAAACCAGCGCTTTCAAGCTTAAATGCCTAAATACAAATGTTCCTACGTGTGAGAATTTAGGTTTAAGGGTGTTGAACAAGTCTCGTCCCCTGTCTCTGTGCAGAGGCATAGGCCAGCTTTCCAGCCTTCTTCTCTCTCACCTCCTCTCACCTCCGTTTTCCTTCTCTCTTGAGGCTCCATAGTCTCTGCAGCGTGTCTGGAATTTTGGTAAAGCAGCCCTTTATTAAAATGCCCAAGTATCTTGGATGACTACTATAAATGACTAGAGTTGCAAATCTAACAAGGAATACACACTGTGTGTGTGTGTGTGTGTGTGTGTGTGTGCGTGTGTTCTGGCTTTTAGCATTTTATAGGCATTTTGACTGATAAAATCTTTTTGGAAGTGGTCGGGAAGGATCCTGCAGTGTCCCAGACCAAACTGGAGACCATTTACAAACTCACTGCCTGGCTGGGATTTTAAGTGAGAGACACATAATTTTATTCCTGAATTTGTCTCAATACAGTTTGTCAGAAGACCATACCTTGCCTGATATATATATATATTTATATTTGCCTAAAAATCCACTAACTATACAGAAATAAAAAGAAAAAGGCTGCACTTATTTGTGCATTTTTTCATGTGGTTTGAGGCTGAAGTTATACCAGCTCAGGGTTTTTAAAAGCGGTTACCCAGCACTTCTGAAGGTGCTGTGCTTCCAACCAACTTCAGTAGCAGCTGCTGTATCCATTTGTGGGTCAGAACATTCTGGCCTTGTTTGGGCTAAGAAAGGCAGCTGAGGTTGTGCTGTGCTATACTGGCAAAGCTGGAGCTGAACTCCAGTGCTGTTTGCTAAAGTAACAGCAGGGGAATGCCAAGAGCTGCATTAAAGCAGGTGACATTGCCACGCTCATGATGCTCCTCTGCCTTCCCCAGCCAAGTTACTGCTTGGGAACCCTGCCTGTTTCATATCATATGTGTTAATCATCATCTTGTGACCATGCAGAAAACCTGAGTAGAGCAAATCTTTAAGGTTCCAAAATCGAGGCAAATGTTGGAAACTCTGTGTCTTTGAAGATATTTCTCTCTTGGGGGAACCCAGTTATTCAGTTTAACAGAACTACATGTGTTAGACTGAGGTAGGAAATTATTGTACCTCTGCATTCATCACTGCTGACTCAGCTCTAGTGCATAACCTTATATTGACAAAGACTGAGCCCAAACAGAGGGACTACAGTGTTCAGAGGTGGGAAATGGACTTAAAGAGAAAGAGAAAAAACAAAGAAAAAAGAACTAACATGTGACAAATTTACAAAGAAGAAAGAATCTTAAGTCCTGTCAGCCTTTTCTTATTTTCTATTGAAGAATGAAAATGGCTCTTGTAATAACAAGGAAAAGTAATATTTAAAGCTGTCCCTAGAATATATTTCAGAGCAATTCATCACCTACTGCAAAATGCCATTGAGGACAAGGACACAGCAGGGTTCAGAATGGCTCCAGGATGCACAATAGATGTTATTTGGCCAACCAGACTTCTCCTCCCTACGATTCAATCTTTTCATGACAGTGGTCACCTAAGGAAAAAAGGTGAACAAAACCTCATTTTTAATTTCACATTATAATGCTTTTAGTTTTTGAGGTTCTAATGTTTTTAGGGGTTTTTTTTTGTAGTGTACCACTTAGTTGGGTTTTGTCAGCCAAGAAGGCTGTGAAGTTCAGTGCTAAGTCAAGGAAAATACACATAGAGTACTGTCCTTAACTCATATAAAGAAATCTCTCTTTGAAACAAATACATGTTTTCCAGTGAGAAGCTGTGCAGGTTGAAATAGAGTGAATAATGCCCATAATAGTAGCATTTCATAGGCAGTGTAACTAGTTTGTTTTTTAGTCGGGGTTTGGTTTGGTTTGGTGTTTTTTGTGGGAGTTTTTGGCTTTGGGGTTTTTTTCAATAGACAATATTGTTCCATCTATCTTTCTCTAGTAAGTTTCTCTAGTTACAGTTCAGTACACTTGAGCAAACTGGTGCAATTTTCTTCTGTAAATGCCTTTTCTGCTACAAACATTGGCCATTCATGTATTTTGGAGGACTTTCATCTAATGCCCAGAACTGCGTCCTTGGATTTTCTTGTGTGAATCAACTCAAATTACTGTGTCCCTCTTTCACTCCTCTGTTTGAAAGGGTTAAGCTGTGTGAATCAGTAACAGTATAATATTGAGTATTTCTGGATGACTTGTACTACAGAATGCAGAAGCTCTAAAGAACAAGCCACCCGGCCACTGTAGATCATGAAATTCATCTATTTTTAAATTCATAAGTTCTAGTGTGACAGTGCAGCAGAGACTCTGTCTATAGACACTGTTTGTGTCAGTGTCAGGACTCTTTCATGGGATGGGATCATGGTGTGCTTTGAGTTTTGCCCCTCTTTTGCAGGTCTCTCTAACCTACAGATTCCTCTTTTTTTTTCAGCCATTGAGGCTGGTTATTACTTGTGCCCAGTATGTAATGTCACACTTCCATAGAAATGTACCGGTCTCACATGAAAGGAAAGAAGCACTGGATTAAGTTAGTCAAAAAGTCTTTTGTTGCTATTCTTCTGTAGTTTGTACTTTCAGACTTTTTCATGAGCCCCATTGTCTGCTAAGTGACTTTAGCCAGTTCGTGGGGTTTTTTTTGGTTTTGGTTTGGGGTTGGGGTTTTTTTTGTTGTTTGGTTTACTGGTTTTAAGAGGCACTGCCCACTTAAACCTCATACTGTGACTGAGATTCAGTCCTAGAGTTCCCATAGTTATGTCTTCAATGACAACACCAGGAAAGGTCCTTAAACCTTTGCAGTTTTCCCACTTATTTTTCTCTCTGGGGGTAGCAGCACCCAGCACATCTTTAGTGCTCAGCCCAGAAGGAAATAGTCTGAACCTAAAGATTTCTATTGACAAGGCAAAGATGACCTTAATCCCAAAAAGTGCCAAGTCTGTATCAATTTTGTTGCTTTCATGATTCATCAGCTTGCATCTTACATTTGGCATAAGATATTTATGGGGTAGGTGATAGCTCTTGTACTTTCCCTTTTACCCAGGAGAGGGCTGCAAACCGTTGATTGCAGAATGGATTTGGTGGTGATTTCAGGCGTACTTCCCAGAGAGTGCTGTGCAAGAAGGCTAAACATCAAATTTGCCCACACGTTAAGCATTTTGATAAGACATTTTATAGAATTATTTAGGTTGGAAAAAACCTCTAAGATCAAGTCTGACCATTGAAAAATTTTAAGAGAATCCACAGTAATAATATAACCACAACAGACTGATGTAGAACTGATATGGTTTTAAATGTTTGTTTTGTGAACAGAATTAGAATTCCCCAAAACAGGAGTGCAGGAAACTTCTATGGGCCTATCTACAGTTTAACAAAATGAATGTATAAAGGTGATGAATTAAGGAAGAACAAGATACATTTAAGGGATGGGTCTTCGGAGCTGACCTTTCTACAGGGGATATCTTTGCCTTCTAAACACTTTATCTTTCAGCCTGAGGAAAGGAGAGTAGAATCAAAACTGACAGGGAGTTTTGACTTGGAAGCACATTTATCGCGTTTGGGTTTTTTTGCAATCCTGGTTGGTTGCTTCTGTTCTGTTTTGTTTCTGCTGTGGAGTCACACAGTTTGCCTGAAGTTACTGTACTGCAGCTGTTCAGTAGAATGAATCTCAAAGAAATTAGTAATTGTATTACTTGATAGTCAGTAGGTAATGTAATTGCTTCTTATCTGCAGCTAATTGGAGACCAGTTAATCAGAATGTTTTCTCAAAGAGTGGATTCTGTGCCCTATAACTGCAGCTTTACAGATATAATCATGTGTAACAGGGTCCGTGTAGTTACATGGAACAACACACCTGGAATGTGCTTTTTCCTAATTTTGGAAATACTACTTTTTTTTTTTTTTTTTAACTCAAGAGATGCTAAGCAAATTGGTCAGTATTAGTGACTAACTTTCCACCCAATTTATGCAGACAAACAGCACTTGTCAATCTCACAGAGAAGTCAAACACGTTGCTCCTTTTAAGATGAATTAACAGATTGTGTTGAAGTTCAGAAAAGGACAGACCTAGAGCCAAGAAGGGATTTAGGAAAAGAAAAAGAGGAAGAGTTTCCAGATAAAAACATTGAAGGAGGAAGTGACCTTGATGAGGCTGTACCTTCAAACTTGAGGTGTGAACAAGGAGAGCATTCCAGCCTTTTCTCAAAAAAACAGTCTCCTACAAATACCAGGAAAGAGATTGCCAAGCACTAGAAAAGACACCTAATTGTCTCTCTAAAAAGGGATACTGTAAAGAAGAGCAAATATCTGAGGTGGCCACCATCAGAGATAAGAGCTCCAGCCATTCAGAATCTAAAGGCAACTACAGACTTGCGCTTGCTGAAACTTCTACCAGCTCCTACAGAAACGAACAGGAATCTCAGATAAAACATTTCAAAGAAGAACACATCAGTGAAGAGCCAGAGTACAAAAAAGAAGCCACAAAGCAGGAAAGAAAGAAAAATAAGTGAAGGTGCAGATTGTGGAAAAGAAAACGAGACTAAAAAGAGAATTAAATTTAAGCTAGACTTGGTAAATGAAAAGAAGTCAAGAACTTCTAAAGGCAAAACACTTAAGGAGAACCCCCCAAAGAAAGCAAAAAGGATAATAAGAAGCCTCAGGCAAATATCAAAACAGAAGAGGAGCTACCCTGGGATGAGTCTATCTTTGAATATTGATAAAGGTTTTACTTAGCTTTAAGAAATTGATTCTGTTTGTAGACTCACTTCACTGGTTTGTACCATACCGTGACTACTTCTGTTTTAAGCAAAAGTTTTGTTCCAATCTGGAAGCAAGAAGAGGCCTTTCTGCAGAAATTTTTTAGCAGTAGGTTGGCAACACTTTTCAATCATCTTTCCTACACATGCAGCAGCCATTGCAGTAAGTGTGAAAGTGTGTGATATAGACTGGAATATTCCCTTCTGGAGTATACCACAGATATGGGTCAGTAGCTTACAGAGTACTAATAAAATTTCACCAAAATTCACAACTTCTTTCTAATATCAATGATGCCCAATGATCAACATTTCTGTTATTCTTCTGGGGAAATACATAAACACTACAGTGTTCCCAGACTTGTCGGATTTAAATGGAGAATGTAAAAGGCTTTTGATTCCAGATGTTATTTGCTGTTGGGGGTTTGTTTGTTTGGGTTTTTTTTTTGTTTATCTGGTTGTAAGTGGAAAATGAGTCCATTAAATGGACCAATTAAGTGGAAATGATTGTAAGATATCCATTGTCAGGTAGATTTTTTTTTCATGGCAATCCTGATTTTTAATTTCATTCAGGAATCACAGAGAAGGTGCAATATACAAAATGAATTATTAACATGAGGCTACATTCTGCTTCATTCCCTCAAAGTAATGTACAGGAGGAATGCTGGAATTAAGCTAGATTTGTGATTCAAACAATACCCTGAAAGATCCAGGCAGGGGGATGAAAGGAGAGCAGCCCTGCCAAGAAGGACTTAGTGCTAGGGGATGAGATGCTGAACATGAGCCAGCAATGTGCACTTGCAGCCCAGAAAGACAACTGTGTCCTGGGCTGCATCCAAAGCAGTGTGGGCAGAGGGTTAAGGGAGGTGATTCTGCCCCTCTGTTCTGCTCTGGTGAGACCTCACCTGCTGTGCTGCCTCCAGCTCTGGGATCCCCAACATCAGAAGGACATGGACCTGTTGGAACAAGTCCAGAGGAGGCCACAAAGACACTCAGAGGGCTGGAGCCCCTCTGCTCTGGAGTCAGGCTGAGAGAACTGGGGTTGTTCAGCCTGGAAAAGCCTCCAGGTGGACCTTTTAGCACCTTCCAGTACCCACAGGGACTACAAGACAGCTGGAGAGGGACTTCTGACAAGGTCATAGAGTGATAGGACAAGTGGCAATGGCTTTAAACAAGAGGGCAGATTTAGATTAGATATTAGGAAGAAATTATTCAGTGTGAGCGTGGTGAGACACTGGCAGAGGTTGCCCAGAGAAGCTGTGGGTGCCCCCAGTCTGAAAGTGTTCAAGGCCAGATTGAACAACCTGATCTACTGTAGGCAGTTGAACTAGATAATCTTTAAAATTCCCTTCCAACTCAAAGCATTCTATAATTCCATAATGGATTCAAGCTCCTGTGCTGCTCCCAGGACTCGAGGGTGAGACCTTCAATAAGCCATGGACACAGGAAACACATCAGTCTCTACAGGGCCTGTGGGCAGGCAGGCAAAGGCAAGAGAAAGAGGGGAATTGCTTTGTCAGCCTGCACTGTGCAGAGCTGGGGTTGTGAGAGGATCTGAAGCCTGTGTGATATTGTACTGAAAACTGCTGGACTGAGTAAATGCATTAAAGTTCTGAAAAGTGATAATTTAAAAGCAATTTCATGAGATCCTGTTTAGTGTCTCTCTTCTTGCCTTTAGGTTGCAAGAAAGCTCCTCTGAGCCTTGATGTGGGATCTGAAAGCCATCGAACTGTTTGTTTGCACCACTGTGACCGTGCTTTCCCCAGGGTTATTCTGTTTGTAGAGGCACCTGTGCTGAGCTGCTGCACTCAGTAAATCCTCCCAACTGAAACTTTCTGTTGTGGGCTGTTGTGGTGTGGGATGGAGTAGAGACCAGGCTCCTCAAAACCTTGAATTTTCTCTGATTTGTCTTAGATTTAGTTTTGTAATTATAAGAAGTAGGTTGAAAAAACCCTGAAAAATAATGTTATCTGCTTTTATTTATTTTTTTTTTAAGAATTTGTATTTTTTTGTGATTGATTAAAATTTTGGATTTAGATTTTCCCTGTTGCTGTTAAATTATACATCTGAGTAGTCAGCATCTGAGCTGTCAGGTAACTTAGTCCATCCTCTAGCAGACAAACTTAACAACTAAACAAAGCTTAGCAGGGACATGTAAGTGCCACTAACAGTTCATTGGATGGGAGCCCTGGGAACCTGAACCCTGAGATCCACGGGGATTCAGTTTTAAGTTCAAAGTATACACGGGGTTCTTATTCTGGTCACCTTTCCTAATCTCTCCTGGTCTTTGTTTGAGGCTGAAAATGCCTCTGCTTTCTTCAGTGGCTCTTGTTCCTCGCTAAGATCTGATCTTTCCAAGGACACTTTCCCTGGCTTTCCTTAGCTCTTGCTTGTCTGTCGAGGGAGTCTAAAGTCACAAGTTAATAACTGCTTTTCTCATTATTTATTTGTGCAGAGAGTGAGTTCAATCATAATTTACTTGCACCGACTGTTGGTGACAGTTGTGAGCTGTTGTAAGCTGCCAACTGCTGCCTGTACTATCCTGTGGTGTTACTGAGGAGGTTTTCAAGTGCTCTTTGCTATAAGAATAAGCTGGACCACACTCCAGCTTGTCTCACATTTAAGACAAATACTGACTCTCTCCTCTCCCAGGACACCAAGTTTTGCAAACTACACATTGTAAGATCTCTCTGGTATTTATGCCACTCTGTCACATAGGGCTGTGCAAATTTGGCCAGTGTCTTTCACAGTTATTAGTTGGGCACCCTTGCTCCATATGGTCCCATAGGCCATGTGGCCATAACAAAACTTAGACTAAGAAAAGTTTCCAGCAGACAAAAAGGCCACAAGGTAGTACTCTGCTTGTACACCATGAACATACTAATTCAAGGGAAATAAGTGCCAATTCACTTGCTTTTGAAATAGGAGTTGCACTTTTGGAAGTCAGGAGGAGGAGATTAACATCCCTGAAAATATGAAAAAAGCATGATTTGGCAGAACAAGGAAATGGTTTGGGTATGTTCAGTGATCATTCCCAAATCCGTACGTGAACTTCACACCCTCCTTGCTCACCCACTGGAAAGTGGCTGCACAAACTGTGCAGAATTAACTCTAAACAAAGCTTCTTGGTGACATGACAGATAAGGTCCCAAAAGAAATGTTCTTGTCACATTTCCCTTAAAAAATGAGTAATCTATGATGTAAATGCTGTAAATGAGACATAGCAGATTCTCACCTAGCAGAAATGACTTACAGCTCTAATTTAGGTAAGTGATAACCAGTTTTCTAAGGTGATAAATAATGGTTATTGTTCATGTGTTTCCTCATCTCCCTGTTCCTATTCTTTCACATTTGTACCAGCAGGTATCTATGTGCTAGACATTTTAAAGTACTAGGCAGAGAGATTGATTACTTTATTTACCCTTCACTTAAATACATCTTTTTTCACTTCTTAGAGACAAAGGAATCCACACTGTCTGTAATGAAGGCTAATTCTGTTCATCTCTTCCTCCCATTAAAGCTACCAAAGCATTACAATTCTGACTGGAGAAACAAATGGAGCCACAGATCTTTGTCACATCTGAGCAGAAAGCCTTGTAGATGTGCCTGGAGAACCCTCGGAGCCAACAGTGTCCTGTACAGGTACAAGGGTTCCTCTGTGAAGGCTCAACAGCACTAAATTTGATCTGTCTCCTTGTTTGGTAAACTTGTGTGCTGCTTGGCTTTGTGAAAGAACTGCTGTACAACAAAAAGGCAAGGTAGAACTGCGTACATGTAGCAGAGCACAAAAACAAGGTTAAAGCTGCTGTTTAAAACTGAGCTTGAATGAAGACTCTTGCATTTCAATTCTGTCTCTGTCCCTGGTTCATCAGGTCACCTGGGATCAAGTAACTATTTCTTCCAAGGCCTCTTGTTTCAGATACAAATGATGCAGAAGGGAATTCTGACAGTTTTTCCTGTCCATGCTGTGCCCCTGAAGCAGACTGCTACCGCTGTAAGCTTCCCTCCTTTCTCCTGGAGGTTACCATTCCTGGGACGTTCTTATGTCCCTGTGTTATCACTCACAAGCAAACAAATCAGCTCAAACTCCCCAGAGGGATAGCTGGCATCAGAGGGAGGTGAGATCACTTTTCTGAGGGAGCAGGAAAACCAGGAAATGCCTGAAAGCATTGGAATTGCTTGTTCAATGAACACAATGGAGCCCAGATACTCATCACTGAACACAGCTGTGACATTCACTGTCCTACGAAGAGTGACATGAATGTGTTAATCTGCAAAATAGTGTCACTTTTCTATAGTTGTTTCCCTTTTTATAACTTTTTATACTTCGGTTTCATGACAGGCTGCAGTATGTGAAAAATCTGTAGTGAGATCCTCGTGCAGGGTCTGCCTGAAAGAGGCCACAATTGAAACAGGACGTCTCTGAGTCATGTGAAGTGAGCAAAAAGTTGTTTCCACAGTGAAAAGTTCTCATCTGAAATCTTGTGAAGAAAGGGAGAACTTGAAGTCACCTGTTGTGCCCTGAACTCGGGCTGTGGTTTCAGAGGCACACGGGGAACATCAGCACCTGCCAAGTTGACCCCACTGTTGGCTGATGAGCCATGTCCTTGTCACATCCACCCTCCCAACTTGACCAAGTGTGTTTCTATAAAAACTGAGACATCCAACTAAAATCAGTGTACATCACCCAAATACAACACCTTGAGCTGCATCTCAAATGTACCATGTATCTGTGGCGTCAGATCACAGTGTAAAATGGTTGTTTGAGTGAGTTAGAGAACCATGACAGTTTAAATAAATTAAAGGTTTTTTTTCAGCACTGCCATCCCACAGCATGGAAGCTGACAGTGTTTTTAATTGTTGTGTTTATCTGCCAGGGCACCAAGATGAAAACACCAGGGTGAGGACTGAGGATCTGGATTCTCTTTCCAGCCTTTCCACAAGCTTCCCCTGTGATTTACAACTTGTCACGGATGCGATGCCAGATGAGCCCTTTCAGCTGTAGCTTTTTTAACCTTAACACGTTATAGCTGCTGGTTCTTCTGCACATCCACTGGTGGAAATGGCCTGAGGGAGGAGGTTAGAGCCCTGCCAGATCTGCTGGTGTCCCTCCAGCTGTACTTGTTTCCCATCCTGCTTCTGCTTTCAGAGGGAGGGATTGAGCAGCTAAGCACAGTATCTTTTTAACCCCAACCAGCTGTAGCAGTTCTTGATTATATCCTTAAACTGGTGATGAAACAGGTGTCACAAAAATGGGTCACAAAAAAAATAAATACATAGGATACTATAAATGAGTACAGTGCCATAAATCTTTCTGTGGGACAGCTTTGAAAAAGAGCAACAGTGTTCCTCATCTCTGTTTCAGAGCTCAGTTTACAGTTGAAAGCAGTTAAGTGCTATTTCAATCAGGGGTTTTTTTCTAGCAAAGCAAAGGTTTAGGCATTGATTCCTATTGAATTTAGGAAAATCCTCTTTTCATTTCAGAGAACTACAACAAACTGACTGTCCTGGGTGTGTGCTGCCAGTCAATCCTGCTCCAGCATGGAAGGGTGAGTGTGGGCATAAATCAAAATTTCCACAAATGAATGACATATCCACAAGTCCTGAACACCTGTGGGAGCCCACCTTGCACAATGTGCTGGGTACCACTTGTCTCACAGTTGGGCTTCATTGCAGAATTGATATTTAACAACACCTGGGAAAACCACAGACCTTTTCTTCTTGCACTGAAAGGTTCAAGTCCTTGCTGTTTCTCTACCTGAGATATGAAAGTCTAAAATAAAACCAGATTCTCAGTCGGGGAATTGTGAAAGAAGTGGTACATTTAATTTTTTCTCTCTGAAAAAAAACCAAAACTGAAAATGTTTTTGTGTAGGAGAGAGAAGGATTTAAAAGAAACCTCTAAAGTGAAGTAGGATTTCTTAGAATTAACAATGAAACTGTTCCCAGTAATGTTCTGAGCACTAACCTAACAGCTGAAATGAAGTTGTTTTTCCCAAAGCTCAGTGCTAAATGTTTCCAAACCATCTGCATTATAAATTCAAGTTCCACAGGCTGAACAACAGTTATTGATAATATCATGATGTGTGAGAAATATATTGACTTTGATACCTCTTGCTCACAGCTAGGCTTTTTCCATCAAAATGTTTCTTTTAGCACTGCATTACATCAGCTTCTCTTGATGCTATTTCTGAGCCACAGTGGCAAAACTTTTTGTAGTCAGCAGAAATTATGATTTCTATGTCAGTGACATGTCAGTGGCAAACATACAGGTTCTCCTCAGAGTGTTAATCAAAACTCTGAAGTCTGTACCCTTACACTGATTTGAATTCATGTGCAAATGAAGTCTGTGCCTCAAGAGCACGATGAGAGAAACCTGGGGGGGCTTTCAGCATAAGCTGGGTTCTTTCCTACCCCGTCTTCTGCCTTTTTGTAATCATAGATGTGGGTTGGAAGGGACTTTAAAGACCATCTAGTTCCAGCCCCCCTGCCATTGGCAGGGACACCTTCCACTAGACCAGGTTGCTCCAAATTCCATCCAACCTGGCCTTGAACACTTCCAGGCATGGAATATCCACAGCTTCTCTGGGCAACCTGGTCAAGTTCCTCACCACCCTCACAGTAAAGAATTTCTTCCTAAGATTTAATCTAAATCCACCCTCTTTCAGTGTGAAGCCATTCCCCGCTGTCCTATAACTCCATGCCCTTGTAAAAAGTCATTTTCCATCTCTCTTTTAGCCCCTTTAGGTGATGAAAGATGCTAGAAAGTCTCCTTGAAGCCTGCCCTTTTCTAGGCTGAATAACCCCAGCTCTCTCAGCCTGTCCCCATAGCAGAGGTGCTCCAGCCCTCTGAGCGTCTTCATGGCCTCCTCAGGACTTGCTCTAATAGGTCCATATACTTCTTATGTTGGGGCAATAGTCATCTCTCATGCTTAAAAGAAAGATAAAGCAAATCACTCTGCCTTGCTCAGCTTCACCCAGTAATGCTCTCTCTCTTGCTTTGCACTCCCAGTGTTGCTGCGACACCAGAAAATTTGTTGCGTCTCTGTTTGGACAAATGAGTCACTCAGGCAAAGTGGTGCATGACCAATGAACTGTTAAATTTCTCAGCCACTTGCCAGGTTTGGTTCTTTTGCCCACTTCTTGGTGTCAACAGAAGTTTTGGTGCTGCAGTTTCACACGAGTCCAGATGAGGAGACCAGGCTGGATGCACTCAGCTCATGTGGGTTCCTCTCAGGCAGCACCTGGGCTTGCCTTCAGTGACACCTGTGTGTGCACAGAGGTTCCTTTGCCCAGTAGCTCCTGTCAGTGGTGCTCATGATGCAGAGACCTCAGGGCCCCTTGGTAAGGCACCTGTACTGCATGTAGTGCTCAAATTTGAGTGCCCATCAGCAATTCCTTCACACATGAGCTCCTTCCCTGCTCCACGCTGTCATAGTCAGGGTGGAGGAGAATGCCTGGGAAGCTGATGTGAAATCAACACCATGATAGCAGAGCTGTATCCTGCAAAACAACATCAGATTTATATAAAGTCTGGATTTTGGGTGCTTCTGTGAATGGCACAATGGCATTGTTGACATTTGTGTCTGTTCAAACACTTACAAATCTGTGGTATTTTTTGTAAACTCCCAGGATTAGCCTCTTCCCTGCTAGGTTATTCTGTGTCACTCTCTGAGGGCCCCTGTTCTCACAGCCTAAGCAAGCAGACAGACTCATTTCCTTAGAAGTGCCCTTAAAATGAGAGGATTTTATGGAATGGTTTTGCTTTAAGAAAAGTCCCTCTCAAATCAGATGGAGAAGGTGATGCCAGCTGCTTTGCTGACTGCCTTCTGGTTTGTTTACAGCTCTTTTTATTCTTCTCTTTTTTTTTTTCCAGCTCAACAAATGCAGCAACCAAACCACATAGGTGCAGGGGTGCTGGGTGCTGACCCCAGCGCTGTGCCTGTGGTGAAGGTGTGGTGTCACCCAGACTGAGCAGAGCCAGCCCTCTGCCTGCGGTGCAGGGCAAACAGGGGGGCTCACCAGGCACGGGGTATGAGCACCAGTGCACTGCTTGCCTTTCATCTTCCCACTCTGTGCTCGAAACAGCGAGAAGCACCAGCTGGTGAAGGAAAGGGGGTAGAGACAACATGCTGGTGTCCATCTCTCCCTCCCCTGTGTGGTCTTACCCCCTATCCAACACTCTTTTTACAGCTGCGTCATCTTTCGTTATGATTTTACTGCTCTGTGTTAGCTCTGGCAAATCACTGGGTTAAGATCATCAATGAGGTTTCTGATCAAGCATGAAGGAAGTGAGGAAAGGCATACCACTGCTGTTGTGGTAAAGCTTTCTTGTTCATTGGTGGGTATCATGTTAAGGCAAATAAGCATTTATATTTTTCTTTTTCTTTTTTTAACAATGTTTTACAGATATTCTGATGCCATTTGCTCAAGCAAACATAGGCAAGCAGGCATCTTTGTAGCATTACTGCTAATGGAGAGCAAGGATAAGGCAAGGGTTTCTAAGGCAGATATTTCCCCCCATATATCTTCTAGCCTGCGCTGTTCCAAATAACCTCATGTCTTTCTGTTCCCTTTCCAAATACCTGTGACTTTCATCCACTGGTGAAGCTGCTGACAGCAGCTGGAGAAATGAGGGAATTTTGATTGCCTCCTTCCTGTAGAAGGCCTAATTCTTAATGACAGTCTTGTGTTAGCTTTGCTAAATTCAACAGTCGTGCTAATGACAGATAACTGTCAGAACTGGAAATTGTTTCTGTTGTGTTTTGTGTTTCAGGAAAATGACTGAACCCATAATAATTCCCTGTGCAGGACACAACTTCAGTCATTTCACCGCTCCTAAGAGTAAACTAACTCCCTGCTGAGTTATTCATGACCCTTCTGAGCATGGCTGATGTGTATCTGATCGCTTCCTGAGGCTGCTGTGAGGAATAAATCAAGCAACTCCCTTCATGCTGAGTGCTGGCACATCACAGAATTTCGTTGGGACTCTCTGAAACAGAGAAAAATCAACACAGGCCAGAATCTGTCCCACATCCCAAATGAGCTACCCAGGGTTATAGCTCTCAAACCAGCTCTCCTCCTTGTGCCTCTGAGCCCTGATGCTCTTCTTTATTCCTCCTCCTAAACCTCATTTCTTCCATCATGCCCACACATAATAAACCATGATCAGCCAGGATATAGTCCTCTGTGCTTACATTACTCTGTCCCTGGGGCTTTCTCACTCCTGAAGGACAATCTCGAGTGACAGGCATGCTCAACAAGCAAGAAAACTGGTTTTGAGGAAGGTGGAAAGCACCCAGTGGTGGAAGGGGATAAAAGTTAGAGGTGGGAAAGAGGGAAAAAAGAGGGGGAAAGAGCAGAAGAAGGAGAGCAATGGCCAAGCCTTGAGTCTGAAATCAAAGGTTTACACTGGAGAGTGACTTGGGTCAAAATGCTGATGATGGGTTTGAGGAGGCAGGACTGAAAGAGGAATCTGCCCACCTGGCCCTGCTCAAGGAGGTTGAAATGAACCTTGACAGTCTCCAGGGCTTCAGAGGCAGAACTCCTCAAAAAGTTCCAATCTCTACTGAATGTTTGTGTGAAAATGCAGTGCACATGTATAGGAAATCAAAGTATGAGCTTTTTCTGAGCATCATGCTCAAGTAAAAGCCTAAGCAGGGGAAAAACAGGAGCAAACTCCTTCTGCATTTGATTTGAGCCCATGTGGGATGTTTAGGTTCAGAGTAGCTGTTAGGTCATTACCCCATGCAGCCATGATCAGATATCTCCTTGTAGCCACTCACCTTTGCTTTGGAGGAGATGGAGACTCTCCATATCTGCTCAGATGGAGTAAGGACCTGCTGTGGCACCTCTGTGTGACTGCAGGACACATTCCAAAGCCAGCAGGATCCTCTGTAGCAGCAGCAAAGGTCTATCGTGCCTGCAGTCCCATGATGTATACCTAGAGATAAGCATGGAGAGCAGGCTCTTTGGGTTAAATTATGTGTTTAATACCTTTTTGTCCCTTGTGGGGTTTTTTTAGACTCTTCAGGGGATCCCAGTATGTCTGGGGTTCCACCAAGGCTTGTCTTTACATCACTTGTTCCACTTGAGTCAAAACTGTTTTTCAGCAGCACCTTAACCCCTAACTTTTCAGAAGTTAATCTGAATTACTGCCACAGGGTCAGATCAGTGGGGTGAGTGACCTGTTCACAGCTTAAAGTAGAGCCAGGCTGGGCTAGAGCTGAAACTGCCTCTTTAATCTGCCTACTTGGAGCCAAGGAAAGCCAGAGCATTGTGGGTGGGTTGGGGGCTTCCACAGGCCACAGCTTGCAGGTACTACACAGACAGAGTCCCCCCTGCCCCAGAGCAGAGAGGACAGGGGCAAAACCACCAGGGAATAAATCCCGTTTTGTTACCCATTTAGCTCAGAAAAGCAGACAAGTTTGGGTAGAATCTTTTCTAGAACCTACTGAAACTGCTGGCAAAGCAGACAAAGCTTCTTGGTTGGGGTCCTGTCCCCAGACTGCACCTCAAGTGTGTCACAGCCACAGTCATGCAGCTGCTGCTGTGCAAACAGCCCTCCTTGGTTTGTGGTGATAAACAAATGACAGCAAAGGGGGAGAAACTTCATAATTTTGTAAACTTTCCAAACCCACCTGCACACACGTGTGCCAGCTCTGCAGAGAGCAGCAGCTCGGTGCAGCTGCAGAGGATGCTGCTGCCACATCCAGCAGCAGTGCAGGGGTCTGTGCTCAGCTAAAAACTGTGTGTAGGTGTAGGAACCCCTTCCCCTATGGCTATACCATCATCCCAGGGCTAACCCCTGCTGTGCCACACTCTCACGGTGCAAGTTTGGGACCAAAGGGTGGATAATGTGAATTTTCTGTCGTTCCTTTTTCCCCTACAGGCTCCCAAAACAGGTTCAAGGGGTAGAGGCTTTGCATGAAAGGGTAATTATTCACTGGGAAAATAATTCTCATGAAACATGTAAAGTGTTAGCAAGTAAGAAATGTGCTTTAACCAAAATAACTATGTGTTTTTTGTGAGGCTTTGTGACAGGGAAAATGAAGGGAGAAGCAAAATATAGAGGGGAGCAGGCACTGGCTCTTTCCCAGACAGGTGAGAGGGCTGTAGGGAGAGTTCAACCTCCCATCCCAGGGGTGAAGGGGATGTGTTTGAGGTTCTTGTGGGTTTAGACAGTGATTTATTTATTCACATTTTTTTGAGCTCAGTTGTAACATGTGTTTTTAAGGAGAAATTTCTTTAATGAAGTTTTGCATTTCTTTTAAAAACCTATGCTATAGCAACATGCTGTTTCTTTGCACTTGGTGATCATGAAAAGTGGGGTTTTAAACTCATTTATCAGTTTTTAACTGATGGAGAACAGGCTCCTTGGGTTAAATTATATGTTTGGTACCTTTCTGTCCCAGTTCCTGCTGGGTTAAAGGCCTTTATCTATTTATTTCATCCTGGATTGCAAAGGACATTTTGTCTGTGTAACCCTCCCTCCCCCCAGCTTTTGCCCCATTCACAGAGAGAGCAGAACCTCTGAGATGAGATCAAAAACATGGGCTGGAAATTAGGTGGTTAATCTAGTTTTTGAAATTTCCAGTGTTTTAAAATAGTTTGAGACCCCATATGTATATTTTAAGGCTCCTTCTGGATTCAGAGGCAGGGCAGTGGTACAGGTTGGGAGAGGCAGAATAGGGAGAGGGAAGTGGGTTTGTGCACTGGGCTCAGAGCCCCACTCCTCAACCCAAGGGAGTAATCTTTGTGTTTCAGTGAATATTCTGCAGACAAAAAGCAAGTGAGGGATTTGGGCCTATAAAGGAGAAATAACCCACACCTTTTCTTTTTACCAGAGTTTCTCTTTACCAGTGTAGCCAAAGCTACAAGCCTGGGCAGTGAGAAGCTGGGAGGCAGCGACTGAACGAACAGACAGACAGACAGACAGTCCATTCTCTAACAGGCAGATTTATTGAGTACATGCACAACTAAGCGAAGCAAAGCGGTGATGTCCAGGCTCCGAAAACAAGATCTCACCAATCCATTGGCCAGACGTCTTGGGAGTCTTGGGAATCTGGAGGTAGTCGCTGCAAAGGTCCATGTGGATTCAGCTCCTGTAAGTCCAAGGTGATTACGGGGTCTCCGGTTCTGCTCATCTTTTACCGTCTTTCCAAGTCTTTGAGGCTGGTCACACCTCTGCTGTCTTCAATGGGTGCTTTCCCAAGATAAGGTGTTATGCTTTCTTCTCTTTCCTTCCAAAAACACTGTCCTTGGCTTTCTTTACCCCTGTCTCCTCTGCTTAAGGAGTCTTAAATCACACAAGAGCAGCTTCTTTGCACTAGCATTTGGGAATGAGAGGTTCAAAAACAAGCTACTTATTCTAACTCTTGCACTTTTATTGTGAGGGTGATCAAACAGTGACACAAGTTTGCTCAGAGAGGTTGTGGAGGCTCTGTCTGTGGAGATAATCAAAGCCCAGCTGGACCCAATCCTGGGCGATCTGCTCTAGGTGACCCTGCTTGAGCAGGTGGTTTTAGACTCAAGAGGTCCCTTCCAACCTCAGCGATTCTGTGATTCTGATGCCAACTACAGGCTGCTTGGCCTGTCCTCTCCTGGATGGCCCTCTAATAACAGAGGAAACCATCCTTCACATCAAGGTCTGGCATGGCATGTGTCTCCACCGCTCAACGCCTACTGGGTTGCAGCCAACAGCGGAGCTAGAAGTTCTTCTTGGTGGCAAACACAGAGGCCAACCCAGTCTTGCCCTTGACTATTTTTGGAGGCACTTGGCCATCTCCGCTGTTTTCACCTGTTTTCGAATGCAGAGCCTCACCTGCCTCATCCAGTAACAAGTGACTACCATGGCAAAGCACACACTGATTTGCATTAGCAGTATAACTACAATGGGGTGCAGCAGCGCATTGAAAATGCCAGTGGCCGTGGGGGACCAGCCAAAAAAAATTTCCCACCAGTGATGATCTCCCGCCCTCTTAATTCGCTCCATTACCTGTTTTATAATATTGCCATCATGGTGAACAGTTATTAGGATCTTTTTAGCTTTGGCCTTGGCATTTTCTAGCAGCTGCTGTAAATTTTCATGCTCTAACATTTCTTTTACAAGTGACAAATCCATACCGATGGGGGTGGGGGTTATACTACGATACAAGGTGTAGTTTCTGATTAGCAACTGGCTAGTAAACACAGGTGGTTTATACACAAAATCACAGCCTCTAATAGTAGCTACATTGCAAGCACACATATTTGAGTTGTTAAACACGGTCTGATTATAAGCCTCATTAATTTGCACGTATTTACACATCGTTCTGAAGCACACGCACCCTTTCCCTACGTACACTAGCGCGGTTTTATTACTGCTCTGGGGATTGATCTCAAAATGACACACCCCTTCTTTGGTGTCAAAGCACACGTCACTCGCCTTAAGGGCATCATCTTCGCATATGAATCCCAGTCCCCTTTCCAAAATGCAGGCTTCCAGATCTACCGTCTGCCATTTCCCATCAGACACCCTCGCCCACATGCGGTGGTCCAGGGGGTAGACCACAGACCCGTTTGTGTTAACCCCCAGGGCCACGATGGGGTAAACCTTTTCAATGCGAGCCTCCGCCACAGTGAGGACGTGGGCAATGACTGCGTTGAGGGCCTGGTCATGGGTGAAGTTGACGAGCCTCCACCAGGCTTGGAGCTGCCGCTCCTTCTCTGTGGCCGCGTCCCACACGATCTTTCGGATCTCGGTGGGGAGGACGCCGTTGTCGCCGTCTCTCAGGATACCTGCAACGACACTCTGCACCCACATCTGGGCCTGGATGCAGCTCAGAGCAAGGGAGATGTTACTTTGTTCAATGCCCAGTGCTCGCAACAGCACTTGATGGTCTTTCTCATCTATTTGTTCCCATGTGGGCAACACCTCTGACACGAGCCACTGCCCCATACCAAGGCTGGTCAGGGATGAATTCAGAGGCCTGAGGAGGCTCTGCATACCCGAGGTGACAGCCTCCAGCTTGTTTGCCAAGACCTCAGCATTCATGCTGTTGAGGACTCCCAACCCAGCACCTCCTCCTCCCAGCACTGTGGCCAGCAGGTCTCTCCTGTCCCGGGTGCCCTGGAGGGAGCGGCTGTGCAGCCACGCCAGCCAGCCCGTGTGGAGGGTGGATAGGAAGGGGGCACAGTGTGGTCTGACAGAGGAAATATTAACAGTGGACAGAGACAACACCACCTTCTTCAGTGACCGGACAGGGCCAGTCAACAGCTCTTGGATGTGATTTTTCTTCACTACATAAGGACCTATTTTGGAAACAAAAGGGCGCAAGACAGCAATGATGGAAAACTCTTTTTTAAATCCTTCAGGGCCTCCTATCCACCACTTTCCTCCAAGCTCGTGGGACATTTCTACATTCAGGTTTCCTTGACACCATACCTGGAGGGTTATGAGCAGGTGTGGACAGCGTCCATAATCCTGATTGTACCATGAAGCCTCCATGCCTAATTCAGATCTAGTAAGTGTTTTGTTCTCGTGGAGGCAGCTCACTGGAACGACCCACTTGTGGCCGTTCGGGGCAGTTACCGTCACGGTGGTGCCATCAATTTGCATCGGATCAGTTACACTTTCTCGGGAGTATTTAATTTCCAATTTTACCTGGTTGCCAATTTCAACATATGGGGATGCATGCCAGGCCAAAAAATGGCACTTTGAGATCTTAACGGCAGCAAAGGAGGGTGTCGTGGTGCTGATCTCAAATTTAAAGGACAGCCCCACGCTGTGATCTGCCCAGAGGCAGACCACAAAGACTGGCTGGATCAAAGTAAAGTTGTGCCAGCAGTCCAATTTTTCCACAGCACAGTTTTTTTTCTGATTCTTATTAGTTTTTATTTCAGTTACAGAGATTTGAGTTACTGCTTGGTGAGTGGATGCATTAATTAGCCTGCACCCCACCTTTATTTGCTGTCCCACCCTCCCCAGCAGCTGTGGAAGTCTGTTTGTGCTATCCCAGCTCCACTCATTTTCCAAGTACACCTCTGTCCCATGCATAACCACCGTTGACAAATTTAAGCCCATGTCAGAATTTAACCCCATGCTTCCTGTATATTTTATGTAAGCTTGAGACCAGGGCCAATTGGTCTCAGCTTTTGTGTACCTCCTAACCCTGTGCTGGGCTGTGGCCTGTCTGTCATGATGCCTTTCCAAATGGGAACGAATGACTGTTTGTTCAAGGTGCTGATGGGTTGGTTGGGCACATTGGGTGCTCAGCGCTATGCACATACCAGAAAGCAAAGTAAATCCTGCAATCACAAATTTGAAAGCATTTTCCCCGCAGCAAAAACAGGGCTGGTGATGCCACGAAGTTCGCCCTTCCCGCCGGTCACAATCGCCTTCCATTTTCCTTTATCTGCAAAACATAAGCAAGGAGGGCTCTCCAGCCCCGTTAGTTTCCCTTCCATGCTTTTAATTGTGAAGAATGGAACCATCTCCCCTGCCTTTTTGTCCCCTTTCTGATTTCTACCTGGTACACAGAGGGGCTGGCCTTGTTCACAACCCTAACGGGCCCCATCCACTGGGGTTCCAGCACCTGATTCTTCTCTCTAACCCCTCGATACATTACCAGGTCCCCTGTGTTCCACTCCGTGGGGCGCAGCAGCACTCCCAGCTGCTTATCCATCTTGGGGATTTTGGTCTCCTGCACTGAGGCGAGCTGGTGGTACGTGGCTGACACTGTCCTCAGCATGTCCTGGACCCACCTGTCCATCAGCACGCGGGGCTGCAGTTCAGCCGGGGGCTCCCCTCCTTGCCACCAGTGTTCCAGAAGCTTCGGGTCTCTTGCAGGAGGCAATTTTTGGGAAGAAAGTGCTTGAGATGCCATGGCCCCCCGTAATGCCAGTAGGATCAGTGGGAGCTTCTGATCCCAGTCTTTTCTTTGCTGGTTCACGAGCTTCCTCAGTGCTGTCTTCAGTGGTTGATTGGGCCCCTCTGCTGAGGTGGGTTTCTGGAAATGTCCTGTGATGTGAAGCTTTTGCTTGATTCCCAGGGCCTGGCACACCCCTTTTGTGACTTCTCCGACGAAGCGCTGGCCATGGTCTGAGTCGATCTCCTTTGGGATGCCCCACCATGAGAAAATATGCTCTACCAGGATCTTTGCAGTTGCACTGGCCGTGTTGTTTCGAGCTGGAAATGCTTCCACCCAGTTGGTAAAGTTATCACTGATCACCAGGCAATACTTGTTGCCATGGGCTGTTTGGGGCAGAGGGCCAATAAACTCCATCTGCAACTTGCTCCATGGCCCAGAAATCCTCTGGGGGCCCAGGAGGGCTTTGGCCGTTTTGGCATCAGGATTGTTGGCTGCACATGTCAGGCAGTTGCTGACATACCTCTCCACGTCCTCTCTCATTTCAGGCCACCACCCAACACCCTGCAGCCTCACCATGGTCTTGTCTGTACCCCAATGCCCCTGCTCGTGAGCCAGGGCCACCAGCTCCGTTCGGACAAGTTCAGGTACCACCCAGACTGGGTAGTCCGCCCCCTCCCTCCGTGCCAGGACCAGCCCCGAGACGTCCTTCCACACCTTGCAGCCTTTGTACTCCCTGCCCTGTGCTAACTCCCGGAGCCTGGGGTCTTGTGCCTGCAAGCCCACTAGATCCACACTCTCCCAGTGCCTGCTGGGCACCACGGACAGAGGGCCATTCTCTGCAATCTTGCTGGCCTTCCACATCAGCCCTTCCTTTGCACCTTGCTTGGCTTTGGCATCTGCCTCCTTATTCCACTTGGCTTCCTCTGTTCCCTTCTTGTGGGCCTTGACCTTAATGATCTGGGCTGGGCAGGCCCTCTGCTCCGCCAGCCTCGCAAGGTACAGCAGCTTTTTGGCATAGGTGACAGGCTTGCCATCGGCAGACTGCATGTCCCTCTCCTTCCAGAGCGGCAGCCATTCCAGCACCACACGCACCACCCAGCCCGAGTCTGAGAATATGGCCAGTGGCTGGTCTGCCGGTGTGTTCTCCAGGGCGGCCATCACGGCCACCAGCTCGGCAGCCTGGATGGAGTGCGGCAGGCACTTCCCCTTCACCACCTCCCCTGTGCCCCAGTTGACAGCGGCATAGCCCGTGTAGGGCACCCCTTCCTCATGGTAGTTGGACCCATCTACAAACCACACAACGTAGCCTCTCTCCTTGGCCTCCTCCAGGCGGAGGTTGCTCTCAAACAGGGGTGCCCGCCGTGGCTTGGGCTCAGTAAGGGGGCCCACCGGCTCCTGCCCATCCCTCTCTCCATTGATTACCACCCTGTAGGCACCGGGAGAGGGGTCCCCAGGGATCTCCTTGTTGGTCAGTGACAATGCCCAGTTGGCCATGGCCATCCTGGGGTACTGCAGGGGACCCTCATCCCTCTTCCCCAACAAGAGGTACGTCACAGGGGTGAGGGAGGTCCTCAGCAGCACTGGGGCTGACCCCACCACGTATTCCCAGTGCTGCAGGGCCCAGGTCAGAGCTAAAACCTCCCTCTCATAGTCAGTGAACTGTTGCTCGACTGGTGTCAGGAGGCGCGAGGCGTGGGCAACAGGGAGCATGTCAGCACTGTGTTGCTGACCCAGGGAGGCCTGAAGCCCCCTGCCTGTGCAGGCCAGCTGCAGAACATAGGGGCTGTCCCCCTGAGGATGTGCCAGCACCGGGGCTTGTGCTACACACTCCTTTAAGGTCTTTACTGCCTGGTCCTGCTCTGGCCCCCATTCCCAGGGGGTGTTCTTTTTCAGGAGGTGGCAGAGGGGGGCTGCTTTTTCTGCGTAGCCTTTGATGAACTCACGGCATAACCTCAGGAGAGACAGGAAGGACCTGAGGGTGGTGGCATCGGATGGTGCCAACATCTTCTGTATTAGCTCAACCCTCTGCTTTTCCAGTGAGCGCCCTTCCTCCCCAAGGGTCACCCCCATGAAGGAGACCTCCTTCCAGCACAGCTGGGCCTTTGTGGGGTTGATCCTGAAGCCCGTCTTCTGGACAGCCTTCAGCACCTCTGCCAGCACCTCCAGGTTCTTCTCCTTGGTCTGGGTGTGGATGAGGACATCACCAGCACAGGACAGCACGCTCTCCTGGTGGCTGAGCTGCTCCCACATCTTCGCCACGTGTGCATGGCAGATGGCAGGGGCATTGTGGAAACCTGGAGGGACTCTGGTGAAAGCAAATTGCCGTCCTTGAAGGGTGAAGGCAAATTTGTGCCAGGACTCGGAGTGCAAGGGGATGGCAAACGATGGGCTGGTCAGGTTGAGCACCGAGAACCACTTGGATCCCTGGGAGATGGCTGCCATGATGGCGGGGTACCTGACCACTGTGGAGGTCTGCAGTGGGGTGACACGGTTCAGGGCACTGAAGTCAACTGTCAGCTTCCACGTTTTCCCATCGGCTTTCTTCAGGGGCCACACCAGGGCGTTGCAGGTGCTCTGCTGCTCCACCAACACACCCTGGTCCAGCAAGGTTTTAACTGTGTCCCACAAGCTGTCCTCAGCCTCAGCTGGGTACCAGGGCTGAGGCTGAGGAGGGGGATCTGGTCCTTTGACTACCACGGCAGCATCAATCTGCCCACAGTCCAGCTTGCTCCTTGCCCAGACCTGGGGGAACTGCTCCGTGACCCGTTTCACTCGGGGCTCCCACTCAGGGTGGACCAGGAGCTCAGGGGCTTTCACTGACATCACCCTATGGCTTGCCGGGATGACAGGCACATCAATTTGTGGGCAGTGTAGCAGTGTTTGGTTTGCCAAGTCCACCACCACTCCCATCTTTGTCAGTGCAGAGATGGCTAAAATTCCCACCTTTCCCTTTATTTCCATTTTCCCAAATTTTTCAGACCCTTTGGCAGTCCCAATTTCAAAGGGTACAGGCCCTGTGAAGGGCACTGGGGATTTTTGGCCGTCCGGCCCTGTCAGTTCAATAATTTCAGAGGTTTGGAAGATCCCGGCATTGCCGGGGGCCATATTCAGAATTGAATAAGAGGCACCAGTATCAATTAACATCACTTGTCCAAGCACCCCTCCTCCAATAGTTGTATCAACTATCGGACGCCCCCACAAATCGGTCTTAATCGGTGCCACAAAAAGGGGCGACGCAGGTGCCTGGCAGCCCTATTGCTGAGCCTTAGACCCCGGGTCAATCAGGTGGGAGCTGCTGTGCTTTTTGGCCTCATGCAGGGCCAGTTTTTGGAAGAGCTCTGCATCTGGCAAGCCATCAATGTCCTCCTGTTTCTCATATTTTATCAAGCGCTTCCTCAGCTCAGCCCGCCAAGGGTTGGACTTCTGAAACCTCATCCCTTGCTGGTTCTCCTTCCCCAAGCCCCCTTTGCCATCAAGATCTTTTCGGTTGTCTCCCTGCATTTTTCTCATCCCTGCATTTTGGAAAGGCATGGCCGAGGTTTTCCCTTTCTTCCCCCCCACCATGTACCCCGGGAATGCCTGCTTTTGCAGCTCAAAATTCTGGGTCAGGATCTGCTCCAGCTCCGACAGCGGCTTTTTGGCCGCATCCCCACCAGCGATCACCCTCAGTGGGGGTGTCAGCCCCACTACCAGTGGCTCCTTGAATTCAGGCCTGTCAAAATCGAGGGGGGAGTCCTTTGATCCAGGCAGTCCAGCCATCTGGTAGAGCATCTTCTTACGGTTAACGTAGGCATCCGGCCGCTCCTCGGGGTTCTGCTTCTCCTGGTGGAAGAGTACTAAGGGGTTGACCTCTGGGAAGAACACCTTCAGCACGGCCAGCTGGACGTCCCTGATATCCTGGACATTGCCCATCTGCACATCCCCCGGCAGTGCTGCGAAATCATCTGGTTTCATGCACTTTCTCACAACATCTATCAGGTCACTCACGAAGCTGCCGCTCTGGCACTTGGGCAGGCGCTGGACCCTGGACAGCCAGTTGATGGCTGTCTCCTTTGACAGTGGCCCCAGCATCTTCCCCACTGTCTTGAGCTGCTCAGGGGTAAACCAGAGCACAGCCCTATTGGTGTCTATGGGCTGGAGTGGGATGTGACTGACTGGCTCATCTTGGGGGGTCTTTTTGTCTTTGGAAGCCTCTGCCTCCCCTGCTTGCAGCTGGCACACCTCCTCCCGCAGAGGAGCATAAGGGGATGGCCTGGTGGGGCTGTTGGCACCCCACACATCATCCTCATAGTCATAGTGGGGTGGGTGCGTGTCCAGGGAGTCCTCCCCCTCCCCATTCCCGGCCTGGCTCCTCTTGCCCTTGATGGCAGCCACAATGCCCCTCGACACCCCCAGCTCTGCTTCCAGCTCCTGGATCTTGGCATGGCATACCTTGTGATCAGGGCCAGTGCCCCGGTCCCGATGGACGTCCTGTAGGACCGCCCGCACTGCGCTCTGCGCATCGTGGGTCTCCCCGATCCACCTGCCAACCTCCTTCTTCAGCTCCTCTGTTTTCAGCTTCTCATACCCCAGCTTGTTTTCCAGCCGGGTGATCTCTACAGCACTCCGCAGAGAATCCCCACACAAACCCTGCACCTCTGCCCGCAGATTGTCCACCTGAATTTTGAGCTCAGCCTTGTCCTGCTCCAAGGTCTGCACATTCTCAAGAGCCTCCTTCAGCAATCTGGACAACTCCCTGCCCACCATCAACAAACCCTGCAAAGCCGCTCGCTTCTTGCACTTGTTTGTGGGTTTGGGCTTTTTGTTCTCCTCCGACCAGCTCTCCCACTGCTGGCAGAGCTGCTGGTATGCCTCTGGGCCCTGGAAGGACCCCGGGGACCAAATTGCGGGGAGACACTTCTGGAGCACAAACTGCTCCAGCTTCCAGGTGCTAACGATGTCGGTCATCATGGTTGAAGGGCACGAGATCTGAGACGGCTCTGTCTCAGGGCAAAGCTACCATAACACCGGCACCGCCGGCCCACCCTCGGAGCAAGGCTGCGACCCTTCGACCCGCCCCTCCGAAAAGCCCCCCAGGGAGACACCGAACCCGGGAGCGAAGGAAGGGGAAGGTGGGGAAGGTGGGAAAGGGTGGCTGCGGCCGAGCCGGCAGCTGCCGCGACCCAGCAGCTCCCGGGAAGGGGACGGGGAAGGGATGCGGGAGCGGGAGAAGCAAAGCAGAGACAGAGTAAGACCCCAGTAGTAAGATCTCACCAATCCTTGGCTGAATGTCCTGGCAGTCCCGGGAAGCTGAAGACGGTCGCTGCAGAGTTCCAGCAGATTTGGCACCTTTAAGGTAAAGGTGGTCATGACATCTCAGCCCGGTGATTTTTATAGCCATGGCAGGTCGTTGTTTTGGGGTGATAACACCTATGTTTAGTTCCTCGGTGGCTTTTCCTCCTCCACGTGCTGCCTTCCCAAGGACACTTCCCTTGTCTTTCCTTATCCTCTTCAACACTGATTAGGAAGCTGAAATCAAACAGCAGCACCTGCTCTGCCCCTTATCTATTTGGGGGGGTCCAGGATTAGTCACCACTCGCCCATGCTAACTTCTGCTTGCACCAAGTGTCCTGAAGAGGGAGAGCTGGAGCCTGTACTCTCAGCGTCCATTCTCCCAAATCCCCCCATGGCCCCCTCATTTGCTGCACACCCCATTAGCATCTGGGATTTGGGGGGGAGATCACACATGGAGCTCACACCTGACACCTCTAACACACACAGTCCCTCAAAACCACCCCCCAAGCACAGATCTGTTTGCCAGGGGGAGCGAAATGGCAGGAAAATTTACACAGTTCATCATTTAGATCCCTTTTGGCATCTGGTCTTTAAAAGCAGCATTTTTCCATGCTACATCCCAGCTCATCATACACTGACATGTACCTTAAGGGTAACCCCACGACATGTCAGGAGCCTCAGCTGTGATATTGCATCAGCTGAATTACAGCTGTAAATCTGCACCTGCAAAGGCCCCCCAGCCTCATCCTACAAACCACATCTTAGCTTGGAGCAGTTTAGAAAATTTGACCCATTTGTTTTGTTTTGAATTTTTTTTTCCTGCTATTACACTAAGAAAAAGGTTGGGGAGGGTCCTGTGCAGGGCCAGGAGTTGGACTCGGTGATCCTTGTAGGTCCCTTCCAACTCCACATATTCTGTGATTCTGTAATTCTGTGATCTGACTCAGTGAAAATGCTATCATTTTCATCACTGCTTTTACCCCTAGTGAAATACTCCAGGAGCTGCACCCTTCCCTGGAATAAAACCACTTCAAAAAATTAAAAATGGAAAAAAATGTTCAAATGTGGCTGCTTGGATCCCGGGGAGTTTCTGTCCTACACTTCATTATCTCCAGCAGGCCCTTATTTCTAGATACTGCCCAGCTGGACCATGTTGGACCAGACTTGGGGCTGAGCAACCTTCCCTGACCCCAAAAGTCAGCCCTTGCAGCCCCAGAAGGACATAGAGAATGCATTTCCCCCCTATTTTTCTTGCAGCTATTTTCTCTGGCCTTAAATTTACAGCCCAGCTGCAGTTACCTCTCTGTAACAGGGGAGTTTAACAGAGATGAAACCCTAGCCAGGTCCTGCTTCTTGGCTGTAAACCCTGTTTTTCTACCTCAATGCTTTGCTCCAGCCCCGCAAAACAAACACTTTGCTGCAGGAAACTCATCACAGGGAGTAAAGAGAGTAAAAAATGTAACAAAGCGGGTGAAAGCACCAGGAGTGAGTGTCAGCCTGGTGAGGTGGGCGGGATGCAAGCTGGGGAAGAGAAGAGGGGCTCTTTCCCACTGGGATGGGTCCACAGGGAATTGGCTGGGCTGGGGACAGGGATGGTTGTCTTTAATGTCAAAAAAAAGGATAAAATTCCCCTAGAAATTGTGCAAAAGCACCAAAATTCAGCGTTCCCCCTCCACCTTGGCCCAGCCGTTAGCCAAACACTCGTGATTAGGAGCCGCTGTACCCCCAGCAAGGTCACCAACAAATCTTGCTTGTGTGTACAGATCAGATCAACTTACACCCTTCTTTCCTCCCCTACTTTCTTCCCAGGACAGCAGCCCCAAACAATGTGGGGATGTTATAAACAGCAGGTGTCTCCTGCACGTTCCCACAGCGCTTTGATTTTTGTTGGCGATGGGCTGCCAGACAAAAGCATCCCTCCTTCAAAATGTTTTCTTGTAAGAGCAATACTCCGTCCTGAGAACAGTCAGTGAACATCTTCACTGCACATAAACAGCAGCTTCAAAAAAAATTAAACTTAATCCCTGTTCCAGTACACACTCTATGCTTTTACGCTGCACATATTCCTTTTTCTTTCCATAGGTAAAATTCCTGCAGGGAAGCATCTTTTACCATCTTTCCATAGGTAAAAGTACTGCAAGGAAGCTGCTATAATGTCTTGGGGAATCATCCCAGTGTAATATCCCCATGTTCAAGGTTGTAGTGGTGACAAAAGCCACCTCTTGGACAAACTCTTGTCCTGGCCAGGAAGCCTGAAGATGCTCCAGGTGAAAGTGAGAAAAGAGGGACACAGCCATTGCAACAGCCAGGGATATTGGGCTCATTTCACTCACTTCACCACAGAGATGAAGGCAAAATTCACTTGCAGTGGCATTTCTTATATTAAGTACTCCCTGTCTTCCACCCCCCCCCTCCCAAAAAAAAAGAGGTGTATCACCCCATTCTGGGGAGGCCCCAATTTGGGAGTAAGGTGAAACAAAAGGGGACAGATGAGCAGGAGGTGAGGAAGGGAGAGGCAAGTGTTGCTGCATCTCATTATCAGGGGCTCAGCTCTGAAAACAAGAGCTTAAAAGCACTGAAATAAATTTGAAAATGCTAAAATTACTTTCTCCTGACAGGAAAGAGTTAAGGAATAATTCAGCCCACCCTAAATTTTAGCAGCTGAGCACTTTGTGGCAAGGCTTTTGCAGTTAGCAACCAGCTTCGAGCAGGAAATTAATTTAAACAGAAAAGGGGAGAGGATGTGTTACATCAGCATGGAAAAATGTAGTACAAAATGGACCAGCAACTTACAGTGTACAAGACACAATATAATTTTTTGTATTCTTCTGCCAGCTCAACCCTAGGGGAAATTTCTCGGTGCCCCCATGTGAGACTCCCCTTGCTGGGGAGATGCTGGGGTGTTGTAAGGACCACAAGTATCTACACAAGAGGGACATAAAACTGAACCTCACTTGGCAGCAAAGAAGGCAGTAAATAAATAAAAATAATAAATAATTTACATTTTTTTCCTGATCATGGAAATATTGAAGGCTACTGACACCAGCTCACCCCTTTAATTTCACATCCTGTATTTCCCTCTTTGAATCCTAAACCCCAAACGCTTCAAACATCTTCCTTACAAAGACATTTCAAAGCCACTCTGATATTTTGTCATTTGAACGATAAAATGAAGAAATTCTGCATATTTCAGAGCGCTGTCACAGCTACCAAAGCAACACATGCCACGGGGTGGGGAGCCCCAGCAGAGTTTCCTTATTTTTGTGGTTTTTCAGCCACAAATTTGCTTGAGGTTTCTTGCTCTTGACTTCAAAGTTTTCTGTGATGCCTCATGTCTCTGCTTTATGGCGGGTTGGTCTGGTGTTCAGCATTTTCCAGAGAAAAACACCTCCTGCTAAAAATTCAAGAAGAAGAAAACAACCCCGCAGATCAACCTGCATCTTTTCCTTATTTTGAATGCTTTTCGATTTCAGCAGAGAAAAAAACAGCCAAAATTCATCCTTCCCTGCTTTTATCTTTAATGCCAAGCTCCTATATTAGCACTTTTTAATCGTATAGAAGTAGATTAAATGAAGGAAGAATAACTGGGTGGCGAAATGTGAAGAAATCATAATTAAAAATCAGTGAGTTTTCTTTTTTTTTTCTTTTTCAAATGTTCCTAGAGGGGATTTGAGGGTAACCTGTGCAGTGCTGGACGTGGGGCTCAGCGTGGAAGAAGCTGCCGTGCTGAGGCTCCAGGTGCTGCCGTGGCAGATGCTCTTTGGCAGCCGTTGGTGAGACATCTGTGCCGGGACGGGGAAGAACTTCCTGAGGTGAAGCCATCCCTTCCTTCCAGCAGGAGGTGACCGTGGGTGGAGAAGGGGAGCTGGCACAAACCCCTCCGTCACTGACTCCGCCACCATGGCCCGGCCGTGGCTCCATCTCTGCATCTGCCTCCAGATCCCAGGTAAGAAGGACACGTCTCTTAAGAGTTGAGGGCACCTAAACTCGTGGTGGAGCCTCTCCTCCACCCTGCTCCAGCATGTGGGATGCGTTGCACAGCATCTGGATGATGGAAATTTAAACATACAGGCATAGTATAGATCTACAGGATATTATTACCTATCACCGCGTAATTTTGGATCGTGTCATTAATAACATGCTTTAGCTTTTGGTCAGCCCTCAATTGGTCAGGCAGTGGGACTAAATGGTCACTGTAGGTCCCTTCCAGCTGAAATAGTCTGTTCTATTCTATTCTATATTCGATTCAGAGCTCAATACATAATGGTATAGACGCCACAGAGTTTGTTTTTACTGCACCCTCAGTGCAGATGGACTGTAGGAAGCTGCTGATGGAGAAGTTAAAGTAGCACCTGTCTATGCTGCCTGTGTAGCATGAAGGCAATAAACATCCCATAAAATTTGCTTCTAAATCATCCAAAGACTGAGTATTTCCCAAGGGCCACAGGTGGAATTGGTGCACTATAAAACTGTGCCTTACAGGCACTAATATCCTATAGATCTGTACGGTGAGGAGCTCGCTGAGAAAGCCTCAATAAATGAGAGTTTGCTCTGCATGCATAAAGGGAAAAGAGACCATTTTTAAGGTGCTGCAAGCTGGTCTGGCCAACCATGTGCAATCACCATGATTCCCTGTGGTCCCCCACCAGGAAGGGGAACAGGGAGGTTTTGGAGGGTGAAGGTATGACTGAGGATGGGCTTTTCTGCTCTGGCTTCATCCCAGATCACCCCACTGAAACTTGACCACTTGTCCACTGAGCTGAGATTTTCCAGTATCCCTTCTCGTCCTTTATGACTCATCTAACAGTCTCTCCAACAGCTCAAGGAGAAGCTTTTCATGAAGAGTTAAGTTTCCCAGCCAGAAAGAGTTAAGTTGCCAGCCAGACCTCAGGGCAGCCAAGGAGAGCCTGAAGCCCCCATGCCCCATGGCCACACACATTTCACCCCCTTAAAAACCACATGGGTTTGCCAGAGCAAAGTTTGTGAGAATTGCACTCTAAAACCTGAAAATGATGTATTTTAATGATAAGGAGACATTGATATTGTCACAGAGCCAGAGAATGTGGTGAAGTGCTGCAGCTGCCGTGCAACGCCTGAATTTCAGCATTGCCATGTCAGGGCTCTGCACTGATGGGGTCATCAGTGTGGGGACAGAGGAAGGCTCTGGACTTGTGTCAGTCACCAGAGCCCTCTCCTCTGCCTGTCTCATCGGGAATATGGGGGACATCAGGGCCTTGTGCCACAGTGATGGTTTCTGGCGTTTATGCATCATACCAACCCATTCCTACACCACTGGGTTTGCAGGACTGCATGAGGATGCAACAGCTACTGTAAGCAGATTTGGGATTTTGAAGGAAAAGGGACATTTTAAGGTAAAAAAAAAAAAGACAAGAAACATGTATTGTTGAGGGTTTTGCACAGCTTTAAAACACGCCTGGGAAACAGACGGGGGAAGTGAGACCATCCTTATCTTCAGAGGGCTGTTTTTCACTCGGTCTCAGAGTATCTGGAGTTTTGAAGGACTGTTTGCTGAACAGAAAGGATCACAAGTTACCTGTTATCCTTCTCACAAGGACACATCCTCGCTCACACACAGACACCGCTCACATCTGCCTGGGCCAAACACAACTTAGATAATTTCCAACAGAAGCTGCAAAGCCCAAACAGGGAGATGTGATACCAAACCAAAGCTTTGAACCCCACCACTACCCCTCACTCCCTCTCCTTTCCCAACGTCTCAAAATTCCTGTAAAAATAACATTGCCTGAAACCTAATGTAAAATTGATGCATTTTGAGATGTTTTGGACATTTTTTGGTCTTTCTTCTGCACCTGAGATGTTTATCGGCATTGCATCTGTTAGAAGAAAAACCTGGAAAATAAGTTAAGAGGCTCAAAAAAAAATTTTTTTTATTCTCTATTAAAAAGAAGGGGGACAGGAGAGGGGCATCCACAGGAGCAGCTGGGGATGCCCTTCCTTGCACGTACAGCCCCGAGGACACTCTCAAAACCATCCCTCCATCCCTTTCCCTGCCACTGACCCTCCTCCTTAGATGATTGTTTACAGGACAAACTCTATAACTAAGCTTGACCCAAAAAAAGCTGCTGAACCCCAAAAGGCCTCTAAGGAAATATGGGAGCATCCTGGTAAAGCTGCTCCTGTTTCTCCCTTGTGTGATCTGTGACTACTTGATTTTATTAAGCCCATAAAGAAAATCTGTACTTAGCATGGAAGAAAAATAATTAAACCCTGAGATTAGGCCTGAGATTAGAGCATGGTGCTAATAACAGCCAGGTTGTGGGTTTGACCCCTATATGGGCCTTTCACTTAAGAGCCAGACTAGATGATCCATGTGGATCCCTTCCAACTCAGAACATTCTGCGATTCTGTGAAAGGAAAATAATAATTGTGTATATCTGTCTCTTTTTTCTTAGGCTTCTGTACAAACCTACTCTTATCCCAAACTCCAGAGCATATTTTAGCCCAAACTAACAATAAAACAGAAATCCTCTGTGAGCTGAAGAAGGAGCACACCGGGCTGTACTGGTACCGCTGGAGCCAGGAGAGGCAAACCTTTGAGTTCCTGGTATTTTCCAACGTATTGGGCAAAACCACATATGGTGCAAACATCAGCCAGAACAAGTTTAGTGTCCATAGGGCGAGTGTCCACAACTCCTACAGCCTGCACATCAGCCACCTCCATGCCTCGGACAACGGCACCTATTACTGCTCCGTTTCCCAGTCCTCCCAACTCTTCCTGGGCAGTGGGACACAGCTCAGTGTGGGTAAGCATCACCCCCAGGGTTCCAAAGTATGCCACAAGCAGCCTGTGATGAGATCCCCTGGGTAAGGGGCGATGAGGGTTGGAAAACTCTTCTCAATTTTGACGTGCAAGGTTGGGGCTCTGGGGTTTCTCTGAAGAGATCTATGAGACTGGATAGAGCAGAAAATACAGAAACTTTTTGGCCAGCTGCATGTGATAGTTCCTTTGCCATCAGCAGTTGCTCTGCTGTGGCCATGCCCTGAGCACTACGTCAGTCCTAGTGGTTTAGAATTTCCATAAGAAGACCCTCAGCCCCTGATATTGCCATGCCACGTGTATTTCTCATCCCCTGCTGCACTTCAGATGAGAGTTTGGATGTGTGCCCTGCTCAGCTCCCAGGTCTTTCTGTGCCATGGTTCTTCCTTACCCTCCCTTCCAATGACAACACTGAGGCCAGAGGACATCACCCCTCATATCTCTGGGGTGGGTCTGACAGCAGCCTTCAAACCCATCCTTCACGTAAAGAACTGAAACGGGATTTCTTCCTCAAAGCTCCCAACCTGCTATCCCTGGGGGGCTCCAACCAGAAATCAGAGCTGTCTGCAGGTGGCAACTGAGGGAGAAATGCTTTACAGACATAAGCACTTTTCAGCCCATTTTCCCCTTGACCAGAGAGCAGGAGTTGATGTAGAAAAACTAATGTATTTGAAGTAGGATTTAGTCCCTTTTTGCAGACTTTTAGGGAGACAAATAACTTATTTAACCAAGATATAAATAACTTATTTAACCAAAATGCAGCTACACTTCTGACCATAAAGCAGCCCCAGTGTCCCAATTTTTCTGAGCTGTTTTTTGCAAATATCCCCTGCACCTTGAGATGCCCAAGAAATCCCTTTTGGATTCTTGCCGGCTTAGAGAAAAGCTGGTTTAAGATAAAGGAGAACTGTTTTTTATCAACTGGGTGCATATCTCTATGCAAAGAATGAAAAACAGACTTGAAATTCAGCTTCATCAAGGACACTCCAATTAAAAACTGGAAAACAGCAGGTGTTCTGGGAGGATTCAAGCTTTGCTGGATGTTTTCCTCTTTTCCTTTTAGTACTCATGATAAAACAAATTGTCTTTAAGTTCCTTTTCTTTAAGTCTATTATAATGTAAAGGAGCAGTTGTGCAGATAAATCCCAGGCCCCTGATGTCTCATCTTTCCATGTAAAAGAACGGTAGTTTCCGTAGGAATTTCCATCCTTGATAGAAGCACAAAAAAATACTTTTGAGTCACCTAAAATTTTGAATAATTGTGGTTTGAGCAGTCAGACATAAAGCTATTTAAATACATTACTGGGATATTTTCCTGACCAACTTTACTGAGAGATGAATGTGCTCCATTGTAATTCGGATACACCATAATAAGCCCTGCCTGTCATTTTATCAGGAAAAAAAATTCCCATTTTGAACAAAGATTAGAGCAATCTGAATAAGGAAAAGACCCAGGGATCCCTTAAAACCTCCCAGTGCTACTGAAATCTCCCACTACCCATGATTTTGTGCAATGCTGGTGAGATGGTGCGTGGCAGTAAATGCAGCTCAAAGAAGTTGGATTTTTTTCTCTGCCTTAGCCTTTTACCCTTCTTTTCCTAGTTTGTTGGGTTTTTAACACCTTTACAAGCTCTTTGTTACTTCTGTGGCTGCCAAGATGCTCAGGTCAAGCTCCCATCCCCTCTGGGTGACACGGCCCTTTGTGGGGGTCGCTGGAGGGGACTAGTTTTAAGGGCCAAAATTTCCAGCCCTTCTTGCCTCCTGTTCGGGATCTCTGCTGCACTCAGTGCCACACCAACCATCCTCTTCTTCTCCTTATCCCCCAGTTGATGTTTTGCCTCTGCCTTCAAAGACCACTCAGGCACCAGTCTCCAAAAAGCCCATAAGGTGCATAACCAAATGCAAAGCTGCCAGCAAGAAAGGTATGGCACGGGGTTGGCTCAGACTGCCTTGCAAGAGGGGTTTGCTGAGCTCCTGGGGGTCCCCAGGGTCCAGCAGCAGTTTATCCTGGGGTGGGGGCAACCACAATGTCAGTCTGCAGGGGTGGGTGTCAGGGTGCACCTGGACCCTGCTTTGGATGGAGCTGAATTCTGCCTTTATGAGGGGTTTCCTGGGATATACACAGGTTTAAGGGCCAGGATGTATTTCAGTTTAGGTTATCATGAGTTCAGAGGTTATTTCCCTGCAATGCCTTCTTTACTGTGAGGGTGATTGATCACTGGAACAGGGTGCCCAGAGGGATTGTGGAGTCTCCCTCACTGGAAATATTCAAAAGCCCTCTGGACACAGTCCTGGGCCATGTGCTCTAGGATGACCCTGCTTGAGCAGGGAGGTTGGGCCAATGATCCACTGTGGTGTCTTCCAACCTTACCCATCCTGTGATTCTGTGATGCATCTTTCAAAGAATATCTCATGTGCTCACATCTCTACCCCTCCTCTGAGGGCCTGCCTTGCTTTTCTCCCTTTCCCACCCCACGCTCCGTCCCCCAAAGTTGCCCGGGCAGGATGGTGCCAGGTTCTGAGTCCCCTCCTACCCTCCAGGTCCCTGCAGCCCCCTGATCTGGATTCCTCTGGCTGCTGGTGCCCTTCTCCTCCTCCTGACCCTGATCTCCATTGCCCACCGTCTCCACCGTAAGCATCCTGCCAGCCCTGGGGAAGATGAGGGGTGTCAGGCCCTGGGACAGCCCAGGAATGGGATGGGGAACTGGGACGGGTGCTGGGACTGATGGGCACTGGCTCTCCCCAGGTCTGCGTCGAAGACTGTGGCTTCGCATCCACCGGCAGTAAATCCCAGCGGCAGTAAATCCCACTGGCAGTAAATCCCACCAGCTTCCCCTGCCTCGAATGGGCAGGGAGAAGCTACAGACCCTCCCCTGCACGATGCTGAGCACTGCCTGGACACGACCCAGAAAGAACATTACAGGGGACAGACGTGGGCTTGTACCACAGAAGAGATATTTCTTTCCTGCAACAGCCCATGACTTTAATGTTTTCATCAGCACAATGTCTGGTGAAAGGACCAGTCTGGATTCTTCAGCATCCTGAGCACTTTTCACAGGGGACTGAGCAGGGCAAATGTCATAACTGGGTCTGCACAGGGGGAAGGGGGCTGGTGTACCAAAGGGATTCAGATGGGCTGGGAAGGTACTGTGAGGTTTTGGGTTGCTCCCGCTAATGCTGATTGCTAAGACTTTGGTAACGAACTCTTTGAGAGCAACCGGCAGGGATGGGGTGAGGGCAGGACCCTGCATAGATTGTAAAGACCCTGTGCAGGAATGTTCAATAGCAAAAGTGAATATATCACTCTGGCATTTTGCTCTGGTGTCTTGTGGCCCTACTTGGTGAGAGACGTGGTTGCGCAGCAAGAAAGGAACCATGGCCTCTGCCCAAGAACGAGTTAAAGCAGCTGCAGGGGGTAGCAGATCTGGGAGGGTGTTTTCTCCCATGAGAGACTGCAAACAGCCAAGAGTGGGAGAGGAGAGCCAGACAAAGCCATGCACACAAGGCCAAACACCTGGCGCAGCCTGAAGGTCGACACCACCTGTGAGAACAAACAGAGGCAGCCCGGGGCTGGCCCTGAGCCCAGGCGCTGACCCTGAGCCCAGCAGCACGGCACAGCCATCAGGAACTGCTCTGAGTGATGTCTGTGTGTGCTGAGCCCCGAGCAATATCCATCTGTGCTGACCCCCAGCCCTGCTGAGCCCTGAGTGATGTCCATGTGTGCTGAGTCCTGAACAGCACCCTTGTGTGCCGAGCCCCAAGCAATGCCCACATGTACTGAGCCCTGAGTGATGCCAGAATCAGGGGAGGTCGCCCCAGGGATGTTAGCAAGGCTCAGCTGCTGCCTAGGGCTCCAAGGCGGATGTGGGGCTGGAAATTTGGCATCTTTCTGAGCACAGGCAGTGGGCACTTGCTCTCAGATGCACCCCCAGCCCCACATTTGCTCAAACACAGGCACCAGCACAAGGCTGTGTCAGCTACACAGTGAGGGCAAGGGGAAGGTGGTCTAGGCACCTCCTGTCCCCAGTGTGGGTGGGAAGGCCAGCAGCTAATTTTAATGTTGGAGAAGCAGCAGGAATCTCCTATCCTGCATGTTACATATGTGTTCTTGCAGCTACCCACAAGCAAAGGCTGGTGTGACTCTAGAGTGCCCAGGGCTGGGGCTGACACAGTCTTGGGACAAGCCTGTGGGTGTAAAGCATCACAGTGGAAGACCAGCATCCCCTCCCACCCAGCCACATGGAGCTGCCACTTTCCACTTTAATCATGATTTTGCTGGATAGCTTGGTCTCAATCCTGGCTGTGGATGCTTGCCCCACATGATGCAGCAATAAAGCCAGGAGTGGACCATGCTGAGCCAGCTTTCCCAGGCTGTGACACTCACCCAAGCTCTCAGACCACCCAGCTGATGGACACAGGGGACATTGGCCCCAGACCCCATCCCACCACAGATGCTGCAGGGAGGGGGCTCTGAGCATCTCTGATTCCAGTGCATCGCAGTTCATCCTCTGTGAGAGCTCAGATGAACTAAACCCATAATTTCCTACCCTGAAAGTAGTGCACAGAGCTTCACCCCAGCAGCACATGGTTTTTCTGATACGTATTTTTTACAAGAGAGCTGTAAGAAAACCCCTTTGAAACTTCCCACGGGCAAAGGTTTATTCTTTCAAAAACAGGTTTTTTCCCTCTGCCTGCAGCTGCTTTTGAAATCCCAGTTCTGTTTCCCACACTTGAGGTGTCCTGACCCTTATATCTGTACCTTCCTCAGCTCTCCCACCTCTCAGCCAGCACAGGAGATGGCCTCCCATGGCCAAGCAGCCAGGGCTGGGTCTGGGCAGCAAAAGGCAGGCTGTACACCCCAATCCTCCTCTCTCACAGGAAGGTGAGCAGCCTCAGGGGTAGCCCTGGCCAGTCCACTCCTCCTTCCACCATCCCCCTGATCAGGACATCCCCACAATGTCTGACCCTCGCTGGAACCCTCCGAGACAGCACCATGCTGTCTTGATAGACTTCAGTCACTTATCCCTACTCCAGTAACACCTGCTCAAAGGATAGGGATTTACCCCTCAGCTCTCTGCCCATCCGAAGCAAAGAATTTGCTCCATGTCTGAATTCCCCAACTAGGCTTCATTATTCCTTTGTAATTTGGAAAAAAACCAACCAAACAAAAGAAACACCTAGATGCCACATCATATGTGTGCAGTAAAAACAAGAGAGGACAGCAATATCCAAGGATGATGCCGGGCCTGTGGAAAAACAGGTTTGGGCAGTTTACCAATGGAAATGATGAAAAAAATGCTAGTAATTTCTATAATCATCAATAGGGTGTTTTAGTCAGTAAACCTGGGAGAGGTTTTAGCTGCAGGTTTCACAACTGCGAGAGCCAATGGAATAAAAACACCTCCCATTTCACAGACTTTTTCCCAGAGCATACATCAGCAAGAAACAGAAACAATAATAAAAAGATGCTTTTATGCCTGGGAAAATTAGCTCAGTCCCCTGATATCTGCACCTTCCATGCTGAGAGTACATTGATGATGCCAGTCAAGGGTCAGGGATGCCACATTATGTTGTAGCATATGGGGCAAAGGGATGCTTCCATCGTGAAAACTAATGGGAAAGTATTTCTGTGCATCTCTGCCAATGGCATAATCCCTGGATCCAAGGAGAGAGAGGAAGAGAGGTGATGGCAGTGCCTGTCACAGCATTGCTTCAGCCATGATGTCCTGGCAAATGAGGGTCCCCAGTTTATTCCTTGTTTCCTTCCAAGGATGGATCAGCCTTCTCCTGTCTCCCACTGTCACTCTCTTTCCTGCAGCAAGGAACATCCATACCTAGAAGGGAAAATAATGGAATTTTATGTATGGCGCCAAACCCTCACTTCAGCAGTAAATAAACTGTGTCATCTGAAATGACAAGAGGAGACACCCCAAAGTCTGGACAAAGAAGAAAGGCTTTTGCATAGGACAAGGAGGGTTTTGCAGATCTATGGGTTCAAGCATAAAACATCACCTGTGTTGTGCTCATGCCCACGAATTATTAGGCATAAATTGTAAAGGAGATCAGAAATTACATGGTGCAATAGTCTGTTATTATTGCTATTTCTTTTACACTGTATAGTGTATATATCACATCTGTTCTTAGAACATACTGCATATATGTTCTATATAGAATAAATAATATATAGAAAATATATAGAGAATACAGGAAATATATATATTCTATAATATAAAAAAAAATATTCCAGTTGCTCAATAAACAGTACATATCTTGAGAGCATTAAAATATTCAAAGGACAAGGTACAGAGCAGAAATACAAGTATTTCAAGCATTGCAGTAAATAGTCTTTGCGTTTTTGTCAAACTTCTATAAATGCATTTTTATAAAATTGTCAGTCTTTACAGAATATTTCAGTTGTTGATCTAATATTGGAAGTGCTCAATTTTTTTTTTTTATTCTTTTAAGCTGCTTGGTCATTTTTATGTGGATGGTCTGTGTTTTTATGATGCAAAAAAATAAATACAATCAGGTGCAATTGAAAACATTCAATTGAAAACAAGCTAGTGATAGGAGAGTGACGTTACCTCTGACTTTAAAGCTCCTAACATATAAAAAAATTAATTTTGCAGAGTCATAAACACAGCTGAGTGAGGCACACTAAAGAAGAGGTTGAATAACATCTCTAACAAATGGTTAAACTTGAAATCCGTGCAAAAGGAAAGGAGATACATTATCCATGGGCGCTGTTTAAATTCCTTCAGATTTATCCTTGGCCAGAACAGCTCCGTGCAGAGTAGCCACTTATTTAATATGTCCTCCTGGCAGGAGAAATGGAGCCACAGCAGGACTTCTAAGCATCCAGATCAGATCTGTTAAATGGGAATTTCTAAATGTCTTTTTCTGTCACCATATAAAATCAGATGTTTCCCAGAAGCTGCAAATAAACCCCAAAAAATCCACTGGGGAAAAAAACTGCTGTCAGGCAGCATAAGTACTTCTTGCCCCTGTTTTTCTGGACTTCATTGCATTTTATTCAATAAACTAAAAATAACAATGTGTTAAGTTTCTGGTTTATAGAAACCAGAAATGTTTTCTTTAATATTATTCTAATATTAATATTTAATATTATTTCTGGTTATTAAATTATATATTATTTGCTGAAATAAATAATAAATACTTGTGTATATCAATACATCTATAGTGTGTGCACTCAGGGTGAGATCTGCAGCTTCTGTGGGATTATAAACAAATATTTGTTATTCCAGCGTTTGTTTAACTGGAACACATATCAGACCAAGTTAAAAATAAATTTACATAAAGTGTGTATTTTGCTTCTCTACTGCTTTGCTAAAGGTAAATTTGAGTTCATACACCAGTGGTATGAAACAAAACTCATCCCTGCTTTAAATGTTTGCAAGATGACAGGAGTCTTAATATTCCTCCTGTAGATGTTCATTTTCTTTCTGCTGAAGTTCAACTTCTCATTTAGCCTTTAAGATATATGTGTGCATGAAGGGGGGGGGAGGCTGCATCACACTTTCAAAAGAGAGAATATCATTATTACTATTGGCACTTTCTGAGCTAGCTAATAAATTAAAACCAGATACGAAACACTCCAAACAAAAAAAGTCCCAGCGATGACATCAGCTCAGAAGTTTTTCTCTGCCAGGTACAACGTATCTACGTGCTGTTGCAACAGGGATCTCACACAACAAACTTATTTAGTTCATTTAGCATAAAACCTCCAAATCCCGAAGATTAATCACCCAGCTTGCAGTCAGCATAAAAAGGAAACCTGTTCAGATGGCAAAGCTCTCTCCGTCTCTCCCAGAAGCTCCTTGGAGGGCTGGGAGCCCTCAGGCAGCCCAGCTGACACAGGCACTTATGAGTTTGTCTCCTTGGCTTTTTTTGGCTCAGGCAATGAAAAACAGCTAAATTTTGTCTTGCCCTGGACTGAGCCTCTGCATCAGGCAGGAAAAAAAATGGTCCTGCAGAAATCTTGAGTGCCTGCAGGAGAAGTTTTGCAGCACTGACTTTTTCAAGGGCTTGAGCTTTGCCAGGAAACACTAAAGAATTCTGGATTTCCCCGCATAGAGCACGGGGAGCGATGGACGCTTCCAAAGAAAAGTGAGGACAACAGGAAACAGCCTGAAGTTGTCCCAGGAGAAGTTGAGTTTGGATATTAGGAAACATTTCTTCAGCAAAAGTGTTGTCAGGCACTGGAACAAGCTGCCCAGGGCAGTGGTTGAGGAATTTAAAAGATGTGTAAATGTGCCACTTGTGGATATGGTTTAGTAGTGGCCTTGGCACTGCTGGGTTAAGGTTGGGACTTGATGTTCTTAAAGGTCCTTTCCATCCTAAACAATTCTGTGATTCTGTGATGAGCCCACAAGCTGGTGCCAACCACGGGCACCCTTCCTGCTGCAGTGAGCCCCATGTCCCGTCCCACCCCTTCCTTCAGGCTGTGAGCACGGTGCAGAGAGCCTTACCCTGCCCCAGGTGCAAGCCACGTCGGTTTTTCTGCTCCTCTTCTCTGCTGGTGGTTAAAACATCCAGCCAGGAGGTCGGGCACCGACACACAGTGTGCACCCACCCTCCCTCCCCGCAGGGCTGAGCAGTGAGGAGAGCTGTGGCTCAAGAGACATCTCTGTCCCCAGAGCTGCGCGTGTGATTTCACCCACCACATATCCTGTCGCTCCCTCCCAGCGCCGACAGCCGGGGCTGCAGGCTGTGCAGGCAGCATGAAGTGCAGCACAAAACCGCGGTGGTGGGCAGCTGCCTCCGGGGGCAGGCACGGCATTCCGGATCCACGCTGCTCTTCCCCAGGGCAGCATGGCCCATGGCAGAAACCACAGCGGAGTCCCACCGTGCCAGAGAATCATAGCATCATAAATCATACAATCAGAGAATAATAGAATCGTTTAGGTTGGAAAAAACCTCCAGTCCAACCTTCAACCAAATACCTCAATGCCGCATCACAAAGTTCCACGTCTACTTGTTTTTTGAACAGTATCAGTGACAATGACTTCACCACTGCCCTGGGCAGCCCATTCCAATTCTTAATCCCTCCTTCAGTGAAGAAATTTTTCCTACTATCCAACCTGAACCTCCCTTGGCTCAACCTGAGGCCGTTTCCCCTTGTCCTGTCAACATCTGAGCTCTCTGCAGGTACACCAGGGAGGAGATGCTGAGCTGCTGGGGTCAGGGGGCAGCAGAACTGCTGCTGTTCCTCAGCAAAGCTCAAGGTGCAATCCTTGTCCAGCACAAGCACGAGGTAAACTTGCTAACTGATGTCTCAGGGAGAGGTGCAGGGCTATGGGGCTTCAAAACATTATGCCTTAACATCAATACCGAATGCAAAATTCAAGTTGAGATATTTCCTATCAGTCTCTTCAAAAACAATTGAGACTAAATATTTCTGGGGACAGGGATTATATATTCCCTCCTCTGGTCCCCAAACCTGGGTCTCTCCTTACTTTACCAAAACTGGAACACAAATTGAGGTAATTGCCCAGGGTCAAACATCTTTCCCCGCCCTTATTCCTCTTCCAAGGCTGAGAAATTCAGGATGCTCTGGAGTGTAAAATAGAGAAAGGAAGAACTCACCGTCCTTCTCTGTCTGCTCCCAACACCAAAGGTGTCTTGCTTGAGGTCCCAGGTAAGCATGGAATTGCTCCAGTGCTCCCTGTGGGGGGATGAAGGGGAGTGATGTACTAAAGATGGCCATAAGCATCCTCAGTGGTGCCATTTATGGGTGGACACACCATGCAGAGCTGGTGATACAGCCCCTTTTCCCTTCCCTGTGCCCCTGTTGGCTGTAAAGTGAGCAGCCAAAGGAGAGTCCCAAAGGGCTGTGGAAAGAGCCCTGTCCCACCACAAGGACAGAGGGACGTGGACACAGGCCCTACAGGGGCCACCTCCAACCCATCATCTTCCAGCTCACACGAACTGGACACGCAGGTTGGAAAGCCACAGGCAGTTCATGTGTGTGTACCTCCTGTATCCTGCATGTAAACACACCTAGAACACAGTTTCTTTCTCTATGCAGTGGTAACCACATGGAAGAGTTGGACCCTGCCCTTTTTCTCTCACTATAGTGCAGAGGACAGAAATGTTGGGACAGCTGTGGAGAACCGCAGGATCCATTGCCAAGATAAATGTCCTTGTGCAGGGTCAACAGCTAAGGGAGATGTAAGTGTTCTGCATTAAAGAATGAGATAATTGGAAAATTAATAGTGTTTCAGAGGAAATGGATGTGGAGATTCATAACAAATGGCTTCCTTAACGTGACACATTGAAATGAGATCTCACAGTTAAGAATATAAAAATGACTGGTTTGGTTCTGAGCAAAGGTTCATCCAGACAACTTTTCTGTCTCCAACATTGGCTATGAACAAATGGCTAAGGAATAATGACAAGACAATCATATATGATGCTCTCCTTTAATATTCAGTCTATTTTTAACTAAATAGATTTCCTGAGCCTGTTGCTGTCTATTGAGTAACCCACAATGAATTTCTCTTCCAAGCATGTGCCCAGGCTCTCCATCCACAGTGTCCTTTGTTGGGGACATCATTGGGTGAAGAATGACTTCTTTTGCTTTCAGTCTCACCAACATCATCTGCTGCCCCTTACTGTCTGTATTGGAAAAGGCAGGGAATAATCAATCCCTCTCCACTCTCTCCTAGCCACTCACAGTTCTGGAGACCTTTAGTGTTTAGCCACTTAAATAATTTTTTCAGACCAGAGAGTCCTAGTCTGCCACACAAAACTCATCCCAGACCTTTGATCCTACATTTTGCCCTGCTCTGAACCTTTTCTTGTTCTACTACTTCTTTTTTGAGTCCTCTCTGTGACATGAAGTGTGATACCAAGACACAGCATTCAAGGATTTATGCATTGCATTGGACCATGCATTGGCCATGGACTGGACCACTGGACCATACAATGACAAAGCTGTCTGTGTTCTCTGTTTTATACCTCATTTCATTCCTACCTGGTAACATCCCATTTGCTTTTCCTGATGGGCAATGGGTTGATGTTCCCACGGTAGTACCTGTCTTAACCCAAATTTCCACCCCTGAATTTGACTGCTGATTTTATAGGAAAGTCAGGACTGGTTTTCCTTGAGTGGATTACTTCACAATCACCTACTCCAAATTTCACCTGCCCCTGTATTGCCCAGTCTCTGAAAGATCCAGTTGCTGCCCTTTGATGCAGCCATCCCTCTTCCCCTCTGTCCCTTTTGAATAAGGTGTTATGGCTCAGAGTTGCATCTTACAGGTCTAATTCAACAGCAAGGGTTGGGGCTTCTTTTCAAATAAATGCAAAATTGAGTAGAAATAAGTTGTATGAGCCAGCAAATGCTCTTAGCAGGACCACAAAATGGACGAAGCAAGTAATCTCAGGCAAGTCTTGGGCTTCCATAGTGCCAGCACTGCCAGCAGGAGACATGGAGAAAGGAAATGGGAACCCTTCCTCCATTTTGCTATGGAAATTGAATTTCCTTCTCAAAGGTTTTAACAGTAAAGATGCACGGCAAAACTCTTTTCTGGGAAAGTCCTCCTGCACCACACAGATGGACCCAGAAACTCCCTGAGTTATCTCCACCAGGATTTCCAGCCTAAGGTCTTCAGGGAAGAAGGTTAGTGTGCAGCAAGGAAGGACATTACAAGACTCTGGATTGGTGGTGACAGGAGAAATCAGCTCCCAGGGCTGGGGGGATAATACCAAGGCTATGAGACCCTGGAAGGGGGCTGAAATCAGAGGACAACAATCAAACAGTGCCTTGAACCCAAGAGAAATTCAATTCTGGAAATTGGAAAGGAGAAGATGAGCCCAGTTCACTGAGTAAAGAATGCTGGAACTGTTCAGACAAAAATATTATACAGTGGACTCAAACAGATGATTTTCGCTTTCTTAAGGGAAGTCTATATACAGTTAGAAAAACTTTAGGTCTTTTGCAGTTCTGGACTGAATCTCTGTGGTATTTTGGAGACTGGAGCAGCAGAAAACCAGCCTGTCCACTGTTAATTCCAGCTGGGGCACTGGCAGAGTAAATTGTCACCCAGTCCCCAAAAGGTGCCATCACAGACTGCTGATTTACCAAATGCCTGCACAAAGGAGTTCTGCAGCATCAAAAGAGAAGGTGCAGGAAGCCTCTGCAAGGAAAACTCATTACACATCCAGGTCTTTTTCTATCACACTTCCAGTTGAGGTACCAACATTATGGAGATTTTCAACCCAGTGATCAGTTAAAGGGCTACACCACAAAGAGGTGGGAGCACGGGAATGTTTGTGGTTTGCATTCTGGATTTTAAGCTGTGTGACGTGTACACGCGAGAGTACCCAGAAGAGTGGGCAGTATTGACCACTGAACTGGAAACACATGGCTACAGTGGAAACACAGAGTGCGAGTACCTGTTGTGTGACAGTTTCACTTGACATTCTGCAAGCCCCTTTGGTGCTGCAAAGCTCTGCAAAGAAAAAGGGGGGCAGCAAGTTGCTCATAAACCACAGCTTCACTTCACACCGGAAGGACTGTGTGCTGGAGTCTCAACATTTTATTTTTTCCTCTGTTTGAAGGAAAAAAAAAAAAAAAGCTCGTGATTTGCGACTAAATTTTGAAATCTTCATTAAAATTTTCCATTCCTCCTTGTGAAATAGGAATGGAAAGTTTCAATGCAATCCTTCAAAGATTTACAACAGGAAGAGTCAGCAGTGCTGCGGCAAACACAGTCCAGTGTCACCTCCTGAGTTACCATCACTGATCACTCACAGGGATCAAACAGCACATGCAGCATCATTGCTTGGCAATTGGACATCCTCATGGAGCACTGTGAGGAGACACCGTGGGCAGCAGAACAGTGGACCTGACAGAGCACAGTCATTTTGGGACCCTTCTGTGTTCACCAGCCATTGCAGCATGACTCCCATATCCTGAGAGACACCACACAATGTCTGTTATTACTGACACCAAGAAACTGAAGAGTTTCTTACCCCTTGAAAAAGTCCCTGAGATTGTTCCACCAAATGACTAAGAAGTAAAACATACCCAAAACTCAGCATCTCCTCCAGCTCCCTCTCATTTCCCATGCCTTCTCTGTCAAATGGGTGCAAGCAAGGAATCCTAAATTCATCTCCTGCTAAGCCTCATTCAAAAACAGGTGGATCCCTCTTGCTCTGTCTTGTCCCTGCATGATTTTTCTCTCTTTTCGCCTTGTTCCTGTCTTCTTCTGCTAATTATTTTACATTAATTAAATAAAGACCGAGGCTGACCTTAGTGTATAAAGATAAACCTCATTCACAAGCACCTTAGGTTGGAGTGCTCAGAGCCCTGCAACCTTAGCTATGAGTAAAATGAAACTTATTGGTAAGTTTGGGAGAAAAAAGAAATTATCCTTTACTGTCTAATCAACCTGTCCGTTCTCCTGACTTCTCTTATATGATGCTCTGCAGAAGTAACTGGTTGTCCGAGTGTTTTTTCTTCTTCCTTAGTCATATGATAACTGAGGCACTACAACAGAAATTTTTAATAAAACATGTTATTAATGCTGGTGTTCATTGATTTGGGTTAGGTCCTCAGTTAAACAATGACAATCTATTGTAAAATACTGTCTAGAGAACAAACAGCCAAGTCAGGGCTTGCTGAAGACAAGGAGATTTCTTAATTAATCTGATTAATCACCTTCTCCTCCAAGTTTTGGAATTGGTCATCAGTGTTAAGCTTATGTGAACTGACCTAAATTATTTCTACAAGTGTTGATTTTAAAGTAGAGCTTTTTCCTTGAGGCCCTGCTTGTGTCCTGGAGCCTTCCTTAATCAAATAATTGCCACTGCAACTGCTTTAATTTTTCTTATTTGTTCCTGTGTGAAATAGAAACAGCATTGTAGATGTGTGACAGCCCTCTTGCAGCTATATCTCTCCACTGACAGCGAGCTTTTGCCTTGCCTTTAAAGGGTATATTCATTACCAGAGTATTGCAGGTGGCAGAAAGGAGCAGCTTCCCAGAAGCCATCTACTGCGAGTCCCCAACATCACCCTTGCCCAGCACAATGGGAAAGCGTCAGAAGAGGCAGGGAGGGACTGGTGATATCTTCTGTGTATTGGTGAGCCACAAAGTGCTTCAGCTAATAAGTGTATGAAGAGAAAAAGAAAGCCTCTGAGCTGTGATGCAAAGCATGAATGTGACAAAGGAAATGGTGGCCTTGCATAGAAACCAGCTCAATCTGTGAGCAGCAAGGACCAAGGTCTCCTCTAATGCACAGGAGGGGAATCCCTGGGTGCCGCTTTGGTACCATGGACTGATTCATAGTAAAATTCATCATTTATCAGAGACAAGAAAGAAGTGAGATATCCCTACTGAGAAAGGAAGTAGCCCTTCCTGGAGGATCCTTTCACTGTACAAATTCTCCCATCACATTCATCACCACACCTCCGAGGACATGCACTACATACTGTAGTGAAGAATCCATGCTCTACAGCAGAGTGAGAACCTAGTCTTGACAAATTTTTGACCCATACTCATTCACCAACACATTCACTTCCATTTGAACCAAACTAAAAAACAGGGAATGAGGAATTTTCCTATTTTGGTCTCCAGAAGGTTGTGCTTTTGAAAATGCTTTTGAAACACGATTTTCTGCCACTGAGTTGTAATAGTGATGGAGAGGGGAGGACTCAGGATATCAGGAACCAGCTCACTTCAGCACCCAAGAAAGCATGAGACTCAACTCTAGTCAACTACAAGGCAGGCCCCTAGTTCAGTTCCTTGTCAACATTCCTCCATCAGCCTGTGAGGGTGAGCACTTCCCAAGAGCAGCTTATCCCATTATAAAGAGAGGATGAACTGTAGTTAGAATCAGGTAAATAAACTGCCCACTGAACCAGAATGAGCCTGTGCAAGTAGCATCACTTGATGTCTTATCCGGAGGTGGCTGGAGCACTAAAAGTTGTCATTTGGCTCAAGTCTGATGTTCACATCTGCTTGACAAGATTTTGAGATCCAGATCCTTGTAATGTTATTTAATGTATGAAACCCGTTCACCCTTTATTTTGTCAAAATCTACTATTTCAAGTAGACACCACAACTACCACAGCCTCATGAAAGTATGAATTTCACACATCTCAGCAGGCTAACAGCAGCTTTCTTCACTCAGCAGGCTTTGAAGCCCAGTGAAATAAACCCAATTCCTAAACCATTGTCCATAGCTCAGCTCTGAGTAGCAGTCCCAACAGCAACATCATCAAAGTCAGCAGCACCTGTTGTCTGACAGACACAGGATTAAAAGGCTTTCTTTGCAAAGGGATAATAGAAAAACCAAACCTCACACAAAAAAAACCCCAAGCAACAGGATAGCCTGGAAGAAAGAAATAAATCCAACACCAGCCCAGCCGCTTGCTATCTGGTGAAACTATTCTTACTGTATGTGCAGAGCTCCAGGAAGCATCACCCATCCCCATGTGCCAGTGGTCACCCAGAGGCAGCAGGAAGGGCCCTCTCTGTTGATGCATACAAAGGTTTTCTTGGCAGGGCGGAAGACCCTGTGGTTAGAGAAGAGAACCACAAGTTGTTAAAACAAAGAAAAAGCAAAGCATACCCCAGGGCGCTCTTGGTATGTTCAGCTGACAGACCACCTGCCTTGCTCAAAGTGGCTTTTGCTGAGCAATTGCAGAGATGAATTGACCAAAGAATTGCAAAGAGAACAATTAAACACCTGAAGAAACCATCTGTGTGCCAGCAACACATGTGCTTGGAGATAAATGATATGCATATATATGCCATGAAACACCTGTGTCTCACTTGCTGGGTATGAGAATACTCTGGGCTCTGCCATCCACATGAGACCCTCTGAGTGTGCTTAAGGGAAGGATGCAGAATCCCTGTCAAGAAACACAACCTGAGGCCTTCAGCCAAAGGATGAGACTTGTCCGTGACTTCTGTGGAGCTGGAGCTGCTGTGGACCTCCAGAGGGCTGGGGGACAGCAGGCTGGGGTGCCTGATCCTACCTCAGGCATGAGCAGCAGCACTCTGGATCTCTAGGGAATTCATGGAGGCAAAAGCCTTGAGTAAGAACAAAGAAGGATAAAAGAGCCCAAATTTCAACCTAGAATTTAATTTCTTCAGAAATCTTTTTTTATGCTGCATTTTGCCGCAGATGCCGAGCACCGTCTCTTTGCCCAAGAGGGTCTTGATGACATCACATCCTCCCCAAAGTGAGATGCAGCCTCCAAAGTCAAGAGAGAACGATCATCTCAGCAGCACTGCACCGTCTCCAAGGGCAGACACCCCCAGCAGAAGATGGACAGGTCTCCTGTCCTTCTCCTCCTGCTCGCTCTGGGACTCTGTGAGTATGGACACGGGGTGGTGCAGCTCCTTTATCAGGAAGGGCATGGGCTCTTCTTCCCCCAAATCCAAGAAACTGGGCTAAACAGTTAAAAGGGGGGGGGGGGGGAGTAAACCAAAAAAGCTGACTTTGAGAAGTGGTCAGTAATTGCGGTGGGAAAGGCGGCATCACCTCAGCCGGCGCAGGGCAGCCAGAGGGGTGGCTGCAGCACCACAAGCACCAGGAAGGGAGCATGGTCATACAAGTGGTTCTGGAGGGGAAGGAGAAGGGGGGAAAAAGGGGGCTTAGCAGTCGGTCCTTTTAGAGATTCATTTCAGATAATCTGGAGAGGAGTAACGTCCCTGAGAAGGCAGCTGAAAGGGCAGCACCCATCTGTAAAGCCCACATGGCTGATTGATGAGCACCCTCGTGCACGATCCCAGCAAGGATTCCAACAAAACCTTCCAGTCATCCAGATACCGTGGTTCTCCCTTTGCATTTGTACTTCCATCCCATGGACAGAGCAGGAGATTTTTCCCAGAGGGGCCATTGGCTCTTCCCAAGAGGTTCCAGCAAGGATTTATCTCCTCCAGGCTACCCAGGGATCCATGGCCAGATGTATGAGATGAAGATCAGGTTTCGCAACAGCATCACCCAGCTCCGGGTGGGACAGCGGCTGGAACTGGAGTGTCAGACTGACAAGAAGGACAGTGGCATGTTCTGGGTCCACCAGGACAAGAGTGGGACCCTTCACTTCATTGTCTTCATCTCTTCCCTGTACCGAGTCACCTTCAAGGGGAATCAGAGAACATCCACACGCTTTGAGGCCAGCAAACACAACACTGTCTATCGGTTGGTAGTGAAGTCTTTCACACAGCAGGATGAGGGGAACTATTTCTGCCTCATGAATGTCAACCAAATGCTGTACTTCAGCCCTGGCCTACCTGCCTTCTTCCCAGGTGAGCAACATCTCCACCCAACCTTGCTTAGCTCTGCCAAAAAGCCCTCCTGCCTGTGCCTTTTTTAAGCAGTCTTCTCTCCCACAAAACCCAAAACATCTTGTGACCAACCCACTGCTCCTGCTGAAGGTTCCCTGCTTGCCATCTCTCCTCATGGTATTGCTCCTGCCCAAAGGCAAAGATGATTGGGCAGACCCAGCATCATTTCCCCATCCCCACTCCTCCATCCTACACATGGCTCTGAAGACATAACATCAAAGCAAAGTCCAGCACTACCCCTCCTTCCTCACCTCACATAGGTCCCAAAACTCAGGGTGCTTAGGTTGTATGAGGATAGTGGCAGACAGCAATAAATAAGGAGGCTAGAGCTCCTTACTGGCTCCTGGGAAACCCTCCTTGGAGGAGTCCCAATCTAAAATCGGATCTGTGAAGTCCCCATGGAGTTGAATGCAGGAGCATCCATACCCTGGCAGGGGTAGGAGAGCAGAAGGGCAGGAGAGAGCTTTTTTTATTGTATTTGCCTACATGCTGAATTCATCTGTTTTCACTCATAGTCACCACCACAGTGGCACCCACCACAACAAGACCCACCACCCAGCATGACAGCACCGAAAAGGACCCCTTCGTGGAGACATCAGATCCAGGTAATCTGGATGGAGGGAGGGAGGGAGAGGGGAAAAGCTGGGCTCTGGTCCACTGATACTGAGGGGGATGGTGCAGGCATTTTGGGACAGGAAGAGACTGAAAATTCATGGAGCTTTATCAGAGTTGGAAGGATTAAACTCTAACGTTTCATCCCAGCTAGGAAAGGCTTAGGATAAGGTTGAGAGTATGAGGATGCCTGGGCATGCTGGGCTGAGGGGGAGGAAGGGAAGAGCCTTGGGGGCTAGGGCTGGTTTTACTCTCATCAGGAGACACAAGAAAATGTGTGGCTATGTGTCCTCCCTCAAGTGCCCAGGAAGATGCTGGAAGCAACAGCACTGATGAAGAACATCCCTGCAGGCCCAGGGGAAGCCCTCTGCCTCACCACTAGCCTCGTGGAACACCAGGCAGGGCCCTTGGCATCTCCCTTGACTCCAGTAGAACTGGCCTTAACACCAGCTGTGAGCACCTCATGAACCTTTCCTCTTCTCCATTCCTGCAGAGACCAGCACGGAGAATGAGCTGAATTTCTTCTGTGATCTTCTCATCTGGGTTCCCTTGGCAGGTGCCTGCCTCCTGCTCCTCATCGCCCTGGCCATCACCATCACGCTCTGTCGACGTAAGACTCACCACCACCCCCTGTAGATGCTGCTGAGGGATTTTCAGCAACCTGCCAAAGTCCCTGGGGACAGCCAACAGAAATAATTCACCTTCAGGGTTCCCAGGCTGATCCTGCTACTGCTACTCACCTCACATTTTAATTCATCAAAATATTCAAAATATTTAAGTGCATTACTGTGGGAACATGAGCTGCAGCACCCCTCACTGGCATGGATTTCCTACAAAATAAGCCTGGTTTATCCTCTGTTAGTCTCAAAGATATCAGTTGCTGGGGAACATCAGCCCTACCTCACTGCAGTGTTTCTTTACTGAGCTGTGACTTGGTAGCTTTGAACTAAAACATTTTCTTACTTATTTTCTTTCTTATTTTAGGAACCAGAAGACGAAGATGCAGGTGTAAAAGGTTAGTAAGTGACAGGCATTGGTGTTTTTCTCTTAAACTTTGCAACATCTCAGTTTCAGGTAATAGAGCAGGCAGGGGCCCAAAAGCAACCTAAAAATTCCTCACCTGATGGGAGAGGTCTGTGTAATGACTAAAAAGCAAAACAAAGACAGAAGTTCTCTTCTCCCGTGGTTTTGTCTGGGGTTTTTGTTTGCTTTTTTTTATTTTTATGTAATTCAAATCACGGAGCCCTGACACTGCAGTAGACACAAACCTGAAAGACAGGAGGGGCTTGTGGTAGCCCAAAAACTTTGCACATCACATAATGCTCATAACTAACCACATTCCTGTGCTCCCAATGCACCACTCCAAACTTGAGCCTGAGGGTGACTGTATTTCATTCCTTACCCTCCCCAAACCATTCATTTGATTTCATCACTGGACATTCAGGTGTGCCCATGGATTAGATGCAAGTTATTGCATCCCAAATCCCCCTCTGAACCATTTTGGACCAAAAAAATCACCACGGCTTCAGGCCTCTATTTTCCCTACAGGTACTAAGGAACAGCAGCAGGGAGGCTGCTGCAAACTTGGATGACATTCCTGAGAAACAGCACTGCAGACAGGAACAGATTTAAAAGTAACCCAGTTTCTATGCACTCGGGAACACTTTTTTTATGCTTTCCCTCCTGCCACCCCAACCCGCCCACCATCCTGAGTCACAAGGAAAACTCCATCGCAAGGAGAATTGCAATTTGCCAGTTTGGAAAAAGAAATGCTTTTGCCCACATTCATTATCCTTCTGCAAACTGACCTCCCTGCAGCCAGTTTCTTCACCTTCCCTGCTCTGCAGGAAACCACTTCTGCAGCTTTGCAAGCCTTGGGTACCCTGGGGCTTGTGGCCAGAGAGCCACCAAGAAATCATTGCTACTGCTCCAGGCAGCCAGTGCTGGGCTAGTGCTTGGAAAAGCTGGGTAGCCAAGAAAGTTTGAGACAGCATGTTCACAGCTCTGGAGCCTCATTCTTTGCAAAGCAGAGCAATCAGATAAATTCAGGTCCTTTGTTATACATTCATGGGGCTTATAGTAAGAAAGGTCATTTTTTTTAAGGCAGAAGGCATTTTATTTTACCTGTCTGAAAAAGTGAATAGCCTGTCGTTGTTATGGTGGATATTTATTATAGCCAGTGCTCTTCTGATCCTTGTCTGCCTTTCCAAGGGAGAAATGATAACAAAGAGCTCTTCAAGCAGCCTTGCTTAGGACAATGTTTGCATTCTTCACTTATCTCAATCCCTGTTGCCAGGATGTTCGGTTCCTACAGAGAAAAAACACTTGCAGAGCTCTTCAGTTTTGTACAGATGAAGTGGTTGGGTTACAACAGAAGTCAGAGACAAATTTAAAAAGCCCCTTTTTCTTAATTAGTGTAAGAATTGATCATCATTGTGTCTTAAGACAGTCTTTCTGCTGGCTGTCACTACCTGAAATGTCGGCAGATCCTTCATTAGCACAGAGAAGATTTCGGAGCACTTTGCAGCCTGCTCTTGCAGGTCCCTGGCTGCAGACTAAGGCTAAACAAGATCAGCAGCTCATCACACATTAATTGCCTTTCTCTTCCTTTCCCATCAAAGTAAATCAAACCCTTTTCTCTCTCCAGGCCTGTGCAGGGGAAGCCCCACACCAAACCCGGCACAACAAACTGACACCTTGCAGCATCCACACCTTTGGGCTTCTGGATCGTCTCCCGGGAGCTGTCAGCACACAAACCCATCTCCTACGTTCTCTACACTGTGACTGCACCTCATGCACTCTACCCTGGCAAACTGGAAAAGACAAGATGGAGCACAGACACCCAGACAACAAGCAGCACTGTTTCTGGGAACTGCATCCTAAAACACAGCTCCTTCCAAAACTGGAGCTTTTCAAATCGATTCCCAAGGCCAAACACCCTCTCTGTTCCCAGTGGCAGGGCTCAGGCAAAGGAATCAGGTCAATCCTGATGCTGACAGGCATCAGTGATAAAATGATGAGGAATAAGGATACAAGTTGGACCTTTGCTCCAGTGTATGTTACTTCTTTCTGAAATGCAGCCAGGGCCTGACTTTGCTACCCAGTGACTTAGAAACAAATGCTCTCCACACATCCTCTGTTTGTGGTGCCATGTCTCTCCTAGGATTTTTCCTGTTTCATCTACTGTAATACAAGGCTGCACTGAGAAGGTCAATATGGATTAAAGGACCTTATTTTTTAGTTTTTTACAGTCCTGGGGGCTAAGGCTTTCCCTCATGCTATCCCTCTTCTGCTGCTACCCCCACTTCTACAGATTTCAGCAGGAATTTGGCCTGAGCAAGGAAGGTGGGATTTGCTTTCTTTCTGAAAGAAAAAAGAGGTGTTTGTCACTTGTTTTGGTTAAGTGGGACGTTTAAGATGTTGATTTTTTTGGGACATGTTGATTGACTATGGTTAAGTTCTGTTTTTTCCAATCTGTATTTGATGTAAATATTTCCTTGTTATACTTGCAAATCAAGAACTGAGACAGAAAATAAAATTATTCTAGTCAGATTCAATTAAGTGTATTTCTTGCTTTAGTTCCTAGTCTCAGAAATGCTAAAATCTTTCATGAAAATAATAAATGAGAGTTTGAGAAAGTTTTGGATGAGGGAAAAGCCAGTGATTTATACAACAGCCTAAGACTTAGGATGCCAGAGTTCAGCTTCCAGTTTACCATAGCCTAAAATCATCTCAGTGATCTTCCCAGGGATTTGCTGATGGGCCCAGGAACACTCCTCCATCCCAGGAAGGTGCTATGAAGTTGGATGCGATAAAGATTCTCAGGGTACTCTGGTATTCTTGTCACGGGGCTGATAAAAACCTGGGAAAAGCAGAAGGAAAGGAACTCTTTGATAGTCTCCTCCTCTGCAAACAAGCTGGGAAGGAGGGAAATTGAGAGAGAAGTTCTTGCAAACTTACTTGAGTGTAATGCTTAATTAAAAAAAAATTAAATTCGGGACTGGATAAGTATATCTAAACAATAGCAGGCTGATACTGAATGAGAACTACAAGGATCTACACACACTATAAAGAAAAAATTCACAGAAAAGCCTCAACATGTGAATTCACAGACAACATGAAGCACTAAGACACATTCAACCTGTTAAGGGGGCCCCACTTAAACCCCAGGTGCTCAGCTGGGGAGTAGCAAGGGTCTAACATACAGATGAACAGCTCATACCTTGTCTCTCTCTCCTATGAGATCAGTTTTATTATTGTGTTGTCCCACAGCCTCTTACTGAATTAGTTTGAGCTCAAAGTTTTCACTTAAAAAATCATAACTCAAAGTGTTTCTGAAAAACAGTTTCCAAGAGGTAGGAACATCTCTACCTCACTGCTACCATAACCTGCAGTTCTTTCCTCGCTGTTCTCAGTCACTTTATCCTGGTTTTTCACACAACACAAGAGCTTAGGTCTGCATCACACTACCTTCCTGTAAACCAGGCTGTCAGGCAATGCTCCTTCTGGTCTGTGCTGATACCCACACAAAATCCTCTTCCAACAGATGAGGAACTGGAAGTAGAATATCTTGGGGTTTGAGGTTTTTTTGTTTGTTTCAGGGCGAGGGTTTGGGGGCAGTTGTTTCTTGTTATTTTTTCCAATAGCCTTCATTTGCACTGGAAATCAACATCTGGAAAAGAATTAAGCTCTGGGATTGCTCCTGCCTCCCTGTACATATCTTCACACTGATCCTCCAACCCACACTCTGCAGGGCACAGGTCACTCAGCACCCAAGGGTACATCCTGCTCAGTACAACCCTCAGGACCCACCATTCATCCAGGTATCCCCAACCCAGACTAATACCAACTCACACCACTGCCTCTGCCCCCACCATCTGCTGATTCAACCTCTGGTGGCACAGGCAGACACCTTAATAAAAGAAACCAAAACTGAAATCTCATCTCTGAACATAACTAGAGCCTGCAATCACAAATCCATGAATCCAGACAGCTCCCCGCACTCTCAGTGCTGCAAGGAAAGGACTGTCCCTGCAATTGCAATAGCACTACCTGCATGGCACATTCCCTCTTCAGAGGGTGGGTTTTAGTCTGAGGGCCTGGCTGTTTGCTGGGTATCAGCAAGTTATGAAAAATACAGGACCATTCACTGAACTCTGTCAGCACCTTTCATCTTCTTACTTGCTGAACAACAGCCAGGCATCACCTTCAATTCTTTATCATCGTTTCTGCCTTTGCATCTCTAACACACAGATCTTGGTGGTCTCTGATTTTGGTTCTTTAATCTGTCAATGACCAAAGGGATGTAACACCCAAACTGCAGATTCAGCCTGGCTGCAAACTCCATATAAAGTGTCAGTAGAAATATTATTCCTCCGTCCCACTGTAACAGATACCCTGAGTTAGCAGGAATCCTTGAAGGAATTCAATTTAAAAGCATTTCCAGCTGTCCACCTGTGGATTTTCTGAGAGATACTACATATCCATGGACTGCTGTGCATCCTAAGATACTCAGGGGTAAAACTTGCCCATCTGTATCTTCTTACATGGGCTTTTTTATTTCTGAACCCCTGCAATTTAAGTAGGTGTTAGAAATACACCCAATACACTGCACTGAACTGCTGTGATTCTGCCTTTGCTACACAACCAGCACAACCACCCCTGCAGAAGGTCAGAAGGCTGAGGGAACCAGAACAGGCAGCTTGGGGCATGCACCAAAATAAACACTTATTTTTTTAAGTCACTGCCCTGAGATCCATGTTGCCCCAGAATGCCTCAGAATGCCCCAAAAATGAGCAACACCTTATGGGCAGACACGTCCAAGAGACGTTTGCTCGAAACCACCACACCAACTCCACCAAGGAACCCTCCAGCAGAGGCACTGACCCAGCACAGCTCCACAAAGCAACACTGACTTACCCTCACCAGCTCTTTCTTCCACTCCATTCCATGATTGGTTCATCTTCCAGTTCAGGTCAGCTGCAGCCAGCTCTACACCTCGGATTTACACCTAAGGCTTAAGGGGGCCTGTTAAGTTTTCCATTTACAAGTAGAGAACCAGACAGAGGTGATACAAGTAGCATCACTTGATGTCTCATCCGGAGGTGGCTGGAGCACTAACAGGTGACATTGAGCTCAAGTCTGATGTTCATATTTGCTTGACAGGATTTTGAGATCCAGATCCTTGTAATGCTATTTAATTGATGAAATTTATTTTCCCTTTGTTTTGTCAAAACCTGCTCCATTTAAGATACGCATCACAACTACCACAGCCTCATGAAAGTGTGAACTTCACACTCCCCAGCAGCCTGCTTTGATGCCCAATCCAGCACACCCAGTTCCAAAACCATTTTCCATAACTCAGCTCTGAGTACCAGCCCCAATTGCAAATGACATCGAAGCCAGCAGCACCTGCTTTCTGACAGACCAAGGAAAATAAAGGAGCTTCTTTTTCAAAGGACTGATAAAAAACAAACCACACACAAAAACAATTATCAGGAAAGCAAGGAAGAAAGACGTACATCAAATACTAGCCCAGCCCCTCACAGTCTGATGAAACTGTTGTTACTCTACGTGCAGAGCTCCAGGAAGCATCACCCATCCCCATGCGCAAATGGTCACCCAGAGGCAGCCCAGGGCCCTCTCTGGTGAAGCAGACAAGAGGTTTTTGGGCAGGGCGGAAGCCCCTGTGGTTACAGGGGAGAAACACAAGTTGTTAAAACAAAATTAAAAGGAAATCATACCCTTGGGCATTGAGCACTCTCAGTGTGCTCAGCTGACTGACCACCTGCCTTGCACAAAGCAGCTCTTCAGAGCGAATGCAAAGAAGAATTGACCAAAGAAGAATTACAAAGAGAACAATCGAGCACCTGAAGAACCCGACTGTGTGTCAGGAACATGTGTGCTCTGAGATAAATGATACACATGGATCTATGCCATGAAACATCTGTGACTTGCTGGGTAAGAAAATGCTCTGGGCTCTGCCATCCACACGAGACCCCCTGAGTGTGTTCAAGAGAAGGATGCAGAATCCCTGCCAAGAAATGCAACCTGAGACCTTCAGCCAAAGCACGAGGCTTGTCTGTGACTTCTGTGGAGCTGGAGCTGCTGTGGACCCCCAGAGGGCTGGGGGACAGCAGGCTGGGGTGTCTGATCCTACCTCAGGCATGAGCAGCAGTACTCAGGATCTCTAGGGAAGACATCAAAGCAAAATCCTTGAAGCACCACTTAGAAATGATCAGGAAAAATGAGCCAAACTGTGCACTAGAACTGAATTTCTTCAGGATTTTTTTCCTCTGCATTTTACTGCAGATGCCGAGCATCACCTCTTTACCCAAGAGGGTCCTGGTGACATCACATCCTCCCCAGTGTGGGGAGTGTGACCCAGCCTCCCAAGTTGAGATAGAAACATCATCTCAGCAGCACTGCACCGTCTCCAAGGACAGACACCCCCAGCAGAAGATGGACGGGTCTCCTGCCCTGCTCCTCCTGCTCACTCTGGGACTCTGTGAGTATGGACACGGGGTGGTGCAGCCCCATCACCCAGAGGGGCAAGGAAAAACCTTCCACTGAATACAAGAAATTGGGTTAAATAGTTAAAGCGTGGGAAATAGCAAATAAAAAGGTCGACTTTGAGATGTGCTCAGTAACTGTGGAGGGAAAGGCGGCATCACCTCAGCCGGCGCAGGGCAGCCAGAGGGGTGGCTGCAGCACCACAAGCACCAGGAAGGCACCCTGGTCAGACAAGTGGTTATGGAGGGGAGGGAGAAGGGGGGAATAAAGAGGACTTAGCAGTCAGTGCTTTAGGGAGTCCATTGAGATAATCTGGGAAGGGGTAACATCCCTGAGAAGGCAGCTGAAAGGGCAGCACCCATCTGTAAAACCCACATGGCTGATTGATGAGCACCCTCATGCACAATCCCAGCAAGGACTCCAACAAAACCTTCCAGTCATCCAGACACCATGGTCCTCCTTTGCATTTGACCTCACAGTCTGAGAACAGGAAACCAGGTTTGCTCAGAGGGGCCATTGGCTCTTCCCAAGCAGTTCCAGCAAGGATTTCTCTCCTCCAGGCTACCCAGGGATCCATGGCCAGATGTATGAGATGAAGATCAGGTTTCGCAACAGCATCACCCAGCTCCGGGTGGGACAGCGGCTGGAACTGGAGTGTCAGACTGACAAGAAGGACAGTGGCATGTTCTGGGTCCACCAGGACAAGAGTGGGACCCTTCACTTCATTGTCTTCATCTCTTCCCTGTTTCGAGTCACCTTCAAGGGGAATCAGAGGACATCCACACGCTTTGAGGCCAGCAAACACAACACTATCTATCGGTTGGTAGTGAAGTCTTTCACACAGCAGGATGAGGGGAATTATTTCTGCCTCATGAACATCAACCAAATGCTGTACATCAGCCCTGGCCTGCCTGCCTTCTTCCCAGGTCAGCAACATCTACACCCAACCTCTGTCAGCTCTGCCAAAATCCCCAGCACCTCCTGCCTGTGCCTTTTTTAACCAGCTGTCTCTCCCACAAACTCCATTTCCCTGCTTGCTTGCCCAAGGGCTCTTGGGACCAACCCACTGGTCCTCCTGCCAGAAGCTCCCTGCTTGCCATCTCTCCTCATGGTATTGCTCCTGCCCAAAGGCAAAGATGATTAGGCAGACCCAGCATCATTTCCCCATTTCCACTTTTCAATCCCTCCATGGCTCTGAAGGGAGAAGAGTAGAGCAAAGTCCAGCACTACCCTCTCCTTCCTCACATAGGTCCCAAAACTCAGAGTGTTCAGTCTTTCTGAGGATGGTGGCAGACAGCAAGACATAAGAAGCCTACAGCTCCTTAGTGGCTCTTGGGAGACCCTCCTTGGGGGAATCCCCATTCAAAAGGGGCTCTATGAAGCCCTGATATGTGTACAGGAAAAACTATAACCTGGGCAGAGGTGGGAGAATTGAAGGGCAGGAGAGACCTATTTTACTGGATTTCCCTACTTGCTGAATTCATCCATTTTCACTTTTAGTCATCACCACACCGGGACCCACCACTCAGCTTGGTATCACTGGAAAGGACTCCGACATCAAGACCCCGGATCCAGGTAGCCTGGGTGCAGGGAGGGAGAGGGGAGCAGCTGGGTTCTGGCCCACTGATACCACTGAAACCTGCAGGCATTTTGGGGTGGGAGGAGAGTGAAAATCCACAGAGCTTTATCAGAGTTGGAAGGATTAAACTCCAGTGTTTCATCCCACATAGGAAAGGCTAAGGAGGAGGTAAAAAGCATGAGCATGTCTCATGCCTGGGCATGCCCAGAAGAGGGGGAGAGAGGGCAGAGCCTTGAGGGCTGGGGGTGGTTTTAGCCTCATCAGGGGAAAGAGAAAATTTTTGGCTACATGTCCTCCCTCAAGTCTCTGGAAAATGGTGAGAGTAGCAGCCCTAGGGAAGCTCCCTGCCTCACCACCAGCCTCATGGAACACCAAGCAGGGCCCTTGGCAGCTCCCTTGGCTCCAGCAGAACTGGCCCTGACACCAGCTCTGAGCACCTGCTGGACCTTTCCCCTTCTCCATTCCTGCTCAAAGGTTGGACTCAATGATCTTGGAGGTCTTTTACAAACTTAACATTTCTGTGCTTTTTTGACCTTTACCCTTCTCTATTCCTTCAGAGTCCAGCACGAAGAAGGACCTGAATTCCTTCTGTGATGGTGTCATCTGGGTTCCCTTGGCAGGTGCCTGCCTCCTGCTCCTCATCGCCCTGGCCATCACCATCCCGCAGTGTCCAAGTAAGGCTCACCACAATCCCTATAGATGCACTTCCAGCTTCAAACCACAGCCCTGTCCCTCAGAGGGATGGATGTTGTGCCTGCTTTGTGAGGTATCAGATAACCAGGACACAGTCAATGCAAGAGAAGGACTACTGTTAAAATCACTGTATTTTCCTCATCTGTAGGCTTAGGCTGAAAAATCATTAACAACTTAGAATCACAGAATCAGAAATGTGTTTAGGTTGAAAAAGACCTTCAAGGAAGAACAATTGATAAGAAACAGACAGAACTTACTGTATGAACTGTCTTGGCTCTACCATCCTTAAATTGGTGTGTCAGAGATTAATGTACCAGGGCCTGAAACATTCTGACACATCAGGATAAATATGCTCCAGCATATGCTGAGACTCCCAGTAGCAGCTTGAGCTGTAACTAAAAAAGTAACTTCATTACACAGGTTCAGAGACTGCCACAGTTTAAGCAGGAATGCAGGTCAGCAAAAGTCCTTTGGTGAAATTTCGTGTTTGAAATGAAGTTAAACTACCCTGAGCAAGCAATGAGTGCAAATGGATTTAACTCAATTTAGCTCACTGAAATCAGTTCAACTCTCCAGTACCCCCAGAAGTTATGGCTTCATTAATCCAGCTCTGCTCATTTGCCTGAACACCAGCAGTTCTGCTGCTGAATTAACCTAACTAGATCCTCCCTGACCCTGTGGCCTGGAGCTGATGCCAGATGAATTTACCAGCTGACCCAGCTAAAAAGGTACCATTTTTCAGCATCCTTCAGCCCTGAAAAATACTAATCTCCACACTCGGCAGAGATAGGAAGGAATATGTGAAAAAGCATTAAGCAGACACAGCCAAAAATCATTCTCCTCGGGGGAAGTAGCTGATGATGCAGCAGAATGCCTGGACTTGGTCCAAATTCCCTCTGAAGTCATCAGGATCCAAGAGCTCTCCACGTACAGTGGCATTCCCTGGTGACCTGCAACACTGTTAACCTACAAACACCACTCAGTGATTTATTTCTGCCTTTTAACACTGATGTAAAATGATCAGTGAAAAGCCATCAGCTGCAGTTAATTTCTGCAGCAGCCTAAGACCTCAAGAACAGATTAATACTTTGGGCTAAAATTAATGGCAGAACACTGTATTTTCCTGAATACATCCCAAAGTAACAACAGAGATGCTAAAATGGGAAAGAGCATTGTTCAGCTTGGTTGCATATGGAGTGGCACCATTGCCACTCACCTCTTGTAGAAACAATTGCTGCCAAGGGATTTTCAGCAACATGCCAAAGTCCAGAGAAATAATTCACCCTCTGGATTCCCAGGCTGACCCTGCTACTGCTACTCACCTCACATTTTAATTCATCAAAATGTTTAAGTGGAATATTGAGGTAACATGAGCTGTAGCACCACTCCCTGGCAGGGATTTGCTTAAAAATAAACCTGGTTTATCCGTGGTTAAATTTAAAAATAGCTGCTGGGGAACACCAGACCCACCTTACTGCAGTGTTTCTTTACTGAGCTGTGACTTGGTAGCTTTGAACTAAAACATTTTCTTTCTTATTTTAGGAACCAGAAGACGAAGGTGCAGGTGTAAAAGGTTAGTAAGTGACAGGCATTGGCAATTTTCTCTTAAACTTGGCACCCTCAGGCAACAAAGCAGGACAGTGCCCAAAAGCAATCTAAAAATTCTTCATCCAACAGACAGTGGATGGCAGGGATCTGTGAAATTACTTAAGGGCAAAAATGAGACAGAAGATTCTCTTGTTTTGTGTTTTTGATATGTTTGCAGGTTTTGTTTGGTTTTTTTTATGATTAAGTAATTCAAATCACTGGGCCCTGACACACCAGTAGATATAAAACATAAAGACAGGTGGTGCTTGTGGCAGACCAAAAAAATCATCACAGCTCAGGCCTCCATTTCCCCTACAGGCACTAAGGAGCAGCAGCAGGGAGGCTGCTGCAAACTTGGATGACATTCCTGAGAAACAACACTGCAGACAGGAACAGATTTAGAGGCAACCCAGTTTCTAGGGCACTAGAAAGATCTAGAGATCTTTCTTTTATGCTTTCCCTCCTGCCACTCCAACCCGCCCACCATCCTGAGTCACAAGGAAAACACCACCACAAGAAGAATTGCAATTTGCCAGTTTGGAAAAAGAAATGCTTTTGCCCATGTGCATTATCCTTCTGCAAAAAGATCTCCCTGCAGCCAATTTCTTCACCTTCCCTGCTCTGCAGGAAACCACTTCTGCAGTTTTGCAAGCCTTGGGCACCCTGGGGCTTGTGGCCAGAGACCCACCAAGAAATCATAGCTACTGTTCCAGGCAGCCAGTGCTGGGCTAGTGCTTGGAAAAGCTGGGTAGCCAAGAAAGTTTTGGACAGCATGTTCACAGCTCTGAAGCCTCATTCTTTGCAAATCAGAGCATCTTTTAAATCAGCTAAATTCATGTTCTTTGTTATACATTCATGGGGCTTATAGTAAAACAAGTAATTGTCTTTCAGTTGTGTAAATTAATACAATCGCTCACAGAAAGACCACCCTCCCCTACAGTAGTAGATCCCTACAATTTTTTATTTTTTTTTAAGACAGAATGCATTTTTTTTACCCATCTGAAAAAGGGAACAGTCTGTCAGTTTTACAATGGATATTTATTATAGCCAGCACTCTTCTGATCCTTGTCTGCCTTTCCGAGGGAGAAATGATAATGAAAAGCTGTCCATGCTGCCTTGTTTAGGATGATGTTTGCATTCTTCACTTAACTCCTGTTGCCAGCCCTGGACAGGGATGTTCTGTCCCTACAGAGAAAAAATATCTGCCCAGCTCTCCAGTTTTGCACCAAAGGAGCGGTTGGGTTACAAGGACCTCAGGAAATCACCTCCTCAAGGACACCTTTCCTTCACCTGCACTAACATGACATGGTTTAAGAAATTGTAGCATATTTCAGGTTTTATTTAGAGAGGAAATTTCTGCTGCTCTGAGCAACTCCCAATTATTGAAATGAAGCTCTTTAGAAGTTAATAGTGCAATTCACTGCATGAAAGAGCACCTAAGGACCTGGCCTGGGATTCTTGCTGGCAGCAGAATGATTCATTTTCCACCACAAATTAATCTTCAGTAAAGAAGGGTGCCAAATCTCCAATCTGTTAGATCAGCATAAAACTCTCAGGTCCTGGAGACCAGTAATTTCTATCATTTTGGGTGCACTCTGCCTGTCTAGAAAGCCTCCTTTCAAACTCCTCTGCGGGAAACAGGTTGCAATAAGAAAAAGTCTCTAGGAATTGATAACAGCTTGTCCAACTCCAAAAAAAAAAACCCCTGAGGTCTTCTTTATTCATTCATTTCTGAATGTGGAGAAAGGCTTGATGAGAGGACAGGAGTGAGCAGAAGTCAGAGGTAAATTAAACCCCCCGTTTTTTTAAATGAGTGTAAGAACTGATCATCAGTGTGTCTTAAGAACATCCTTCTGCTGGCTGTCACTACCCGAAATGTCAGCAGATCCTTCATTAGCCCAAAGAGGATTTAGGAACATTTTACAGCCTGCTCTTGCAGGTCCCTGGCTGCAGACCAAGGCTAAACAAGATCAGCAGCTCATCACACATTAATTGCCTTTCTCTTCCTTTCCCATCAAAGTAAATCAAACCCTTTTCTCTCTCCAGGCCTGTGCAGGGGAAGCCCCACACCAAACCCGGCACAACAAACTGACACCTTGCAGCATCCACACCTTTGGGCTTCTGGATCATCTCCCGGGAGCTGTCAGCTCCTACATTCTCTACACTGTGACTGCACCTCATGCACTCTGCCCTGGCAAACTGGAAAAGACAAGATGGAGCACAGACACCCAGACAACAAGCAGCACTGTTTCTGGGAACTGCATCCTAAAACACAGCTCCTTCCAAAACTGGAGCTTTTCAAATCGATTCCCAAGGCCAAACACCCTCTCTGTTCCCAGTGACAGGGCTCAGGCAAAGGAATCAGGTCAATCCTGGTGCTGATAGGCATCAGTGACAAGCAGATGAGGAATAAGTAATAAATCTCTACTCAACGGTGTGTTACTTCTTTCTAAAATGCAGCCAGGCTTTGAATTCACTACAAAGTGACTTGGAAATAAATGCTCTCACTTAACACATCCTCTGTCTGTGGTGCCACCTCTCTCCTAGGATTTGTACTCTTTTATCTAACCTATTACAAGGCTGCACTGAGAAAGTAAATATGGATTAAAGGGCCTTACTTCTTGTGTTTTTACAGTTCTGTGGGTAATGTTTTGTTTCCCTCATGCTATTCCTCTTCTGCTGTTACCCCCAATTCCACCGATTTCAGCAGGTGTTTGGCCAGAGCAAGGAAGGTGGGATTTGTTTGTTTCTGAAAGAAACCGATGAGGGGTAACAAAAATAATCTCTGTCGATTGTTTTGGTTTACGATAACAGGACTTTTAACATGTTGACTATTTAGGGACATGTTGATTGACTGCAGTAAATTCTGTTTATTCAGATCTGCAAGCTCCAGGAAGCATCACCCATCCCCATGTGCAAATGGTCACCCAGAGGCAGCACCAGGGCCCTCTCTGGTGAAGCAGACGAGGGGTTTTTGGGCAGGGCGGAAGCTCCTGTGGTTAGAGAAGAGAACCACAATTTGCTAAAACAAAAAAAGAAAAGCTCACCCTTGGGCATTGGGCACTCTGGTGGGTTTCTGGTCACAGACCACCTGCCTTGCACAAAAGCAGCTTTCCCCGAGTAAATGCAAAGAAGAATTGACCAAAGAGGAATTGCAAAGGGAACAATCGAGCACCTGAAGAACCCGGCTGTGTGCCAGCAAAGCCTGTGCTTGGAAATAAATGATACACATGGATCTTTGCCATGAAACATCTATGTTTCACTGCTGCCTTCCACATGAGACCCCCTGAGTGTGGTCAAGAGAAGGATGAAGAATCCCTTCTGGGGAATGCAAACTGGGACCTTCAGCCAAAGGACAAGGCTTGTCCATGACTTCTGTGGAGCTGGAGCTGCTGTGGACCCCCAGAGGGCTGGGGGACAGCAGGCTGGGGCACCTGACCCTACCTCAGGCATGAGGAGCAGAACTCTGGATCTCTAGGGAAGTCATCAAGGCAAACTCTGTGAGATACCATTAAGAATTGATATGGATAAATGAGCCCAAATTCTGGACTAAAACGGAATTTTTTCAGAAATTTTGTTTTCCCCTCCATTTTGCCACAGATGCTGAGCATCACCTCTTTAACCAAGAGGGTCTTGATGACATCACATCCTCCCCAAAGTGTGACCCAGCCTCCCGAGTCAAGTGACAAAGATCATCTCAGCAGCACTGCGCCGTCTCCAAGGACAGACACCCCCAGCAGAAGATGGACGGGTCTCCTGCCCTGCTCCTCCTGCTCACTCTGGGACTCTGTGAGTATGGACACAGGGTGGTGCAGCCCCATCACCCAGAGGGGCAAGGAAAAACCTTCCACTGAATACAAGAAATTGGGCTAAAAATTAAAGGCTGGGGGGGGGGGGCAGAGGGGGATGGGGTGGGAAGCAATCCAAACAAGCTGACTGTGAGATGTGCTCAGTAACTGTGGAAGAACAGCCATGATCACCTCAGCCAGTGCAGGGCAGCCAGAGGGGTGGCTGCAGCATCACAAGCACCAGGAAGGGACCCTGGTCAGACAAGGGTTATGGAGGGGAGGGAGAAAGGGGAGAAAAGGGGATCCAGTAGAGAGTAATTTTAGGGAGTCACTTCAGATAAGCTGGAAAGGAGTAACATCCCTGAGAAGGCAGCTGGAAGGGCAGCACCCATCTGTAAAGCCCACATGGCTGATTGATGAGCACCCTCCATGCATGATCCCAGCAAGGACTCCAACAAAACCTTCCAGTCATCCAGACACCATGGTCCTCCTTTGCATTTGTTCTTCCATTCCATGAATAGGAAAGGTTTCTTCCAGAGGGGCCATTGGCTCTTCCCAAGAGGTTCCAGCAAGGATTTATCTCCTCCAGGCTACCCAGGGATCCATGGCCAGATGTATGAGATGAAGGTCAGGTTTCGTGACATCATCACCCAGCTCCAGGTGGGACAGCAGCTGGAACTGGAGTGTCAGACTGACAAGAAGGACAGTGGCATGTTCTGGGTCCACCAGGACAAGAGTGGGACCCTTCACTTCATTGTCTTCATCTCTTCCCTGTTTCGAGTCACCTTCAAGGGGAATCAGAGAACATCCACACGCTTTGAGGCCAGCAAACACAACACTATCTATCGGTTGGTAGTGAAGTCTTTCACACAGCAGGATGAGGGGAACTATTTCTGCCTCATGAACATCAACCAAATGTTGTACTTCAGCCCTATCTTCTCTGCCTTCCTGCCAGGTGAGCAACATCTCCACCACTCAACCTCGCTCAGCTTTGCCAAGGTGGACAGCACATCCTGCCTGTGCCTTTTTTACCCAGCCATTTCTCCCACAAACTACATTTCCCTGCTTGCTTGCCCAAGGCGTCTTGGGACCAACCCACTAATCCTTCTGCCAGAGGCTTACTTCTTGCTCTCTCTCCTCATGGTATTGCTCCTGCCCAAAAGCAAAGATGATTGGGCAGACCCAGCATCATCTCCCCAGCCTCACTTCTCCATTCCATCCATCGCTCTGATGGGAGAAGATGAAAGCAAAGTCCAGCACTACCCCATCCTTTCCCCTAAACATCGGTCCCAGAAGCCCTAGCAACATCAGGGTGCTCAGGCTTTCTGGGGAGGGTGGCAGATAGAAAGAAATAAGGACCATGCCATTCCTTAGCGGCTCTTGGGAGACCCTCCTTGGGGGAGTCACCATCCAAAAGGGGCTCTATGAATTCCATATGGATCTGAGCTCTCTGCTGTGAACAGGAGCAGACAAACCTTGGCAGGGCTGGGAGAGCAGAAAGGGCAGGAGAGATCTGTTTCACTGTATTTGCTTACATGCTGAATTTTCATTTACAGTCACTACCACACCAGGACTCATCACCCAGCACAGCATCACTGAAAAGGACCCCTGCATCAAGACTCCAGATCCAGGTACCCTGGATGTAGGGAAGGAGAGGGAAAGAGCTGGGATCTGGCCCACTGATACATAGGGGGATCCTGAAAGCATTTTAGAATGGGAAGAGAGTGAAAATCCATAGAGATTTACCAGAGCTGAAAAGATTAAACTTCAATTTTTCATCCCAAGTAGGAAAGACTAAGGATGGGGAAAAAAGTATGAGCGTGTCTGGGCACACAGGGAAGTGGGGGGAGAGGACTTTTACCCTTGCTAGGAGACATGTGAAAACTATTGGCTATGTGTCCTCCCCCAAGCGCCCAAGAAAATGCTGGAAGCAGCAGCATTAAGGAAGAACATCCCTGCAGGCCCAGGGGAAGCCCTCTGCCTCACCATCAGCCTCATGGAATGCCAGGCAGAGCACTTGGTAGCTCCCTTGGCTACAGCAGAACTGGCCCCAACACCAGCCCTGAGCATCTGATGCATCTTTCCCCTTCTCTATTCCTACAGAGACAACAATGCAGGAAGAGCTGAATTCCTTCTGTCACATCTTCATCTGGGTCCCCTTGACAGGCCTCTGCCTCCTGATCCTCCAGCTCCTGATGATCACCATCATGCTGTGTCAATGGAAGACTCACCAGAACCCCTCTAGATCCACCTCTGGCCTGAAACCACAGCCCTGTCCCTCAGGGCCACGGATGTTCCAGTGATCTGCTTTGGGAGGCATCAGAGAACCAGGACACAGGCAAGGTAAGACAAGGACCACTGTTAAAATCACTGTCTGCATATCTTCCAACAAATTGCCTCCACATTTCCACAGTGACCTTCCCTTCCCACTCCAGCTCTTTCAAATGGATTTGTAGCAAGAAGGTGCAATGATCTGACTGCAGGCATCAGGGGTTGTTTCTCCAGCAAAAGGCCTCATGTTATCCCTGGGAAGCATTTCCTTGAAAATGTGTTTTCTCTGTTGAGTGGAGTTGAATGTGAACTGTGACACAAAACAAAATTAAATGAATACCAAGCAGCAGTGTTTTTGCTTATTTCTGTAGTCCCTGTAAACTTTTTTATACTTTCAAATTAATTTATTCTTTCATGATCCACAGACTGAATATTTATTGCTAGACCTATTGCTATGAGAGCCTATAGATGTCAAACCTGTAAGGAAAAATGGGACATGGGTGTTTAAATCAAAAAGCATTTCAACAAGAGGAACAAATGTACAGCAAAGTCCTCACTACTGCATGGAATCCTAATGTGGGATAAACAGAGCAAAACAAAACTCTAAGCCATGTAAAATACACATATTTGGGCATTATTAACTGACATTACTGATAGTGACGCTCCACTGTGCATTGCTGCACTAAGATCACGGTCCTGCAGTAAGGTCGATGCAGCCAAAATCCTCCTGACACTGCAGATGACTGTAAGGATGAACTGGAAGCAGGATATCTTTGGGTTTGGGGGGTGTTTTTGTTTGTTTTGTGGGGTTCAATTGTTGTTATTTCAGTAGTCTTCTTTTGCACAAAAAATCAGCATCCAGGAAAAGAATTACACCACTGAGTTGTAAGCTCAAAATCCACTGCATGGTGGAATCTACTGACTTTTGATCAGTAGTTCAGAAACACAGAACACAGCTGCTCTCTTTCCAGCCCCATGCCAAACCCAGGAGGCTCTGGAATGGCTCCTGCCTCCCTCAATGCATCTTCACACCGATCATCCAACCCACTCTCCCCAGGGCACAGGGCACGCAGCACCAGAGAATTTCACATATCTCAGCAGTCTAACAACACCTTTCCTCACTCACCAACATGTTGCAAGGCCCAAATAAATAAACCCAGTGCCTAAACCATTTTCCATAACTCAGCTCTGAGTAGCAGCCCCAAGAACAAATTGCAATGAAATCACCAGCACCAGCTTTCTCACACACTCAGGAAAAAAGAGCTTTCTTTGCAAAGGAGGAGTTAAAAACAAAAAAAGAAAGAAAACAAGAAAGAAAAAACACACAGAAAAATAACAACAGGAAAGCCTGTATGTGCAAAGCTCCAGGAAGCATCACTCATGTGCAAGTGGTCACTCAGAGGCAGCAGAAAGAGCCCTCTCTGGTGAAGCAGACAAGGGGGTTTTGGCAGGGCGGAAGCTCCTGTGGTTAGAGGAGTTGTCATAAGATGTTAAAACAAAGAAAAAGCAAATCATACACCTGGGCATTGGGCACTCTCAGTGTGTTCAGCTCACTGACCACCTGCCTTGCACAAAGTAGTTTTTCCTGAGCAATTGCAGAGAGAACAATCAAGCACCTGAAGAACCCGGCTGTGTGTCAGGAACGTGTGTACTTGGAGATAAATGATACATGGATCTATGCCATGAAACACCTGTGTCTCACTTGCTGAGTAAAGATAATATTCTGGACTCTGCCATCCACACGAGACTCCCTGAGTGTGCTCAAGAGAAGGATGCAGAATCCCTGTCAAGAAACACAACCTGTGGCCTTCAGCCAAAGGATGGGACTTGTCCGTGACTTCTGTGGAGCTGGAGCTGCTGTGGACCCCCAGAGGGCTGGGGGCACAGCAGGCTGGGGTGCCCAATCCTACCTCAGAGATGAGCAGTCATCAGGCGGGAGGTCTAGGGGAGTCATCCAGGCAAATTCCTTCAGGCACAATTAAGAACTGATAAGGAAATATGACCGCAATTGAGGACTAGAACTGAACTTCAGGAATTTTCTTTTCCTCTGCATTTTGCAACAGATGCCGAGCACCATCTCTTTGCCCAAGAGGGTCTCGATGACATCACATCCTCCCCAAAGTGTGACCCAGCCTCCCGAGTCAAGTGACAAAGATCATCTCAGCAGCACTGCACCGTCTCCAAGGACAGACACCCCCAGCAGAAGATGGACGGGTCTCCTGCCCTGCTCCTCCTGCTCGCTCTGGGACTCTGTGAGTATGGACACGGGGTGGTGCAGCTCCTTCACTGGGAGAAGCAAGGAAAAATCCTTCCACTGAATCCAAGAAATTGGGATAAATAGTTGAAGGGGGAAAAAGAGCAAACCAAAAAATCTGACTTTGAGGTGTGCTCAGTAATTGTGGAGGGAAAGGTGGCATCGCCTCAGCTGGCACAGGGCAGCCATGAGCACCAGGAAAGGAGCCTGGCTGGACAAGGAGTTCGAGAGAGCAGAAGAAGGTCAGGAAAAAGGGGGACTTAGCAGTAACTGGGTTTAGGGAGTCACTTCAGATAAGCTGGAAAGGAGTAACATCTCTGAGAAGGCAGCTGGAAGGGCACCACCCATCTGTAAAGCCCACATGGCTGATTGATGAGCACCCTCCATGCATGATCCCAGCAAGGACTCCAACAAAACCTTCCAGTCATCCAGACACCATGGTCCTCCCTTTGCATTTGTACTTCCATCCTATGGACAGAGCAGGAGATTTTTCCCAAAGGGATCACTGGCTCTTTCCAAGTGGTTCCACAGGGATTTCTCTCCTCCAGGCTGCCCCGGAATCCATGGCCATATGTATGAGATGAAGGTCAGGTTTTGTGACACCGTCACCCAGCTCCAGGTGGGACAGCAGCTGGAACTGGAGTGTCAGACTGACAGGGATCATGGAGTATCCTGGGTCCACCAGGACAAGAATGGGACCCTTCACTTCATCGTCTTTATCTCTTCCCTGTCCCGAGTCACCTTCAAGGGGGATCTGAGAACATCCACACGCTTCGAGGCCAGCAAAGACAACACTATCTATCGGTTGGTAGTGAAGTCTTTCACACAGCAGGATGAGGGGAACTATTTCTGCCTCGTGAGCATCAAGCAAATGTTGTACTTCAGCCCTGGCCTGCCTGCCTTCTTCCCAGGTCAGCAAAACCTCCACCACTCAACCTCTTTAAGCTCTGCCAAAATCCCCAGCACCTCCTGCCTGTGCCATTTTTAACCAGCTGTCTCTCCCACAAACTCCATTTCCCTGCTTGCTTGCCCAAGGCATCTTGTGACCAACACACTCGTCCTCCTGCCAGAGGCTCCCAGCTTGCTGTCTCTCTTCATGGGATTGCTCCTGCCCAAAGGCAAAGATGATTAGATAGACCCAGCACCAACTCCCTATCCCCACTTCTTAATTTCACTCATGCCTCTGAAATCAGAAGACTAAAGCAAAGTCCACCACCTCTCTCTCCTTCCTCATCACACATAGGTCCCAAAACTCAGTGTTCAGTCTTTCTGAGGATGGTGGCAGACTGCAAGAAATAAGGAGGGTATTGCTCCTTACTGGCTCTTAGGAGACCCTCCCTTGAGGAGTCCCCATCCAAAATGGGCTCTCTGAAGTCCCTCCAGAGCTGAGCCCTATGCTGTGCACAGGAACAGCTGTGCCCTGGGCAGGGACAGGAGAACAGAAGGTCAGGAGAGACCTGTTTTATTGTGTTTCCCCACGTGCTGAATTAATCCATTTTCATTCACAGTCACCACCACAGTGGCACCCAGCACACCAGGACCCACCACCCAGCGTGGCATCACTGAAAAGGACCCCTGCCTCAAGGCCTTGGATCCAGGTAGCCTGGATAAATGGAGGGAGAGGGGAAGAGTTGGGGTTACATCCACTGATACTGAGGGGGATCTTGCAAGCATTTTGGGATGGGGGGAGAGTGAAAATCCACAGCACTTCAGCAGATTTGGAAACATTAAACACCACATAGTTTCATCCCAAGTAGGAAAGGCCCAGGATGAGGTACAAAGCAGGAGTATGTTTCATGCCTGGGCACACTTGGAAGAGGGGGAGAGGGGGAAGAGCCTTGCAAGCTCCGGCAAGTTTTACCCTCTTCAGGAGACACAAGAAAATATTTGGCTATGTGTCCTCCCTCGAGTGCCCAGGAAAATGCTGGAAGCAGCAGCACTAAGGAAGAACATCCCTGCAGGCCCAGGGGAAGCCCTCTGCCTCACCACCAGTCTCGTGGAATGCCAGGCAGGGCACTTGGCAGCTCCCCTGGCAACACCACAACTGGGCTTAACACCAGCCCTGAGCACCTGCTGGACCTTTCCCCTTCTCTATTCCTACAGAGACAACAATGCAGGAAGAGCTGAATTCCTTCTGTCACATCTTCATCTGGGCCCCCTTGACAGGCCTCTGCCTCCTGATCCTCCAGCTCCTGATGATCACCATCATGCTGTGTCAATGGAAGACTCACCAGAACCCCTCTAGATCCACCTCTGGCCTGAAACCACAGCCCTGTCCCTCAGGGCCACGGATGTTCCAGTGATCTGCTTTGGGAGGCATCAGAGAACCAGGACACAGGCAAGGTAAGACAAGGACCACTGTTAAAATCACTGTCTGCATATCTTCCAACAAATTGCCTCCACATTTCCACAGTGACCTTCCCTTCCCACTCCAGCTCTTTCAAATGGATTTGTAGCAAGAAGGTGCAATGATCTGACTGCAGGCATCAGGGGCTGTTTCCCCACCAAAAAGCCTCATATTATGCCAGGGAAGCATTTCCTTGAAAATGTGTTTTCTCTATTGAGTGGAGTTGAATGTGAACTGTGACACAAAACAAAATTACATGTATAAATGCTGAACAGAAAACTGAGCAGAAGCGTTTTTCTGTATTTCTGTACTCCCTGTAAACTATGTTATACTTTCATTATTCTTTCAATATCCACAGATTAAATATTTTGAGTTGGTTGTATTTCTAAGAGAGCCTACAGAGGTCAATCCTGTAGGGAAAAATGGGATATGGGTATTTAAAATCAAAAACTGCTCCAATAAGATGAACACGTGTACAACAAAATTCTCACTACTGCATGGAATCTTAATGTAGGATAAACAGATCATAATAAAACCTAAGCCATGTAAAATACACGTATTTGGGCATTATTAGCTGATGGTATTAACAGTGATGCTCCACTGTGCATTGCTGCACTAAGATCACGGTCCTGCAGCAAGATGGATGCAGCCAAAGCCCTCCTGACACTGCAGATGAATGTATGGAAGAACTGGAAGCACGGTATCTTTGGGTTTGGCATTTTTGTTGTTTGTTTTAGGGGGATTTGTTTGTTGTTATTTGAAAAGTCTCCATTTGAACAGGAAATCAACATCTAGGAAAAGAATTTCAACACTTACAGTGGTAATTAACCCCCTGTACGCAGCTTGACAGTTGAATCTATTGATTTTTGACCTGTAGTTAACAATCACAAGAACGCAGCTGGTCTCTTTTCAGCCCAATGCCAAACCCAGGAGGCTCTGGGATGGCTCCTGCCTCCCTCAATGCATCTTCACACTGATCCTCCAACCAACCCTCCACGGGGCACAGGTCACATAGCACCAGAGAGCCTCACACATCTCGGCAGCCTAACAGCACCTTTCCTCACTCACCAACATGGTGTCATACCCAAATAAATAAACCCAGTTCCTAAACCATCTTTCATAACTCAGTTCTGAGTAGCAGCCCCAACAGCAATGGCACCAAAGTCAGCAGCACCTCCTTTCTGACAGACCCAGGAAAAAGGGACTTTCTTTGTGAAGGAGTAATAAAAAAAAAAAAATGTAAAAAAATTAGGAAACCCCCCCACGCACACACACAGAAAACCCCCCACCTTACACTGAAGAATAATCAACAGGAAAGCCCATATGTGCAAAGTTCCAGGAAGCATCACCCATCCTCATGTGGCAGTGGTCACCCAGAGGCAGCAGCAACGGCCCCCTCCAGTGACACATACAAGGGGCTTTCTTGGCAGGGCGGAAGCTCCTGTGGTTAGAGAGGAGAACCACAAGTTGTAAAAGCAAAGAAAACGTAAATCATACCCCCTGCAAAGAACTGACCAAAGAAGAATTGCAAAGAGAACAATCCAGCAAATGAATAATCCAGGTGTGTGCCAGCAACTCCTGTGCTTGGAGGTAAATTATACACATGGATCTATGTCATGAACCACCTGTGTCTCACTTGCTGGGCAAGACAATACTCTAGGCTCTGCCTTCCACATGAGACCCCTTGAGTGTGCTCAAGTGAAGGATGCAGAATCCCTGCCAAGAAATGCAACCTGGGGCCTGCAGACAAAGGATGAGGCTTGTGCATGACTTCTGAAAAGAGGGAGCTGCTGTGGGCCCCCAGAGGGCTGGGGGACAGCAGGCTGGGGTGCCTGATCCTACCTCAGGCATAAGCAGCATCAGTTGGGATCTCTAGGGAAGTCATCGAGGAAAAATCCTTGAGGCACTATTAGGAATTGATAACTATAAATGAGCCCAAATTCTGAACAAGAACTGAATTTCTTCAGGAATTTTCTTTTCCCCTGCATTTTGCCACAGATGCCGAGCATCATCTCTTTACCCAAAGTCACAGAATCACATATCCTGAGTTGGAAGGGACCCCCAAGGATCCTCAAGTCCAAGCCTTAGCCCTGCACAGGACCATCCCCAAGAGCCACAGCATTTGCCTGAGAGTATCATCCCGATTCTTTTTGAACTCTGGCAGGTTTGGTGCTGTGACCACCACCCTGCAGAGCCTGTTCCAGTGCCTGACCTCCCTCTGGTGTAGAACCTTCTTCTAACATCCAACCCAAGCCTCTCCACATCCTCCCTAAAGAGCCACCCAGCCCCCAAAGTCAAGTGAAAGATGAGGGAGGCATCAGATGCTCCCACAACACAGACCATCTAGAATGTGTTTATAGACCCCTGCTTCTACCCCTTCCAGTGCTTCACTTGCCCAGTAATATTTTCTGGGTGATAAAGGAGTTAAATAAGTTCCAAATACAAAATACAGCCAAGATGACCCCAGAAGAGCCAGTAACTGGACTGGTCAGTTGAAGTCACTTCATCTGCCAACATCTGTATTTGATAGATGACCCAGCACGGGGAAGGCACCTGAGCTCCACCCAGACTCCTCAGATGAAGCACTTGAATGTTGTGCAAGTGCTTGGAAGCCACTCCCAAAAAAACCACACCCCTGCTGCTGTTTCTGCAGATTCAGGACAGAAAAGCAAATCAGGCAAGTAAAAACAGTACAGAAATCCTGGAAGAACAGTAAAGAGGCAGTGCAACATGACCTTCCTGTAAATAGGTTTCTTCCTTCTGATTCATCTGACATCAAATCTGTTTGACATGTAGGGTTAACATGATCTATCCATCAGTGGTTTCTCATCCTGAGCTGTGTTGACTAAATTGAATACATGTAAATTTTTGTCACGGGAGATCAATCATATCTGTTTGTGCTCCATATTCCTGGAAACCTCCTGTGTAAATCAGAAACCTTGGAAAATACTGAATTTGCTCTTGGTTCTGGAGGGGAGTGGGGGGGATTGTGTTTGTATATTTATTTCCTCTCCCTACAACCAAATGTCTCATGGATGATGCTTAATACTTGAACTGAGACACTATTTGCACCTTCCCCATGCCTTTGTTTCATTAACCAAAGTAAAGGAAAAGTCACAGCCATAACTTGACACTTACTAAGAAGGAAGAAACCAACAGCAGTGTCACAGAGTCTGCAAACAAGCACAAGGCAGAGGAAATACAGGAGAAAAGGGGATCTCCATTTCAAAAGCTGAACTCGGGTAAGGTTTGCTCACTGCAATCCAGGTCACAGCACCCACCAGCTTCAGCACTGAGTCTCTGTCCCAGCCTGCACTGGGACTGTGCTGTTTCAAAATAATCCCCTGGAAAGTGAAAACCTCTTAGTTCTACAGTGGAATAGGAACTGGACAACACTTCCAGGCTTTTTGCATTTGAATACACAGATACAGCTGGTCCTGTAAAAATTACAAGTGAGTGTGAGCCAAAACAGCAGTTCCTACATACAGGCCCAGCATGACTCAGTAAGAGCTTGTAGGAGGCTGTAAACAACTCCATTTTCTCTATTTCTCTATAGAACTCCTAATTTATTGCAAATTTGAAGTCATAAAGAAAGATTAAGTCACTGTTATCTCACATTTTTGTAAATCACTCTTCCTTTTTATATATTAAGACTTGAATTAAATGCAGAATAGTGATGTAACACCACATTACAGCTTTACTCACTATAAATCATTGCTGCCACACTTTTTTTTTCTCTTGTTCTCAAAGTTTCGTTCCCTACACTGCAGTCTCCTATTCACAAAAAGAAAACAGCATGAGTTGGGATGGATTAAAGAGCATGATATCCCTCCCCACTCAAGATTCAAATCAACCTCTGAAGTGATAAGCACAGAAAGAAAAATTGTATCTTGCAGTGGACAAACAAACCTTGCAAGGAAAACCTAACCCAAACTTACTGCATTAAACCAGGCAAGTTGGCTCTGAGTGATAAATAACTTCAAGCTCGAATTTTAGCAGCAGCCATCCTGTAAACTGTCAAGAAGAAAGAATCAAAGCAACAGGAACAGGGATCAAAAGCTCTGACTCGTTAATGGTAACACACAGTTTTCACAGCAGCTTCTCCACACGTTAATTAACCTTACAAATAGGAGACTGAAATCAATACAGTGTTTCCACAGAGGAAGACTGATTTTAGGAGGGAAGATCATTTGTTCAGCCATATCTAGCTGCAATGTGCAGTGACAAGGTCACTGCAGGAAAAGACTTAATTAAAAAATACTTCACAGAGCAGCTGAACATCGAGAGTACTAACAGGAGGTGAGGACATGAGCTAATGACAGCCATAGTGCCACAAAAATGAGCACTACCCTCAGAGATCAAAAAGGCCATGCACTATTTTCATTTCCTACTACCTGCTTTTAAGGTTTGATTATGTTTTATAACATAAGTCAGACTTGAAACCCCACAAGAACATATTACAATAGATTTCCTATTTCAGGCATTTCTAAAAACTAAAACTCAGCCTATTAACAGGCATAGAACTAACACGACTAACAAGCTGCCACTACGAAAATCAAGTTTATAAATATCCATTACTTTCAGAGTGCCCATAAGCTAAACTGAAATGTTCCTACAAGCATGGTCAAAAACTTCTTGGCTTAAGGCCCATCTACACGACTAACTGGTGCTCTTGCTGCTACAGAGAAGTTCTGGCACCGTTTGCAAAGAAGGGAGGAAGCACCAACACCAAGCCCAGCAGAGCCACAGGAGTGGCACAGTGATTTGGATACAGACAGAAATCTTCTGAGTCTCTTTACTTCCCTCCCACAACACTCTCACTAAAAGGCACTTCCTGCACACAGGGACTAGTTAAAGGTTTCACAATCAGGTCCAAAAGTGTAATGGAGACAGACCTCAGGTACCCCTGTGGCTCTAAAAATAAATACTTTTTTACTATGGATATTCCCAAATCCTATTAGGGACAATACATGCACACCACCATATTTTATAAAGAATTAAAACCTCAGAGTATTATTCACTTTTCCTCTGCAAGCACTTTCTCCAGTTACCAGAATCGTATCAGGCAGTAGCAGGAGAGAACCCCCATCACCTCACAGGGCAAACTGGGAATCTGTGCCAACCAAACTGCAGAGCTGTTTCCCAAATGCCCACCCAGCACAGCATCCTGTTATGATGAGCACACAAGCTCCCAATACTGAACGGTGAGCACCATCTCTTGGTGGAACTACACAACTGCAGGCAAGGATTTTGGAGTCTGTAACATATAGGCAGATAGGAAGAGAATTGCAATCATGTGGTAAAAACAGTTGAGCTTTTGAATTAGCTATGGATCTGTAGCATGCACTAGTTCAGGTGATATTTAATACCTAAGGCGAATTTGTACCCTAATTCCATTTAATAACTGTGCCATTCTTGGACTCTAAGCTATCAACACTGGTTGGTGTTCACACCACTGCCAAAATACCAGCAATGTAACAGAGGAAGATGCAGCACTCATATTTCAGGCCAGTTTTGGGGAGGAGGTTGTTATTACTGGTTGTTTTTCTGTTGTTTTTTATTTTTTATATACTTCATATGCCATTTCTATAAATCCAAAGCATTAAGCAATTGCAGTCAACAGAAAAGATTAAAAGCAATTCCAGGAAGACTAGGAAATCTACATGGAAAATAATATCCTCACCCGTTTATTGTTGATTTTACCACTTGGTAACGCCGCTGTTTTGAACTCAGTGTGAATACAATGTAAGTTTTGCAGAGGAAAAAAAAAAAAAATCACACACCTGTATTTTTCACGTTATCAAACACATCTGAAGTTTAAAATTTGTGTGCCTTGACTCGCTCCTCTTTTTAATGTCTCTGTAGGTTTGTCCATTGTCACTGATCCGATAAGAGTCCGACTCAGCGTCTCCAGTCAGGTGACAGACAAATTCAAAAGGTGTAGATTTCCCAAAGACGGTCTTCTCTGTAGTGCATTTGTGCTAGTGCATTCAACCAGTGTGTCAGTGTTCAACCACAGAAGCTTGGGGTTGGTTGGTTGGTTGGTTTTGTTTTGTTTTTTTTTAACTACACAATACAGAAATATAATTTTACATGTAGCTTTGCATGCCTTATGGCTGCTTGCCCTACTATAGGACAGTACAATAAATACAAATATATGCACACTAAAAAAGATTTAACTGCCATGATCTACGTCTGCATTATGAGTACAAATTTACCTAGTCAACAATATGACAAATTCAGCAGAAAAAGTGGCAATGGCAGTAATATTCTACTACAAAAACAAGGCTAGAAGCAAAGTGTTCTCAAGCTACAGAAAACTTGCTACCTCCTAATAAATGATGTAGGGCCCAGTTCTGCCAAGTGCAGAGTTGTGATCAGTAGGTTGCATCAGAACATGCTTTCCCCCCATTTAACAATGAATACTTCTACAATTTATTTGGTTTTGATAACTGTTTATAAATAGCACACTATAATGACTATTAAACTATACAGCAACATGACATTTATAGCCTAATCCTGAATACAAAGTTCAAAGAACATGACTACAAAGGCCAGAGAGCAAATGTCATCGACTAAAAGCATTTCCACTTCAGAATTTATTGAATGTTCTCTTACACAAACACTTCTCCATCGTGAAACCAAAGGAACAGGATTTCCTATTCCCTCTCTGCCCCAGTAGTAGTTTAGCCACACATCACCCTTATAAATTAGTGATGGATTTTAACAGGTAGCCCCTTGGGGCTATATTTTATATACTTTATATATATGCACATTTACTTTGAATTCTATGTAAAAGTTGAAAAAATGTTTGAAAGAAAAACTCAGAATATATCACAGCATTTTCAGCGAAAAAAATACAAATTAGTTTTATAACGACTATTCAATTTATCAAACCTTTTTTTTCTGAAGTATTTACCTTTAATTATGTACACATTACAGGAAATAAAGCTTTGTCCACAAACATTCTCTAAGATGACAGTTATCAATAAAATGATAGAATAATAGCAGGAAGAATATTAAACAAATGGGGGTGATCAATTTCTGCCTTTAAAAAGTAAAAAGTCACCGTATAATTAAGTACAAAAACCTGCATTGAATGACAACTGCTGGTGTAGTAACTTGATCAGGTATGGAGACCAAGAGTATAGTAAAGCCCTATGGTAATAATATTTCTGTAGCATTTCCACTTGGTATGTATATACTAAATGTTGGCAAAGTTTCTGTAGCATTAGCTTATACAAACACAGGAGTCCTCAGTCTGCTGCATAAAAGGGAACAAATGTGTTTTAATTCTCCTGAAATGCACCTGAAATCCAGAGTGTCACTTACAAACTGCATAATGAAACTTTTCTTCAGAAAAATATCTGTTTGGCATCTCCAGGGCTCTGTTCCATTGGACAATAGGGGCATTTTAATCTGGGGACAAAAATAACGTGTTAGAATTGGGGCAATGTGTGACAACTGAGCATTAAAGGTATCGAGTTTTACCACTGTAGCATGAAACAAATGCATTCTTAAGCCACAACACTTTACTTGGCTCCACTGAAAGTCACTTTTAGCTGAGAGAGACCTTATGATGTTTTTCTTTCTAGTCTTTCTCACCTTCCACCCACATGCCTCTGAATTATTAGATTAATCATGAAGAGGAATTCTTCGTAGCTATTATTTCTACTTCTGGATTCTCTTGTTGTATTTTAGAGTGATAGAATGGTTTGGGTTGGAAGGGACTTAAAGACCGTCCAGTTCCATCCCCCTTGCCATGGGCAGGGACACATTCCACTACACCAGGATGCTCAGAGCCCCATCCAGCCTGACCCTGCAGTAATTTTAGATCAGCTGGTGGCTTCCCTCAGCACCCAGTGCATTTTACCGTCTGGTTCTCAAAACGCTGTGATTTTACAACCCATTTAGATCAGCTCCTGCAGGTTATGACTGAAGACCTCAGCCTGGCCTCCCTGCTGAGGTGTCTCCAGTGATACAATCCTACTTGCTTATAATGTCTCTTCTAGCACTGGTCCATTTCCCCCCCCCTTCCCATCTCTCACATTTGGGCCTTTTACCTTTTCCACCCTCACCCTGAGTTAATATTGTCAGAGCTGTGCTGTCACTAAAGCTGATCAATGAAAGCATCAGAAATGAGTGATGGGGCACAGGAATGATGGAACAGCAAGCTTACTGGCTTAAAATGGCTAAAGTCACCCAGAAAGGCATCCCTTCAGGCTTCTCTAACAGGGCACAGAACACAAACATCAGTCGGCATTTTCATTCATGGCCTCACTTATTTTCACACTGAATTTCCCAAAACAACTCACAGCTCTAAATTAAGCTGACAGCCTCCACGGAAGCTGCATCTATTCCATCCAAATAACCACCAGTTCTTCCTCAAGAAAATCTGTATAGCTTTCTCTCTCCCATTTTCTGCTTCCCAAAAGCCTGCAGGTACGCCACACATATCTGAGGAGTATTTTCACAGTGATAATTCCCCTACCTGCTCAATTACTAAGCTGTATTTCCCCAGAGGTTTGATTTTATTTTTAAGGGATGTTTCATGCATTACTAACCTTGTTCCCAAGGAAAAACTGTGTCTGTAAAGGCCTCCGTTCTGATTTAAGACAACACAATGGGACTTACAACTTGAAAAATTACTCTCCTCATTAAATGCCTTCACATAAACTTGCTTTTCACAACACCAGAGGGTTTATTATGTTTTTCTCCAGTGCATCAACCTGGCTCATCTGGCTTTTAAACCATTCTCCAAGATTAACAACCTTCCACTGATTCTGTAATTATGGACTCAGTTTTCCCAAAGCACAGTATTCTAGTCTTAAGATTTGCCCTTGTCTGTATGTTGCTTGAAATAAAAGAATGGTACTTACTTGCTGCCATTAAACATTTTATTCAAAGCGTCTCTTGATATAATATGACCACAGACTAATTTCATAGGTGGATTATTATCTGTTGTTTGCTGACGAAGGATGGGACAGGCAAATATTGAATGATACCAGCACTTTTTACCAAGGTCCACTTCAATCTGTGAAAGAAATCAACAGAAAAATTTATCTTGGGAAACTGCATTTCCAGATAATTATCCCTTCAGGTCATGGCCCTTACTTAACAGATTTCTCAATTCAGCTGTGAAGGCAGCAAAACCCATTGTGTGGATGCCTGACAATTTCCCAGCCAAAAATACTTAACTGTGATCTTAAAATGGTGATTTATGTTGGGCATGGTCAGAAGCAACAAAGCAGAGTATTCTGCCAAGGGACAAGTGCATATGTCCGTGCAAATCTATGCCCTGGCAGGAAAATTGAGCTGTGACCCAGCAAGACTTTCTGGAAATCACTGGCTAGGAAATACAAAGTGGTTTAGATGACAGACTTTATTTAAGGGGGAAAGAAAAAAAAAGAGAAAAATCCTTGGATTGACTATGTTAATGTTCTACAGCTTCTTGAAAGACTCTCCCAACGCCTTCATGTCTTGTGACTAATGAAGTGGGTTAGAATCACTAATTTTCAGTACCAACACAGAAGACACTGGTGCAGCACAACTCTTGCCCCAAGAACAAAATGATTTCAGGAAGGGGCATGTAACAGAGAAAAACAGGCCTGTGGCTTCAGCAATTAACTGAGAACTGCAAAAATAACTGCCTGTGTACCTAAAGCTGCTGGCTCTGACCAGTCCTCTGTTCCAAAAGGTTTAACCTTCAACCAAACCCAACAATGTGACCTTTTCATGCTACTTAATCTCTGCCTTTGCACAATGAAAATAAGGCTTTCCACACCCCTACTGCCTCAGCAGAACACACTAGAGATCCTCCAGTTTAGAAAACGCAAGGAGACACGTGTATTATTAACTGCTGTACATCAGACAGCAATCTTTTTCCAAATTCTCCCTAGGTAATCATTCCTATCTGGACAGCAGGGTAAGAATTTGTCACACTTGGAGGTTACATTCTCAGCATTACAGAAAACACAGCTGGGAGAAACTCAACACACATCTTTATGCTATAAATGAATCTCTTCCAGCTGCAGTCGAAGAGGGTAACTCAGTTCATGCCCAGTTTGCACTAAATACGTTTCCTTTCCAAATCAGGAGCAGGTCACTGGAGAGCTGCACACGCTTGGTAAGAGCTATAAAGGGAAACTGGGGTTTCATAACAACTAAACTTCATTTCTACTGATATAAATGAGATGTGCTGGAAGCATAACGCACTGGATCCCAACTCCTGTGTCCCCAGATGCAGCACTAATTCTTTCATCTCCTGTCTGCCTGATAAAGAGCCAGTGCAAAGCAAGTCCTGGACTAAGCTCAAGCCTAGGTAGGGGAAGTTAATGTTTCCCTGTGGGATCCATTTTCTTTCCAGTTATACAGAAACAGAATAAGTGAAAGGAAAGAGCGCCTGTTTCTTTAAGGTCATTTGATCAAAGACCCTTTCAATGTGAAAGGGGATAACAAGTGAAAGGGAGAGCATCAAACAATACCCAGAGGTACAAACCTGACAAAGAGAGAGAATAGAGACAATAACAAGAAACAACCTTGACAGCCACACTAACTAAGAGGTCATCAATAAACTGCAACCAAACCTGGACTTTGCAGGAGATATTAATGCAAACCTGAGGGTCTCAGAGGACAGGGGGTCAGCAGAACTATAAAAATTGCAGGAAGAAAGTGCAGGGCAAGGGGATTGGGAAGGAATGGCCAGAAAGGGGTATAAAACAGGCCAGAAGGGCCATGCCAATATTTGAGTGCCCATGAACACATACCTGCTTGTGAATCTGGAGTGGTGCATTTCTGCTTTCACTAGTGGATTTCAATCTCTACCAGCCAAAGAGGAGGAAGGGACCTTGGCTATCTGTACTTATGTTTTATGCAATCCTTGTGTGTGGGTGCTGCTGAAGGCAGAGCTGTGTCTGTGGCAGCCTGTGCAGCTGGTCTGGTCGTGTCAGTGTCCTTTGTGTTTGTGTGTGTGGGTGTCTATGAGCCAAAGAGCCCTCCAAACCCTCAAGCTGCTGGAGGTGGAGGCCGTGTATAACATCCCATAACATTCAGCACAAAAGAAACCTGAAAACAACATTTGCCATCAGAAATCTGTCCTGGGACAGCTCAGCATCAACTCACCGGGAGTTCGTCCTTCTGGTTCCAAACACCCGTGCACTGCCTTTGTTCAATAACTGCCTTGATATTAATTAGAGCTGGTAATGCTACACAACCTGCTGAAAAACTGCAGAAAAGGGAAATGTTAACATAAAGTACCTGCTAGGAAACAAGCATTTTTCACATTTCTGCTTCAAAGGTTAACTGGGACACAAGAGTTTTGTACTATTTCATCCAGATCTCGTTATAACTGGAAGGAGCTCAGAAGAAGAGACAAGCAAGGGCTCAGGGGCGGGTTATCAGTTATCCTGTATTTTAGGCTGAGGCCCTCAGGTACTACATTCTGGACAGAAAACAACATTTAATCCCCCCTCTGAGTATTGTAATAAATTGATTTTCTCTAGCACCTACTTTGACTTTGAGCTGTACAGGAGAAAGACACCACTTCAGCTTATACAAGTGGTTGTTCTCAGCTATGGAAGAGCACATGCAGCTTCCACATAACCCACACATACACACAACCCATAAAATCTTTAATTATACCTAATTACCATGTAAAGAAACATGTCCTTCCACCTTCACCTTAAATCAAGAAAAGAAATGTAGAAGAACCCTAGGAAGGTAAGTGAAGGAGGGAAAGCATGCCCTGTGACAAGAACAGCAGTATAAAACTGCCCAGAGTCTGTGTCCCAACACTGCAGCCTCCTCTGGGAGTTGCCCGTTACTGGAACTTACCACATCATTTGGAAATATTTCAGCATGTTACAAAAGAAAATATGACACACAGTTTCCACAAATTAACAGATGATTTGATGGATTTAAGTCTAATTGACACTACTGTGGGCCTGGAAATCACCAGCAACAGAAGATTTGACATTGGTATCAGCCTGCTCTCTCTGTTTGGCAGATTATTTTACTATTTGTGCAAGTTTTATTGTCTGCAGAAGTCATGCCCTTCAACTCCACTCTGTCCTTCCAGACAATTGTTTCTATGTTTCTGCAGGAACATTCTGGCTGATTTACTTGGGAGGGATATGCCTGAAACCTACAGATCTCTTGCCTAAGCTACAAAAAAAAATTTTAAAAAAATCATATCCTCACCAACTGGCCATTTCAATCCTTACACTTTGCTTTTTGGTTACTTCAGCCCTGACTGTAATTTGTATTAACCCTGTGAAAAAGTTCAGACAGATAGTATTTGTAGAAAGACAAGCATTACTGCTTTAATGGTTCTGTAAGAAAACATCTCCCAAGAGCCCTTTAAAAGTGTAACAATTCAAGTAAACAGTAAATTCAAATGGTGTCCTGTAGTCCTTCAAGACCCTGAACCACAACCTCCATAGTACAAGAGTTATCCCACTGTCTCCACACTTGAACTTAGACCATGAGCCTGTATAGGATTAGATAAATATTGGAGAAACCAATCAGCCTTAAAAAAGTGCCCGTTGCTCATGTTCTAGGAAGAATGTATTTTATAGCAGGGATTTCACTTCACGCTGGTTTAATTCCTAAAGGATCTGCAGCACTCAAAGGTCACACCCATTTAGAACAGTCTTATTTATGACAAGAGTATTGATACCACCTATGCAGTAAATACATTTCAGAGCAATCAATTCCACATTAGGAGCAAAGCAAATGTCCAACCCCTTCAAACATCAGTAACAGGGATTTTCCACTTCACTGAAAATCTCTTGGCCATTTGCACTGAAAACTGCATTGCAGCATCAGTGCACGAGCAACAAAAATGAAAAGGACTGTTGTTAATTTGAATGAAGCAGGAGAAAGATGAAAGCCAAAAAACAGAGATATAAGCTTTGGATATCTATAAAAACCTTAAAATGAAACTTGAAAGTCTATTGTAGAAAGACAATCTGAAGTGCTCCTTTTGTTGTTTCTGTTGTATTCTGTGACTGAGATGCAAACAGGAGAAGCAGAAGGCTTGACAATTTACGAGTTCTCAACTAAGCACAGAAGTCTAACAACAGTAAACAGAAACAGGAAAAAAAAAGCCCCCCCAAAACGAGGAGGTAGTGAAGCTTCTGCTAAGTACCAAATCTAGCCATGAAAGATATATATCATTTATTTTCTATTTAATGTCTGAAATAAAAATGAGAACATCAGGTGGGTATATTGGGGGTATTGACATGCAAAGGCTAAATAGCAGCTAATCTGTTTTATCTTTGGAGCTCGAAGGAGATTAGGTTGGGTTTCCTTCACATTTCCAACTGCCTCCTACAGATTTGCAGTTTGTCAGGTTAGCTACTGAGCTTAAAAGTGCCTCTTTCTTCTTTGCAAATGAGGTCCAGCAAACAATTCAGAAATTTTAGCAGCTGAAATCACAACATAACTCTTAAGCATTCTTCTAAGAAGACCAGTAATGTGTGGATTAAAAACCAAAATTATCAAATGCTGACAGAATCATGGCCACAGTTCTAGGTTTTTTTTTTTCAGTTAAACAGCAGGGACAGTTGTCACAATTTTGCTGAGAGTAACTGGCTGATTGCCATCCTCATCTTTCACACTTATGTGTAAATTTCAGAAGCCAAATTCCATTCAGGAATGGTTATTCTTGAGCTGCAGTGGTGCAGGGTAAAGCTCAACACACAGGAACCCCCTGATTTCCAACCTTTGCAAACCTGGTTAGAGCTAAATGTAATTATATATTCTTTATTTAATGCAAGTTAGATGACACTACTTCCCAAAGGCCATTTCTTTGGTCCTCAATAAGAAACAGAAACCAAACCATAATGAACCTGGTTCCAAAAGCAAAGGAAAAGCAGCATTACCTAACACTGAGAGGTGATTCCACTGAGAGGCCCAGGAGAGCACAGGCATCCCTCGTGAAGATGTCACAGATGTCAGCCCACTGGTTTGCATCCAACAGGTGAACGTACGGGGAGTTCTCGATGCCTTGCCGCAGGTACACCAGGCTGCCCATCAACACCTGAATGTCTGGGAGGGACCAGGAGCAGGGAGATGCTTTATGCAACAAATAAAAGCTCGTGTCTGCAGTTCGAGCTTTCACATGGGAAACAGGCAGAATCAGTGACACACCCCCTCACCTCTACAGGACACTCCATTCCACTACGGACTGACTGGGGAGTTGTCTGCCCCACCACAGGCAGGGTGTGCTGCCTGGGAATCTGCTTTAAACAGGTTTAGTTTTTTGTAAGCTTTCTGACACACACACACTACCCTAAAAAAGTAGGCTTTGTTGGATTCAGATTGAGATCATTCATTTAACTCACGTGTTCCCCATTTTTCAAAAGTTTCACTTCTTTGTATTACCCCACGCAGCAGAAAGTAGTAGATGACTATTCCAAGAACATTTCTGTGCGTTTTTAACACTTTACCCTGGCACAGACCTATTACAGATGTAATCTACACATTTATTTGAAGAGTCAAAAACCTTAATGTTAAGCAAATATGCAAACATTCACATTTATTCGTGTCCTCTTAAGAGAAAAAAAGATGATTCAAATTGTAAGGATTCGGGTTATACACATTAAAAACAAAAATAAGAAACCTTTAACAAACTGATAATAATGGAGTAAGGCACATTTGGAACATGATTAATATTTTACTACAAGGTGCCATATCCCAGTGCTTTAAATCCCCTTAATGTGACCAAAAATGTACCTTTCTGATGATTTAGGGCGAACGGCTGGAAGTTTTTCGCGTACTGAAGTGCTTCTCTTTGATTTGCTGTTCCCCCCATCAATAAACTAATGAAATATAATCTGTGCAGCTTAAATTCCAACGAACTGTTCTGTGCCATGAGCATTTCTCTGTTGGATACCGCCCACCTGGAAGAAACGAGGAGGCACAATGGGACGTGACACAAGAGTAATTAAGTGTCAGCCTACACCCCATGAAATTACCACAATTATCTACCCTCTATTTCAAGGGAAGTATGACTGTTCCCTGAACTTTTGAGAGTCTCTACGGAGCAAAGAAAATGGCAGGACCTTTTACAAGTAAAGGAGCTACACAGGGTGCACAACACATGGACTGTGGTACTTCTGGTGCTGCTGTAGAGGTTAAACTCTGCAAAATTCAAAACTCACTGGACGGAAGACAAGGCTAAATTAGGCACAACAAAAGGTGGAAATAGCTAGAATCTACTGTATATAAATTAGTAACACTTGATCTTAATTTTAACAATAATTGACAGTTCTTCAGCTGCACATTGAAGAAGTTTGACCAAGCCTTTCAAGAATATTTTCTTATGTCCTCATTCAACAAACATGTTCTCCAAGCCACTATGTTTATATGTGTGCCCTGGAGAGAGGAATTGCATCTATGGGACCTCAAAGACAGACATTATTAAGACCTTACAATGGGAGAAGGGAAGTCAGCCTAAATATCATCCTTTACCCTAGATAAACTTTGCTTTCTGTGTTATTTTCAACTTGGACAATAAGAATATTTCTCACTTGCTGTGTCTCGTTCACCATGACAACACTAATGTTTGGCTCCTAAATAACATGAAAGAATTCTTAAACACACATTGAGTAAAATGAACTGGAATTTTCAAAGCATTTCATAAAAAGTTTTTTTATTATTTAGAGTTCATCCATCCCTTTCTTGTTTTTTTGAGAGGCTCTTTGGGTGTTGTTTCGGGTTTTTCTCCTTAATTCAATTTAGTCAGGCCTAAATCAATCCAATCTCTCTCTTAAGAACCTCAAATTTCAATGTTCTCCAGTACATCTGTTTCTCATTAGTGTTCATTAGTTCTACTATTTTCACTGTGGGGGCCCCATTAAGAAAAAAGCTTTTCACTTTTCAGTAACGAACTGAGGAAGTCTCTGTTCCTTAAAAAAAAAAAACCAAACAAAAAAACACAAAACCAAAAAGGGTATGTGAGGCCTCTGTTTTCTTCAATCAATACTAAAATAAGAAAATTAATCATCCTTACAGTATTGGTAAGGCTTTCAAAGCAAGAAGGTAGAGCATTAATGAGCAAGTATCCACTTTCAATTTGTTGTGGTAGAAGTGTCAGTGGTCTGACTTCACTGACAAGGCTTTGTAAAGACCCAGGAACCTTTCAGTAGGAAACAGTGAAAAATGGAGCCTTTGAACTAAGAACAAGCCCTACTGTCCCTAATTTCAAGCAGTTTCAGATGAGCAGCCTCATAAGACTGTCAGCACTGTCATCTCCACCAGGAGGGAAGAGCACACTCACTAACCAAGGGTTGTGAGTGAGGTTTGGGGTGCTTTTATAAGTTTTTTTGGTTTTTTTTTTTAACCCAGTTTCAACGAGGTATAGTGGCAATAAAGTTCAATCCAGGCTACAAAAACTAGAGCCTTAAGTTAACAACCACAGACTAATAAGCAGCTGAAGGACAAAAAATTATAAATAAACACTAAGGCTAGTCCACAGTCCCATCAATGAGATATTAATCTCTATTGCATCAAAAGAGCCTCCATCCTCTCCCTGCCAATATTCACACCCACATGACAGAGTGCTTCATCTTGCTGAGGCCGAGACTATTTTTCCAAATGAGCTTTTAGGCAGCCTTTCCATTTTTAGTTCTTTGAGTGGCAGCACAGATTTGTATCAAAAGAAAGCAACCACAGAAGCAAGGCCTGAGGTGTTTGGTCTGGGACATGCTGTTCCTACTTCCAACAGAAAAACAAAAAACCAGCAAGTGAGGTTTAAAACATCCAACCCACACACTCTCTAGCACTGTCCAAAATTGTTGGTAATCACATCACCTGTCTTCTTACCTCCTCTCAAAATGATACTCTAAGTGTTTTCACTTCTGAGTGACCTGTGTACCCTCTTGTTTACAGACAGAGGTGAAGACAAAATTACAGACAAAAGCTTGGAACCTGGAAGTCATTCCCACCAGACCTTCACATGGAGACCCAACCTGACCTCCAGAGGGCCAGAATCCATTCAGAAAAAAACAAACAAACATGTATTTCTCCTCCCCATCACCAAATTACAGTGAGAAAAGTCAATGGAAATTAATGGGATCCTGAAGAGGTACAGAGATGACAAAGTTTATGGTGCAGGGCCAGACTGGGCATCTACAAAAGTCAAGCTGCACACCCCACAAGGGAAAACAATAATGTTATAGCCAGTCATATTCTGTTTGAATCTGAAATGACGTATTTTTAAGTGTTGGAATTAGTATTAAAAGAAAATCTGGGAAAAAAAAAAGTACAGTTGGGGTCTGTTTTCTTCGGAGACACAAATATTAATTTCTCTCTATCACCTCAGCAGGGGTTTGAAAGTCTATTGGAAAAGTCACTAATCTGACAACTCCCTTCCCATGGCAGTGACCAGGAGCCACTTGTGTTTGTTTTGTTTCCAACACTGAGTTAAACCAAGCACAGGCACAGAGCACTGGCAGAGCCTGAGAGACTGGTTGTTGTTTTAATCCCAACCTTCCACGATTTTGCATGGATAAACCCTGCTATACTCCCCTTCCTGGTTCATGGGACTGTAATTAATCATCCTTGTGTGACACCTTTCTGCTTCAACACAGCCTGACCCTGCCATGGGCCAGTCTGGGACTCCTTTATGCACCCCTGGAGCTGTATTTACTGATGCCAATTTTAGCCCAAAGAGCACAATGCCACTCTCTAAGCTCCTATCATACGGAGATCATCCATCCAGGATTGGTTTCCATCCCTCCTCCTGAACACTCACCTCTGCTAGGAAATAATATGGGAAATCCCTTTACTGGCATCAGCAGTTCTGTGGAGTAACTGAGCATTTAAGACACGGGTTATCTTCTACACCAGACCATGACATTTTGTCACATGTGGATCATCCTCCCTATGGTTTTTACACAAACATCACTACAAATAAGGTCCCTCTGTGCCCAGCAGCAGGAAAGAGAAGCAGATAGCTTTTGCACTGTCCAGTTTAAACAGAATAAACATTATACACAGAAATAAGACAGTGTGGGGGAGGGAGACCAGCACAAAAACTATGCTGACAATACAACCTATTGTCTGCTCATTCAGCTGGAATAAGAATTCCTTTGCAGGACAACCATGCCTTCTCCTTTGTTTGAAAAATATTTAACTCATTGCAGAAACTAAAAGATACAACTAAGAAGCAATGGGTAAGGCATAAAGCCCTGCAAACTGGAGCTAAAATGAACTGAGGGACTTCAAGGGAACAGATATAACAGCAAATTACTGTTCCTTGGAGATTATCCTTCACAACAGCTCTGTTACTATTTGAACTATAAGAAATACATGGTGTAGCTGACAGTAAATCCTGTATCAGTTTAACATCAGCGTTGCTTCCCTTCAATTTAGTCAATTCAACTGCAATAAACCACCCCACCTTTTCACCTGTGCAACTATATTCAAAGGCCAAGTATTTAGGTCAAACTTTGCATGACCTAGAGGCATAATGCAGGATTTAGTTGATGAACTTTGGTATCAGAGTGTCCCTGCACCTAAATGCCAATAAGCACTGAATTGACACACCTCTGCTGGTTCATGTTAAAGGGAAAAGAAAATGTTTGTTAATATAAAAATGTACTTAACTGAATAATGCAAAAAAGATATGCTAAATATGTGAATTATGCTCAGGAATTAAACATGGAAATTTTGAATTTGCTTTTGTTTCACGGTTTCTGTTTTTAAAAGGTTGCTTCGGAGTTGGTTTAGTTGTTTTGTTTGGTTGGTTTGGGTTTTTGTGTTTTGTGGTTGTTTTTTTCCTTACTTCTGAGATCAACCCAGGCTTATGAAAACTTAAAAATTAGGCTGAGGGTTTTTCTGGGGCTTTCTTATTTTTAAGTTAAAAGCTATTCTGAAATGGCATGCAGTTATGTATCCACTACTGTAAATCATAAAGCAGCAGCCCTTGAGACATTTATCACCTTTCCCTCCTCACTGTTGCTTTTAGCATGAGCCTACATGTCTAAGGGTTGTAAAGTCTACTGAGGTCGAGAAAATATCCTGGTCTAAGGCTGACTGACAGATCCCAGACATTACCAATTCCCAGACTTGGTTTTGGTCTGAGCAGTCATCATTATCCACTGACTTGCAATAACTGAATTGTTTTGTTCAGAAGAAAATCTCACTAACAAGTGTCCCTTTTGTTAAAAGCATTAAAAAAAAATGGGGGGGAAGGAAAAAAATGAGTAGACTCACTCTAGTGCAGGTCTCAAAACTCTAACTTTTAATGCTTCCAATATTCGATTTAACTCCACAAATGGTTCTTTTTGACTTTGATCTATCGATAGACCAGATTCCTGGAAAAAAAAAAAAAGGCAGTTTTTAGTGAAAGCATGAAAAACACAGTGGGATTGATCTGTTGGTTTTCTGACAGTTTAAATATTGACCTAGAACATTCAAATAAGGAAGATAACACAGAGCATCTTTTCCACAGTTGATAACCTTCAACACCCACACTTATCCTTACCTGACAAAGTTCCTCAGCCACATCCAGCATTCCCTGCCGGAAGAAGTGCTCCACCATCACCTCGTTGAGGATCCTCTGGCTGTCAGCCTGCCAGCACCCATCTATGCCCACGCTGCTGATGTCCGAGTCAAAGTTCTGAAACACACGAAATTATCAGTTAATGGGCTGGAAAAAATCACCCCACAATCCTTTTTCCTTAATTATGCAGGACACCTGTCTCTCCACCCTGATGCCTTCTGCCTATTACTCAGTTGGCCCTCAATTACCTCCAAAGTGAAATGTATCTGTCAGCTGCTTCATTATCTCCTGTGTATGGAAGAACAAATCCTTTGGATTGCTTGTTTCAAGTCTGAATGCTATTCACTGTAAGGAATTACACTGGCAAATTACAAGTCCAGCTAGAAAGTTAGAAATCTAGTTAACTAACTAAAAATGGCTTTCAAGCCCACAGTGAATTTCTGAAGGAAGTATCTGCAGAAAAAACTTTTTCCATATGTAAAAACTGAAAATGTACAGGGAACAGAAAACAGAATAGTGTACACCAGAATCAAGACAGTGTTATCAGTGCATCACTGTCACTGCAGCACACCAAACTGGAAGTAAAGTTTTAACTCAAGATTATTTTACATAACTGGGGAGGGGGAGGTAGACAATGCTGAAAAAGGAAAAGGTCATTCTCCCCACCCCCAAACAACAATGAAATTCAAATCTCTGAAGACCTCAACATCCCAGCAACAGGATGAGCTTTGAAAGTCCAAGAGATCTTTTACAGCTCTAACCCAGATGATCCTACTGCTGAGTATTTTTAGGCCAGTGGCCTATGGACATATTCCAGGAATAACTAAAGATATTGTCACGGTGACTCTTTGGTAACACTTGGCACTGCTTGGCACTGTGCCTCTTGGCAACAGGAGAGAAACATTTGTTCCAATCCAAGATATAAACCAGGATTTTAATTGCTAACATGGTCTATGATGAGGGCAGGCAGGTTAACTTTAATAAAAATCCTCCTCCGTTGCCTAAAACAAAGCTACTGCAAAATAAAAAGCCTAAAAGTCAGCTCCTTGCTTGCTGCCTGATGTGATCACTATGGCCCTCTCTCGAAGGCTCTCTCCCAAGAAGGAACTTCAGAAATCAGGAGTTTAGTGAAAACAGCAGTGCTTCAGCTGCAGCTCAGTGAGGATCCACAGCCCTGCACATCACAGGAACGCCGATCTCACACAAACACCGGGTTCTGTCACAGCAGATAACACACAGCTGGCACGAGCTGCCTTCCTGGGCACAGCTCAGCCTCACACTGCACCCTCCTTTTACTCACCACTTAATTATTTCCTTCATCAGCACCTTCACATCTCCTCTGATGTTGCTCTGTGCCACCCTGAGAAAGGGGCAGTCTTCTCATCCCTTGCACACACGGCTCCAAAGCCACCACTCCCCTAAGGTCTCTCGGTAAACTTTCAGTAAAACATTAAGTGCAGCAAATTATCTCTTCCATCTCTCTGAGATGGTGGAGCAAGATGAGCATTTGAATTATCACCACTGATTCAAGTCTCACATTTAACAATATTTTCACTTGGGTATCTTAACCTGTAAGCTCCTTGCCATGTTGCTCATCTTTAAGCTGTATCTTGAAAAACTTAAGCATCTTAAAGATTTAATAATACTGTTCTTATTCGTGCCAACTATTTAAATCCTTACAGGCTCACCACCATTGCTGATTCCTGGTATCAGTGTCCAAACAGCACCAGCAGGTAACAAATCCATCAACAATGCACTAAAGGAACATCAGAGGCAGTATTCAGAACACACAGGCTTGCTTCTGGTACTTAGTTTCCAGGGTGGAGATCATCAATAACCTAAAAGTAATTGACTTTAAGCTGTATAACCCTGTAAGCAGAAACCTTATTCTTCTGGGCAGTCACCAAACATTAAAGCTGAACCCACGCCTCAAACATTGTCACATCCTCCTTGCTGCTTGGGGGCACTGGTAGCGGAGCCAATTAGCTCAGTGCCCTCACAAAATACTCATTTTCTTTTGAAACAACAAATCTTGCTGTGAACCTTTTTAAAACCCCATCATAAATTAGACTTTTAGTTCTCATAGAAGGTGGTACCGAGTCGTATCAACATGGACGTGCTGCAGATTCAAGTCACATGGTACAACCTGAGGACCTCAAGTTTTTTCACTTCCCCTCAGTCACTCTCTGATCAAGCCAGTCTTGATCAGGTTCTCATTCCAATAACTTTTTTGTTTTGTTTTAAACAGTTCCTGAGGTGTGTATTATATGTGAGATTCCACAGCTCTGCCACCTCTGGGCCCTGAGGAGCTTCAGGAACTGACTGCACATATTAGAGTGACTGTCACATGTCAGAACAAATTACCACTTGCCTTTGGCTTCTGTATTTCATAACTGCCACGCATGGATGATCTGCTGGTGACTGCACACCCCTCAGTTTTGTTTTCTAAATGCTAACAGTATGCTAACTGACAGCACGTGGGGTTTAATAAGATTTCAAAAGTTAAAATAAATTCTGTAAGTTAAAAACTCCGGAAAGCTTAAAACCTGAAAAGCACAAAATAACCTAAGTGTCAGTTAATATTCCTGAGAAACAAACCTTTTTTTAAGAGCCTAACTAGTAAGTCTAGAGCCAAAATATAGAAATGTTATGTGCTAAATACACCAATGAAACAATGAAACACCAATGAAACAACACACAACTAATAACTGCTAGAATGTGAGGACTTCAAGATGCACACAAACACAAGACCGACCATTTTAACCAACATAACAACCCTCCATGTTATTTGAAACAACACAATATGAAGAAGGATGATGATTTAGTACAGTTTTATTCCTCAGTTGAGATTACTTTGTCCATTCCTCCCTTCTGAATTCTGATCCAAAATACAGATAAAATATTTGTTTACCTTCTCTGTTAAATCTGTTAGCACATAAAATAAAGCACAACTTGCCAAGACTTTGCATTCATTTAGCCCCATTCTTCACAGTTATATGAAGTTCAGTAAAGGTTTTTAGTTTGTTTACATACAAGTTTTTACATGAAACAAACATTAACTTCGGTGAAAGTTTGCCTTTCCAAAGCACTACTTAAAATGTTGGCCTTTTAACAGGCTTAAAATTCTGGGGGAAAAAATGAAAGGAGCTGCCATTTACTCCTCTTATTTCTAAATGAAGGCATTTAACCACTGCTCAGATTGCTGCTAGAGGGAAAACATTTACCAGCCCATCAAAAAGCTTTGAGATGAATTCAAATCATTCCAGAATGATTTACAGAGACGCTGATGAGTGAAGTACCTGATAACTTGCTGAACAGCAGTGAGTTCTGGAAGCAGAGCAAATGCTCATACAATACAAAAAAACTGGATGCAAACAATTGCTTTCAAAGGAGAAAATGCTCTCTGGAAGAGAGGGCAACCTTTCATGGATCAGAAGCATGCGACCCATGTAGAACTACTATGAAAAAAGGTTTAGCTTATTAGATAAAGTTTCCAGGAACTACTAACTAAAAAGCAACACACAAAGCTTTGGCTTTTCAGACTTCAATGTATTTGATGCCAAATTTGAACTTCATTTTGCTTAAGGGCTTTTGTTCTCAGAGTGAACTCTGCAGGCAGACAGAAAAATCGAGGGCCCATCCGAGTTCACAAGCAATGGCTACAATAACTTAAAACCTGACCACACTAAACTTTATATCTAGGTATAACCCTGCCTCAATACAGGGAAAAAAGAAATTGAACCTGAAATTGCCATGAGCAGACAATACAGCAAGTTCTTCCACAATCCAGGCTTGCTAAGGAGGAAGTTTGTTGATTCCACACGCAACAACAGCTGTCATTTGGCTGTGTCACATAAAATTGGCACCAGTATTACCGTGTTTCCCAATCTCAAACCAGGCAACAAAATAATGAGTTACATTTATCTGTGCCTGAGCACGCACAGCCAGGGAGACCACAACCAGTGTTCTGGAGATGTTAATCTGTCTATAAAATAAGTTCGAAACAAAAGTCAAATCTCATGAATCAAGGCGAGGGCTGTGCTTCTTTATATTCTAATGAGTGTTTTATTTTGGAAGCAGCAGTATTTTGTCCAGAAATGTGTTGAGAATCAATTCACTACATCAATTACACTTAATTACTTCTATTGGTTTAACCTTAAGCATATTATGGTGAAGGGATGGGGGAGGGCAATTCCAGTAGGTTATGGGACTCGGGTGCCAACAAAGACTTTGCTGGCAGGTTTCAAACATATTTTCCAGCAGCACAGGGAAACTGCATTAACTACATATGGAAGCTTTCCTTCAAATGTCACTGTTCAGGGAAACGCTGAATTCCACCTGGATTTAAACATTTCACGTATTCATCGGAGAAAGAGGCCAACACACATTCTAAAGTACTCCCCTTACTAGCAGTTGGGGAAAACTAACAATATTCAGACTGCTTGCACTAAAAAGAAAAGCTCAACCAAGTTCATATTTAAGGAGACTCCTAACTTGTGCTCTGAACTTCATAAAACCACATCCTTCATTACAAGCAGAACTGGGGACTCCTGCAGTTCCCACTGCTTCCAATCTTTTGATGCAAACACCACAGACACTGAGATTGAAAATCCAGAGGAAGAAGCACACTGAATACAGCAAGCTGAGCTCATTTTTTAAGCAGCCCTTCTGACACTCAACAGGCTCAGAGCAGGAAAGGATTATTCAGATCCTTTCTATTGTTTCACAAAACCACACACTCGAAACTTAAAAAACGCTTTTTATTTACATCTATCCCTTTTCAAATATAAATAGTAAATAAACTTAAACGGCAGGACAGAAACAATACTGGAAAAACTCTATTTCCATGAAAACTAAAACAGCAATTTGGAGATTAGACTCAGGCCTAAACTTCTTTAAGCTTGCAAGTGTTGGGGTTTTTTTGCCTTGTAAGAAATGTCATCACCAATTTCCACTGAACATTCACACCCTCTATTATATGACCTGAGGCTGTTCTACCTCAGAGGATTTAAATGAAGAAGGTCTGGCCAAACCCCAGAGTGTATTTGTACAAAGTCCACTTGCTAAAGCAGAATAGGAAAGTTTAAAACTTAGGACAAGATTACATAGATTTATTTCAGACTTCAAGCTGGTAATAAGGATGGAATTTTACTCTAGTTAATTGGTTTAGGTACAGCAGCAAGGATTTGAGACAGATGCATCCTTAAGCTTTGGATAAGTGACGTGTGGATTAAAGCTATTACCACAAAGTTTGAGCTCTCCATGATGGTCAGCTGTACATATAAACAAAAAATACAACAGTTTCATGGACAATCTGCCCAATAATGCAGCATTAAGTACTTTGTTCCTTCATCACACTATTGTAACATTGTGCTTAAACAGATTATCATTACTAACAAAGCTTAAACGAGATTCCCAAAGGATAAATCAGTATCGGGTAATGCTGCAAATGTCTTTGTCCAGGTGAAAAGATTCATTTACAGGATCTTCCTTAATAAGATTATACGGTGCACCTCAAACCAAATGTTTAGATCCTGTCAACAGAGGCATGTTCTGATGTGAAACTATCACAAGAATGTCCAAAAAAGACTCCCTGAATACAGGGAGCCTCTAAAGCACAAGACTCCCTGAATACAGAAAAGAACACAGACGGAGAAAAGCATGGCCTGAAAGTATACATATAGCACCACTTTAGTATCATTTCAAAGAACTGTTAATATCTACCTACAAAAATATTCAGATCCCAGTTATTCTTGAACCTGGAATTCATCTCAGAACATCTCATATGCAAAGCTCCAAAGATAAGCTGCCCTATTTGTTATGGCATAGACACGCAGACTACAAGATGTTCAATCTATTCTACTCACATTAAGACTGTGTTAGAAAATTAAGCCCCAAAACCAACAACACCCCTGAAATATGTACAAACCGCCTTTCTTAAAAAATTCTCTTATCTTACAGAATCACAGAATGGTTTGGGTTGGAAGGAACTTTAAAGATCACCTCATTCCAACTCCCTGCCATGGGCAGGGACACCTCCCACTATACCAGGTTGGCCCAAGCCCAGTCCAACTTGGCCTTGAACACTTCCAGGTATGGAGCAGCCACTTGTCCTGCTTTCCAGAACAAAATGCCACTTCTGAGTTACCTGCTACTGACAATTAAGTAAACATTATATATATAAACCACAGTATTTCTTACCGAGACAGATACTGAAACAAACATCCTGCTAAACCAATAAAACACAAAATATACTAAATCTTGTAGTATCAATAGGAAGTGTTCTCTCAGAAATTAGGAGATCTGAGCTGCCCCAGAAGGAATACTCTGTCTGCAGTAAGTTCTGAAAGCAAGTACTGTACAGCCCCCTGTCTCACCTCTGCTTCTGTAGTTCTCAGGAAGATTTAGTTAAGATTGACTGTAGCACAAATCCAGATTTTCTAAAGCAGAGCACACACCACAGAACTAATGCTATAATACAATCAAACCACAAAATAAATACCTTATCAATGGCTTTTCCAACTCGGGATACACTGCTGTGAATGTCCTTATGATCGGAGGCCAGTTTTTGGACTGTGTCTTTTATTCTTTTACAACACTGTGTCATAACAAGTGAAATCGTCCCTGACAAGTCTCCATCTTGATCTAGACAAAAGAGAGGAAAATTACTCACTTTGCTACAGACAAATGGTAACGTCCAATCTCTTAAAATGCAACACATAAAGACAAAAAGTGGTATTCAAAGAAAGAAATGCAATCCAGGGAGTATTTGCAAAGCAAGATCAGTGTAAAAGGAGGCAGAAAGACAGGAATTCACCTGTTGTGAAAACTCACCTGGGGAATTAGGAATCCAGCTGGGTGCACAATAACAGTGAACAAGGGCAACAGTTTAAAAAATTAATGTAAAGTTCTCATGTATCTCAGTCACAGTATATGAATAAACATCTCAAAGAAACACCCAATCCACAAATGTCTCAGGGAATAACAGAATAACAGAAAGCTGCTGAAGCTACTACAGGATCAGTTCTGTTTCAGACAGACCCTGAAGGTACATCAGAACATCACGTTTAACTACAACAAGGTGAAAGCAAAATGTGGATTAATCAGAGTCCAGTTAATTCACACCCCACAAACCACCCACTTCTATTGGACTCCGTGTTTGAGCTGTATCAAACTTCTGCTTCCTGACTCGTGGAAACACCTCTGCAAGTTCAGCCAACCAACCTCCAGTTCCCCTCTGCAGATAAGAAGCAGCCCATGAAGGACCAGTGGACATTGTTATGAGATTTATTCTCTAGGAACTGTGACATTTTTAGCTGATGTCCAGCAATCCATTCTGTGAACAAAATAATGAACAAAGAATGTTTACAAGCCCCATCACAGCACTTCACAGTTCACACCCTCTGTGCCTTGCATCAAACATTGCTCAGGAGCTTTAGTCAGGGGAAAAAACCAATCATTTTTCAGTGCTTTACCCCAGTCCTTTCTTCCTGCTTTTGATTCAAAAATACAAAGAGAATTTTACTTCTGAAGGTCTCTCCTTCCACAAAGTTCATTCTAAATGAAGAGTTTTTTTCCTTTAGCAACACAGACATAGCAGCCTTCAGCTGCAGGAAGGCTACTTTTAAGTGAGAGAGAAGCCCAAAAATGCCTCCCCAGTATTCTGGGCCCAAAGCCCTCATGTGCAAAAACCAAAATCTCCAAAATATCTCTTTAGAAGAAGGATTTTATGGAAAATGTGTTTGCTTTTTAAGTTTGTTCGTTTTTGATTTCATATTTTAACACATTTTTTTGTTTCAGCAGCGTATTAAGAGCACAGTTTCTGGAGACAGCAAAGGAAATCCAGAAAAAACTGTGATCACAGTGGATGGATAATGATTCCACAGACTTTTTTCTAGATACCTTCCCCTCTGTTGTTGCACATTGAACTATCTCACCTCACCTCTAACCAAGCAAACAGCTCCTGTCCAGCCCCACGATCCCCAGCTGAGGAAGCTTCAGCAGCGTTTTTGCAGCAGCTACAGCTTTTAAGAAAGAAGAAAGCTTTAACTCCCTCCAGTCCCATGAAGCCAATGATCACCTCCCAGTCAAATGGCTAATGGGGCTCTCTATTTTTTTTCTAGTGGATGAGTGAGGAGTAATAAGGATGGAAACAGTCAATTCTGTGACTCTGTGCATCCCGAATTAAAAATGAAAAATTCGCTCAACTATTACATGGAGTTCACCTCCTAAAATTATTTTAAGAATAATCCCTATTTCTCAGTTGCTGTTTAATTTTTATGACAGACATGTAAAATCACATGAAAGATCTTTAACTGTCTCGTGGCTTTTGCCACCACAAAATGATCAGCCAGAGATTATGCAACATGCAAAATGGAAACACTCATTCTGCAATGAACAGAGAAGCTAAAATACACTTCTGGGTTTTTTTGCAAGAAGAGACATTAAGCCAAAACCCAAACAACTCACTGCTTTTATGCCAAGCAAATAAGTGAATTACTGGCCTCTGACACTTACTGCAGCAGAAACCAACTCCTGTAAATCAATGAAAATGTCTACACAGGAAAAGTCATCAGAGCTGTAAAAGGTTTCCCCTCTGCACCCCTCTCTTCCAGCTTCAACCAAACTACGAGCTGCTTGTAAAAAATCAGCAGGAGAAAGCCTGGAACCAGCCCTCCTGGTATTTCGGGGTTCACAGGACACCACAGCCCTGCACGTACAGTCACAATTAAAAAAAGAAATAAATACACTGGCCAGCAGACACTGGGCACAAAGCAGAGTCCAAAGCCAAGTTTACTCAGCCAGACACATTTATACCATCCAGGAACGTGCAGCTCTGCCTTGGCTGCTCCAGAAAGACACATGTATGAGGGGAAGGGAGAAGAAAAACAAACTTTGCCTTCCCACTCAGGACTGAGCACAGATAGGGCTGGTCTGTCCTCAGGCTTTAACATGAAAAAAGACATTTTAAGGGACTGGGGGGTGGGGCGGGAACCCCACAGTTTAGAGGTTAAAGCAGCTTCTAATGGTTTCTTTGTCCCCACCCATTTCCTTTTTATATCCACTGCCTATTTAAGGTTTTTTCATGCATCTTTGCTCTCAGATCTTGTCTTACAGCATTAACTTCTTCTTCAGCAGTGAGGGTTTTCATTTCTCTTCCTTTTTTCCTTTAAAATTGCATACTCAAGCATATTTCTGCAGTCCATACCCCTAAATTAGAGCTCCACATTGAGATATCTGGCTGTTTTCAACACTACCAATTTTCAAAAATCCTCAGGACACAGGGTATAAAAGCTGCAAATACCTGTTCTTGTTAGAAAGTTATAAATAACACGTTAAAGGAAAAAAAAAAAAAACCAAGAAGAATTTTGCCACCTACGAAGCCAGCTCACCCTCAGATACCAAAATTGAAGAGCCCCCAGATGTTTAAGCGTGCACTAATAATGTACTGGCTTCATTCTACTAAAAGAAAGCTCAGTTTGCAATGTGCTCTCTGGGACAGCATCACCACTTGGTAAATGCTGAAAGTATTTCCAGGGCCTTCACTGGACAGCCCCAAAAACTGCTAATCCAAGCCTGGATGGAAAACCCAACAAGCACCCGGAAGGAATCACACACTGGAACCTTTTAATTTTATCACAAAGTCAGTAAAAGCTCTGGACCTGCAATGGGATTCTCCCAGACAAACCTTTACAGCCCAACAAAGGCCAACACAAGTGCGAGGGTCACACCATGAGCATTCCAGGCCAGGTCAGATTGTGAAGACACACATTTTATTGACTGTCCTCAATGCCCAAGCCCAGACTGTTTCAAACAGCACAAACAACAGTTTGAAACACAGTTCAAAACAATGTCAGAAAGACCAAACTTTTTTTCATCCCAAACAAATGCCCTGGAATCAGAATTCCATGTTTGCTGTCCATAGAAACTGCTGTGTACACACAGAGCGGCTCCAGCACACTCCTACTGGAGTTCCTGGAATTATCCACACTCCTGGCTGAGCTTTGCACCTGTATTTGCACAAGAACCACAGCAAACACGTTTCCTTTGAACCAAACAAAAGCAAAAAGCAGAGCAGCAGCACATTTGCTCTCAAGTTTGGGCTCAGGAGCCTGCAAGTTCCTATTTTTAATCCCTGGCTTCCTGCGTGGTCCTGGGTAAATCACTTCAGCTGCCTCTCCACTCCCTCCCACTCCATCAACAAAACACGGCACTGCCTCCACCTCTGGGATTTCACAACCTTTACATGTCCTGTGTTTACAGCCCCAGCAAGTGCCCAACACCAGCTGACACACGGGCAGGGCCCGTGTTTACTCCCTCCTGAGAGTGGCTTTACCCTAAACACCGCCAAACCCTCCCCCCCAAGCAAAGGAACACAACTTAGGGGACATAGGAAAAGAGAGAGAAAAAATAAAATAAAATAAAATAAATACGAGTGAGGGGAAAAAAAAAAAAGCAAACAGGTCAGGCCGGCCCTGTGTTTCCCCCGGGGTGACCAACCCCTTTGTCACCCAACATCAAGGGTTATGAACACCCTGACTAGGGTCACGCCAGACCTGCTGACCGGGAACAAACGAACCTCTTGGGCAGCACAGACAAGGCAGGGGAGGCCTGGAAGGGCCGAGACCCATCGCAGAATCACACAGAATATGCTGAGTTGGAAGGAACCCCCAGGAATCCTCGAGTCCAAGCCTTAGCCCTGCACAGGACCATCCCCAAGAGTCACACCGTGTGCCTGAGAGTATCATCCCGATCCTTGAACTCTGTCAGACTTGGTGCTGTGATCACTTCCCTGGGGAGCCTGTTCCAGCACCCAACCACCCTCTGGGAGAAGAACCTTTTCCCAACACCCAACCCAAACCTCCCCCACTCCCACTTTTTAACTTTTCCATGTCAGAAAAGCCCCAAATCTCCGTGGGGTGGTCCTGGCTCAGCCCCCGCAGTACAGAACCCTCGGGGCAGAGGCTCTCCCTGGAAGGGTCCCCACCCCACAGAGTCCAAAGTTTTAGGGCCACAACACCCCACATTTTTTGGGGTTCCCCCCCAGCGGAGGTGCAGGGGAGGGAAGGAGGGGTGCGGGGGAGGGGTCTCTCCACGTACTCTCTGTCTGCAGGATCTCCCTGCGCAGCCCTCCCGCGTACTGGATCAGCTCCTCCAGGCTGCGCTCGCAGAGCTGCCCGTATCCCGAGAACTTCTGCAGCACCTTCTCCAGCTCCCTCTCCACCGTCACGCACTGGTCCATCGCGTCCGGGCCGCGCTCCCGCTGCTGCTGCTCCTGTTGTTCCTCCTCCTCCTCTTCCTCCTCCTGGTCGTGCTGCCCGTCCCGCCGCCCCCCGGCCGGGCCCCCCGGGCCCCCCGCCAGCGCCGGCCCCGGCCCTGGGCGGCCCCGGCCGCACTTCCACACAGGCACCGCCGCGGGCACGCCGGGACCTCGCGCCGCTCCGCGCAGGCAGCGCCGCGGACACCCCGCCCCGGAACCTCCGCCGAACCTCCGGAGGGTTGTTGTTGTCTTTTTTTTTTTCAGTCAGGCGGCGCCGCGGGCAGCCCCCGCTCTGTGCCCGCCGCTGCTCCCGGTGTTCCTAGTGGAATCGGGAAGCGCTTCCTCGTCGGGCGGCGCGTGGGGAGTTAACCCGGGGAGCGGGGATGGCGGGGGTGTGGTGGGTCAGGCAGCGCGGCGGGCAGCCCGGCGCGGGGGCCTCAGAGGCGGCGTTGCCATGGCGACGGCAAGGCCTGAAGGGGCGCCGGGCCTGGGGAGGCCTCGGCGGCTCCTCCGGGTTCTGGGATCGGGCTGGGCCACCCCTGGGGCCTGGGAGCGGCCCCTACGGGTCTCAGGGCCGGGTCTGTCATGCCCAGGGCCGGGGAGCGGCTCAGGGTCGTGCGCTGGGTGCAGTGTCAGCGCTAGGTTGACTCCCCCGGGGTACAGGGGCTTCGCTCCCAGCCAGGCTGCGAGGAGCGCGTCTCGCCTCAGACATCGCACAAGTGACACCGAGCAGCGGCTCTAAACAACGCCAGGAAACGCGCCGTGCCGGAAGCGAAGCGTTTAGCCCGTCGTCGGGTTGTTAATTGGTCGGTAAACTTCCGGACGGTAAAGTTTTTATGTTGACTTGAAGGCTGAAGAGGCGTATTGGACGGGCGGCAGCTTGTGAAAAAATGTGCTCAAGGAGATGTCTGAGCTTGGACTCCGCCTGGTGAGCGCCAGCTCCAGAGGATGCCAGCAAGTTGATCGGAAGGATCCTCTTATGAGGAAAGGTTGAGGGAACTGGGATTGTCCAGCCTGGAAACGAGAAGGCTCCAGAGAAAAATGTCACCCTTCCAGCACCTGAAGGGAACTTACAGCTAAAGATAGGGAAAGACTATTTACAAGGGCATGTAATGACAGGACAGGGAGCAACGGCTTCAAACTGAAAGGAGGTTTAGATTAGATATTAGGAAGAAATTCTTCCCTGTGAGGGTGGTGAGGCCCTGGCACGGGCTGCCCAGAGAAGCTGTGGCTGCCCCATCCCTGGAAATGTTGGTTAAAAGGCCAGGTTGGATGGAGCTTTGAGCAACCTGGGATAGTGGAAGGTGCCCCTGCCCATGGCAGGGGGTTGGAACTGGATGGTTTTTAATCACAAATTATGTTTAAACACATCACGTGTCTTCTGGTTTCATAGGTCAGCACAGTGGTTTAGTTTGTGAAGTTCTGTGGGCTCCTTGTTCATCTCAGCACACTCAAGCAAGGTCTCCTTGTTTATTTATTTGTTAACATTAAACAGAGCTTTATCTTCTGCAGGGGGCAACAAATCGTTTTTCCCTGTTACAAAAATAGAAAATTTCAACTGCCTAGGGAAAAAAAAAAGTGTCTTTATTTGAAGCTTTAAGTAGTCTATTCTGCTCCTGAAAGTTGGTTCGTCCTTGAATGGTGTCCGTTTCTGTGCAGTTAATCACTCCGTGTTTATGGGCAAATCAGATTGCCACAAGGGGTGACCACGAGGTGCAGCTGCGACTGTAAAAAGCCCCTGAGCACCTGCTCGGGTGTCGCAGCTGACCCTGAGCAGGGGGTTGGGCTTCAGAACCTCCCCGAATTCCTGCGTGAAGCAAGGAAGCACCGCCAGGTCACCGGGATCGCCTCACCCGAATGGCAGGGGTGGGACTGGGTGGGTGGGCGTTAAGGTCCCGCCCAACCTTGATAAAGTCCCGCCCAACCCAAACCGCTCCATGATTGAACATCCAGCGCCTTGGCTGAGGTGTCGGTGCTGGTCACTGTGTCACAGTGTCACCCTCTGTGTTAAATCTGCTTCCCTTTGGCCACTTGTACATAGTAGGAAACATCTGATTTAAAATTCCTCTGCCTACAACACAGTAGTGTCTGGGCTGCTGCTGTCTTGCTTGGAGACTTTCACATAGGCTTGTTGGTTTATTTAATACCAGGCAATGACAGGGAGTCCCAGTTTCATATCACACATAAAAACGTGTTGGGATGCGCCCATGTTGAATAAGAGGCACCTCAAGAGATTCTGTGTCAGTGAGCTCCTAAAAATTCATAGAATCAGGGTATCCTGAGTTGGAGGGGTCCCACCAGGATCATCGAGGTCCAAACCTTATCATTGAAGTAAATTGTATTTACAGAGTTGGCTCTTAGGAAAACTGGGTTTCAGGTCGTTTAAATGTTAGTTTGCTGAACTACATCTTGATAAACTCAAAAAAAATTAAGACAAAAGGTATAATATTTTAATGTGGTAAAGGATTAAATTAATATTTTAAATCCTTGGTTTTACTGACTTCAAAATGTTCCCTATGGAATCTGGAAAGTAGATTATTGTCTGTATTCCCAGGCTGCACAGTCAGCAACTGCTCTTAGGAGAGGGTGGGGGAGGAGAGGGAATCCTTGCCATTTATCAAGGGGCAGCAGATAAAAAGACTACAGGTTTGGCTGTCTGACAAGGGAAGGTGGCTGTCCCAGTTCTCAGGATTTGGGCTCGTTTGCTTGTAATGATAGTAAAAATGCTTTTGCTGCCAAAACTATTTAAAACCAGATCCTTGTTTTGGGTTTTTGTTTAAAGGTGGAATTCATGTTCCACATTTGTAACATTTGCTCTGTGATCATAGAACTGACTGACTGATGACTGTTTAATGCTTTTAATTAGTAGTGTTAACCCTGGGGTCTTTAAAAATGTCACTGTGTGTCATCTTTGTGTTCAGCCCAAATGAATTTTAAGTCACTGTTAAAATAATTTAGATTTTCCAGATAATTAAAACTCCCTGAAAGATTGTTTGCAGGTGACATGTCAAAGACGTTCTGAGTTGCAACTGGAAACCAAATGACAGGTATATCTAGAAAACAGCACATTTTCTGGTAGGGTCAGCTTAGAGCATCAGGGATGGAAAGGTGAGGAGGGAAAAGAGCACCAGACCACCTGGGAGAGGCACCGGATCCGTTTGGCTTTGCTCTGCCACACCTTTGGTGAACTCATCTACAATTCTTGCTTCTCCTTTGCAGCTCTGCTCTGGCCCATCCTGTCACCCGGGTGCTTCTCTGTTGGCATCTGCTTTGTTTTGGGTGGTTCTGGGGAGTTTTGAGTAGTGGCCTGAAACATCATTTTTACTTTCCTGAAACGACTCCAGGGTTTTGAGTTCTGGCAGATGATTGGCTTGGTGTCTGCAGGGGCCTCGTCAGCAGTTACCACTGGGGAATGTTGCTGATGGATTCAGCTCAGCCCGTGAGCGCTGGGAAGTGACACACCGGTGACAGCCTCCCCAGCAGGCAGTGCTGCAAATAGATCAGCTGTAATTGTTGTGAGATACCTTCTTCCTGCCGGGGGAAGAGAGAGCATCCCCGAAGGAGTTACAGGGGAGAGAAACACAGGGATCGGGTGGAGACGGGTCTGTGGGGCTCTTGAGAAACAAACCAACAAACAGTGTTTTCTAACTAAAATATACAAGGTTCCTTTTCAAATATGCAACTCCCACCCATCATTCACACCGGCGGGAGCCACTTCACACTGAGCAGCTCACTTGAAACAAAAAGTAGAGAAATCAGGCAACTTCTTGAAGGTGTGAGCAAAGCAATGGGCCTTCACAAAGCTTTTGAAAAAGAACCGTGTTTCTGGAGCAGCTCAGGGCTCAGAGCCTGCCTAGGTGTGTGGTTTTATGACTGTGCCCCGGCTCCACCAGCTGCAGGGACAAAGCCACTCCCTTGTATTTTGCCACAAGGGAAGGATTCATCTTATTGATGCTTTGCCACCTGCTCATCAGGGAATGGGCCCTGGATTTTGCAGGGAGAGCTTCTCAAGCTGCAGTGGCTGTGGAGGAGAGAGCAGCACCTCACCTGGACTCGCCTCCAGTACCTTCCCTCCCAGCTGGACCTGCCACTTGAGGCTTGCTGCAACCCCAGCACAGCTGCTGAAATCCCTTTGCATTTGCTCGAGCAGCACCAGCAGGGACAGGGTTTGCAGCCCACTTTTATCTTTTCCACATAAAAATGGTGAACAATAAAGTTGTATGTGACTCCCGGTGTGAGGCACAGCATTTTACCAGCCCATAAGGGCTGTTTGTGAGGAACTATGTCTGCAATCCTTCCACTCTTCCCCTTTCAGGAGCCAAAATGAGCCCATTCCTGAAGAACATACAGTCGTGATTTTTCTTCTTGAAGACGCTGTGGTGGCTCCCTGACAAAACAGGCTAAACCTTGGTTGTTTTTTTTTTTTTTTCCCTTTTTAAATCATATCAGCACGCTGAGAACCCTGTAAATGTGTTTTAAAGGCTCTGAGGGGCAGAGCGGTTTAAATGCTTTTTCCAGATCAATATTAGTGTGCCTTTCTGAAAATTGATAGTACAGAATTACAGCGCGTACACTCTGGAGGGTTTGTCAGTATTTTTAAAATTAAGCTGTGCTATTTCTGTGCTCATCTCTATGAGCTGCCAATTTTCATGCAAATTATGGATTCTTAAAATAACTAAACATACAAAAGCAATGTTGAGTTTCCTTCAGAGGAGAGCCTTCATGTCAACGCAGCAGCTTGATTTTAGTATGCTTTTTGTAGCAGGCTAAATTGTATCTTTGCAGCCCAACGCTCCATGTACAGCCTGGGACGGTTCTTTCTGGATCCACTTAAACGGGGATCCAGACTGTGCCCAAAACGCTTCCCATGTGAGCACAGACCCAACTTAGAGCCGTGTCAGAAGTCGCAGTGGTGCTCGCAGGTTGCATCTGGCTTTGGCACAAGTTCCCAGCGCCAATGCAAAGCTGCGGAGTCCGAGTTCCGACCCGTGCAGATGGAGCTCGCCGTGGAATTTGGTTTCTCGCCAGCCAAGGGCTGGGAGCAGGGCTGGGAGCAAGGCTAGCCTGCGGGAATGAGGAGTGGAGGGATCATCCCTACACCCAGCAGCCCGAATCCAAATAAACTGTGTCCACTAAGCTGTCCTAAAACTGCCCGAACAAATCGTCCCCGGTTCTGGCTCCGTAAATATTTTTCTTCCCGTGAGCCGCGTGGGTCGGGGTCGGATCCTGCCCCCTCCCTCCCCGATATCCGAGGTATTTCTATATTATTTTCCTCGCAGGAGGCGCAGCCGCAGGGTCCAAAGTTGCCGCGGGGGGCAGGGACGCTGCCGCCCCCCGAGCGCGGCGATGCGGGGTCGGGCCGCGGTGCTGAATCACGGCGGGGGGGAAGAAGGGAAAGGGGAAAAGGGAAGAAGAGGAAGAAGGGGAAGGGGGAAAAAGGGGAAGGGGAAGAAGGGGAAGGGGGCGGTGCCGGCCGCTCACGTCATTGTTATGTCTCCGCGGCTCCGCCGGGGCGGGGACAGCGACAGCGGCGGGCTGGAGGCGGGGGGGCCGCGGCCCCGCTCCCCTGACAGCCCCCGCTCCCCTCCCTCCCTGCCCGGCCTCCGGCTCGGCGCTCCCGGGAAGATGTGGGTGAAGCTGTGCTGTTTGTTGCTCTACTTCCTGGCGCTCTTCGTGCTCGCCCGGGTGTTCGAGGCCGTGGCGTGGTACGAGAGCGGCTTCCTCGCCACGCAGCTGGTGGACCCGGTGGCGCTGAGCTTCAGGAAGCTGCGGACCATCCTGGAGTGCCGCGGGCTGGGGCACTCGGGGCTGCCCGAGAAGAAGGATGTGCGGGAGCTGGTGGAGAAGTCAGGTACGCGGGGCTCCCCCGTGACCCGGAGGGACGGACGGAGGTCGGTCCCCGGCCACCCCCGCGGGGCTCGGGGCGCCCTTGGGATGGAGACCCGGACGCTGCTTCCCTTCGCAGGGCGGGTGTGGGGAGCGGGCTGGACCCCCCAGCTCGGGGATTAGTGGAGGGAGGCCGGGGAGCTCGGGGGGGGACGGTCAGACCCCGTTGGCGTTGTGAGCCCGGGCGGGCTGAGCGGAGGGAAAGGCCTGCGCTGGACGGGGCACCAGCAGTGGCCCTTCCCTTCCCTTCCCTTCCCTTCCCTTCGGGTTCCGCTGCGGGCGGTCGGGTCACCGGGGGTGGCACAGATGGGAGCGAATGTCGCCTGCCGTGAAAAACGGAGGAAAGAACCCAAATAGCTGCAGTAGATCACTGTTTACAGCTGGGGCCGGGTCCCTTCCCTGTATTCCTGCCCGATTCCTGGGGTTATTACAGGTACGGCTGTCAAGATGGGCCCCGAGGAAAGCGGTGGTTTCATAGATGAGGAGCAGAAGGGTTGGCTACCCAGGGATGAGGTGTTTTTATACAGGGGGAGCAGAACTAGATCTTACATATAAAAAATAGCCTGGGAAAAGAAAAGCAGGGAGGCGTTTCGGGAAGTAGGGAAAACCAGGTGAAGGAGGTGGACTTCTCGGGGGGGGGGGGTGGTGATGAACAGCAGAGGGTGAAAAGCAGTGGAGATGCAAGGAATGGCAGAAGTGTCCTGAAAGTAAGAGTGCTGCCTGGAGCAGGGGGAAGCTGGCCCCGAGGACTGGGAGATGGGGCTGATGTAATAGCTGTAGTGCCAGCCAAGCAGGAAAATGTGAGTAGCTGCTTTTAAATCAATGATCGAAGGGCTGCTGATCCAGAAGAGAGAGAAATCCCAGCAATCAGGATAGGCAATGAGGATCTCTTAATGACTGGACAGAAAGGGAGAAGGATTTGGACGGATACAGTGAGTCCCATTTAACTTCAAAAATGCTAGTTTAAATAATTGATAATAATACTGGGCATTTAAGTCCAATTTGCTGTTATTGTTCATTGTTTATTTATGTTTTTATGTTGTTTACTGGCTTTGCTGCTACAACAGTAAAAAGCAAAAGTAAAAAAAAGCGGTAGGTGTTTCCAATCCCTTTCACTCCTTGGCTGTCAGGTACTTTCATGATGTCATGATGTTTGGGTTGCATATGCTGCAGGGAGGTGTTTAACTCCAAACAAACTGTATTAACCAACTTCTTCAAATGTCATGGAGACACTTCTCATACCAGTAGGCTTTGCAGCATTTTTCCGTGGGTTTTTTTTTTTTTCTTTCCTCTTTTGGAAGCCCCTCAAGGGTTTCAGCTGTTACACTTATTTTTATATTTTGAAAGAAACAGCATTTTTGGACAAGACTTCGTTTCTTAAAGCTTAATAGATTAGTTACTAGAATGCTGGTTGTCATTAACAGCGTTTGTAATGATTGTGAAACGAGACATGAGAAGGAAATGAGATTATGAAGGAAACATTATCGGATAATTTTACTGTGAGCTCTTTAGGTCGCTGCAATTGGAGTTCATGGGAACTTTTTCCAACTGTGCAAACAGAAGCCAACAGCTAAATTATTCTGCCTGAGATTCTTAATTGCAATAGGATGAGCAACACTGAGTTTTGGTACAAAATTATTGATTAAAATTTTGGAAGTCTGAACTATCAGTGTAGCTTGCTTCAAAACTGCTATCCAGTGAAACATAAGCGAAGATGCATCAACCTGAATTGCTCTCAGCCACTGAACGTTGTTATTTGCAGAGAACGAGGCTTAGAAAATGTTCTTTTATTCCTTTGTGTGCTCAGTTGCATGTGTGGTACCTCTGTGTAATCAGAAGCACAGCATTCATGTCTTCTGCAGTCTGACAGATGAAGTCAGAGTGTTCATAGTCATATCACTAGAGATGGAATTATAATAACTTTAAAGTTTAGCTACCTTTGTACTGAAAAGGCTCTCTGAGCAACCGTGCAAATACAGTTAGTTAAACTGTTACTAGAATTTATGAAATGATCTTTCTCGAGTGCCATTTTAACCGGATTTCTCCAATTGTCTCTTTTTCAGGAGACCTCATGGAAGGAGAGCTTTATTCAGCTCTCAAGGAGGAAGAGGCCTCTGAATCGGTTTCCAGTACAAACTTTAGTGGTGAAATGCACTTCTATGAGCTTGTGGAAGACACAAAAGATGGGATCTGGCTCGTACAGGTATAGAAATTCGATCGTTTCTTTTTATATATTTATCACACTCCAAATGTGTTTCAAAGGAGGAGTTTATGAGGGTAGTTAACTAGCTGTAAAATTGTATAACAGAGAGATCTGGTGACAAAGATAAATTATATCCGGGAGATAAGGAACAGAGGAATAAATCTGTTTAAAAAAAACGCAGGAGAGGCTGGAAGTGCCAGAATTCCTATACAATCAGGAAGAAAAATAAAACCTGTTATTCTGTGGATTGCTTTTTGAAAAGCAGGCACTTCAGAACCAGAAAACAAGCAAAGCAGCACACACTTAAGTACACAGAGTATGCAAGTCCTTGGCCCTGGTATTCTGAGAGCCTGTGTGATGTGAAGTAGGTGCATTAGCACAGATGCTCCCAGCTGGCACAGGAGAGGTGCTTCTGGTGCTGCTCTTCCTTTTGGCTGCCTTACACGCTCAGACCCAACCAGTTTAAGTTTCTGTTTATCTGAGGGGCTTAGAGCACTTGTAAAATCTCTGTTGGCTTTTCACAAAGGCAAGAGCTCAGTGTGCTACTTCCCAGGCTTAGCAGGCTGCTTCTACAACACACTCTAGGGGCTTAAAGTTAACCTTCTCCTAAACCTGGTGGGCCCACCAGTTATGGAGTGTGCTCCCCCAGGGCTGCATGAGAATAAGAGATCAATTAGTAAAAGAAAGAAAGACTTTTGCAGATAGGATTCTGAAACAATTCATCATCACTCCTGAGAACATAAGTAAACCAGACCAAAATGTAGAATTATTTTCTGTGTCTACTTTTCTGTTAGTAAGAGGTTTGTTTTTTTTAAGGCATAGGTTTCCTGCTAACAGTCACATCAGGCAATCAGAATTCCCCACCAGGCAATTAATTGTTCAGTTGATAGCTCCCACCTGGTTTTTCTGGTCTCGCTTCATGTTTTCTACGTAACAGGAAGTCATTAAATCTTGATAATCCATTTATTAGACCTGCACTGTCACCACATCAGATCTCACTCCAAAATAGACAGTGAGAGGACAGACTAGAAATGGCAGTTGTGTTTTGGAAAAGATGTATTTGCAGTTTATTGAATCCAAGCCTGAGGTTTAAATCATGCAGAAGGGCGTTCTTGAAGCAGAGGGAGAGTGCTGAAAGGAAGTTTACATGTCTCCAAACTAGTTGATAAGTACAAGCATGAATATGCTATGAAAAATCTTCCCTTCTCCCCATGGACCTCAAAAGGGTGAAATATGGTAGTTCTCTGTTGTCTGTTGCTTGCAGAATTTTACTTGTAATATATTTTCCACTGGCTTCCTAATAGCAGATCAGATAGGCTGTGCTTTGATATCTCTAGTGTGATGAATGTTGTCATCATTCTGGGAATATTTGCACAGCTATTCAGTTGGTCACAATAGCTGCGGAAAAAAAAATTAGTGGAATTTACTGAATAATTTACTGAACACTATTTGTCTGTTTCTCTACAATAAAAACCACAAGACATGTCAAATTCCTATTTTTCATTCTTGCTTTTCGAGTTTTCGTCACTTCTGAGTTTTCATTTGCTCCATTCCCCACCGTAACTCCTGTCTGGATAACTCCCATGCTGGGTTTCTTCACGTCTTTCCACAGGTTTTTCCTTGCTTTTCCTTAAGCCTTATCCCTGCAGAGCCAGTTTTTACCATCTCTTCCCTGTTCTAACCCTTGCCCATCCTCCTTTACCATTAGGCATCCTGTGGAAACTTCACAGCTAATTAACCAGCTGGATGATTTAGGCAGGGAACAGTGGAGAGTGAGGATGTCTTGTGGATGGGCTTGGCGAGCACAGACAAGGTCAGAGATTCCCCTGCTTTGTTGCTACTGGCTGGGAAGCAGAAGGGATCTCCAGATCCTTTTCAGGATCTGTGTCCCATGGGGGCTGCTGGAAAGGAGCAGAGGGAGAGGAGCAGTTCTGGCTCAGCTGGCACAGTGGCTGTTGGTTGAGTTGGTTTTGAACACTTCATAACTCTGTATGGGAGGACTGGGACTCTGAAGATGATTTTTATTTTGTAAATGAAATGTCTGGTGTGGCACAGGCTGGCAGTGTGATAGCCGTCACTGTCTGCAGAGAATCAAAGGGAAAAGAGGAAAGAATTTCTACTTCTTGATGTGTTTGACACAAATTGAGATGTGAATTTGTCATCTAGAGTCAGAGAGATGAATTCCTTGAAGAAAGTCGAAGTCAGTACACAAGGAATCAGTGTTTGTGGGTTTGTTTCTTTATTTTCTGGAAATCCACATGCAAAGCATCCCCGTTCAGTGGTAATTTGTTTACCAGTGTAGCTGTTCACAGCTCCTGTGTGGCGCTTCCGTAGAGCCACAGACAGCAGCATGTTCTTTCTCCTATTAGCTCATGATCTCATCACCTTTCCCTTTATGCCATTCTTCTTGCTTGCCAGCTGCTGTTGTGCACTGCTCTGGCTGGCAGGGAGGGTGAGTGGTAGTTTGTGGAGCTGCTTCTCTTGTTGGTAGAGGAGTAACATGGAGTGTTCTTACTTTTCCAGACTCTGGTATGGCTCGTGCTCTCTCGTTAGTCTCTAGAAACTTGTCACATCCAACATTATCATAGCCATTGTGACTTTTTAAAAACCTACAGTAAGTGATCTGCAAATATAAATCCTCTTTGAATGAAGTTAAAATCTAAGTTAATGTATATTTTTATTTTAAAAGTCCCTACTGTAACGTAGTGGTAGAGAGAAGTAAAGGGAACTTTCTTCCTGGCATTGAATTACGGGAACAAACATTTTGATTGTGTCTAGTAGAAGCAAAAAGACCATTATTATGGATATAAAATGCTGCAGGCTATTCTGCATCTCAGCTCCTAGTTCAAGTGGTGTAGTCACAGTGCAAGGGATGTGCCTACAGCACTTTGGTAGTGGTGGTCTGTTCGTTCTTTCTTTTGCTTGCAATTGTTATATTTGCCTTTTGGATTTTGCCAGGTGATCAACTGTTCTTGCTAAAAGGAAATGAAGTAGAAACACTCTATTCATTTAAAAATACATCATTCAGTATTTCTGTCTTTTCCAATAGCCCTTCAGGATCATTTACCACAGGATACCTGATTTTTAGCTTTCAGTTTCCTTCTTGAGAGGCTTCACATCCAGCCAAGGGTGCAGAATACCATCAGCTGGAATGTAATAGTTCTCATGCTGCCTGTGAATCGGTGTTAATTCATTACAGAAGCTCATTTACTCTCAGCCTCTGACTTAACTGACAGCTTAACTGAGCTGTTCAGATCAGGTGCATAGATCACCTCTCCTCCCTTGAGAAACTCCATGTAATTTTGAGGTGGTTAATTGTTGTGTGCTGTGATGGATGTCATCCTTTGCCTATTTTGATCTGATTTCTCAAAATCTCTTTTCTCAGAAAAGCAAGAGATATCCAGATATCTTCAGTCCATATGGGTGGATTCTGAACCAGTTGTGAGTTCTTAGGAAAAGAGCAACTATGCAGAAATTCAGTTCCATCAGCACAACGAAAGATAATAAACAGAGAGTGAGATGTCTCAGAGTTAATAAAAGTGCAGACAGTCATGTAGAAACTCATTGACATTCCCTGGAATAAGTGAGCTTTTTTCTAAGCTTTTAATAAGTAACTCTCCAGTCCATTTATAATTAATTGTATTCCGAATGAGAATTTTCCAAGAACTTTTACTTCTCTGTTATCTACGGGAGCACAGTTGGCAACATAGCTGTTGATTAGAAAGGGCTCTATGAAAAGCACATAAGAATTAATTCATTAATAGACTAGAGTTTTTGAATCTTTATGGAGCCCTAAAAATCTTCCAGTGTGTGCATGGACTCTGTACAGTGATATTGGGCTTTCTCTGCTCGTTTACCCTCCGCAGGCACGAGGAGTTCGTGGGTGTCTCCAACTGGAAACTGCTGAGCCAGACTGACAGTTCTCATGTACATACAACCTTACCTGTTCATTAAATCAGTTAGAAATCGGGTTTGACTTTGGCAAAGCCATAGTTTTTTTCCAGTTCAAATGTCTGTATTGCTTCGTGCAGAGAGTGATTTGCTGAGGCTGGGTGAGGACTCACTGCGTCTGGGAGAAACCCTCTGTCTGTGTGTGTGTGTGTGTGTGTGTGTGTGTGTGTGTGTGTGTGTGTGTGTGTATGCAGCAGGGAATAGTGTCTCTTACTTCATAGGTTTTGTCCTTCTTGAAAGTTTAAAGCCTGTCACAGTGCCCTAGTGCCCAGAGTTGAGGAGCACTTGGAGTTGTCGTCTTTGTGGCTAAGCTGTAAACCCACATTTTGGCTATTCGTGTGTATTCAAAATTGTATGCTCTTGGTATGAGCAGGTGTTCCTGACACCTGGTATCTCAGCTAGAATTGGTTAAAATAATGAGAGCTGGAATACCATGAAGAGCTTGTTCTACATTTGCCCATCTCTGACTCATTCTCATGCTTTGTGATATTTTAGAATTTTTAGTTGTGAGGGAGGTTCAAAACTTACTGAGACCAAATCTTGTTACTGTGACCTGTTTTGAGTTCTCTGCATACCTGCCTGAAAGAGATTGAACAAGATCTGATTTAAATGCAGAGAAAGCAGCAGAATGCTCAAGTGAGGTCACTATCATGTCATGCTGAAGTCCTTCAGGGGTACCTGAAGAGGAGTCTGTCTTTGCATTTTGCATTGTTACAGCAAACTCTTAACGTAAGCTCTGTTTCCTTGAGCCAATTTCAGTCATATTTTTACTTTTATTTTAAAAATGTATGTTTCATAAAATAATCTTTAAAAATGCTTAATGATAACTGCAAATTAAGGAGCAGCTGGATTGATGATGGTTCTGAAGTAGCTGTTGCAATACCGACGCACCTACACAATACACTTTGGTTTTAGATTAGGCAAGAGAGGCAGAGTGCCTTGCTGACTTTGTCCTATTTTTCCAAGTGTTTGTATTTTTCTGTGTCTGGGGTATTTGCTCTTCAAGTCTGTTTGCTTCTTTAAGGTCATAACTATGACTGCTTTAACATATAGATCAAAACGATTCTATTCATTACTTAATTAATGTCTTTTGGGATAATTCTGTGTAATTAAATGTCAGGAGAACTCTTCCAGTGCAAAAGCTCCCTATTCAAATGTCTATTGAAATCAGGATTTCAGCAATTGCAGTATTGTATGTCCATAGTCAAATTCTATTTGCATTTTGTTTTCTGTGGCACCTGGAAGCCATCTTCTTTGGGATTTGTGGAAGCTAAACAAGAAATCTCAATCAGAACATGTAGAAATAAAGGAGATTTCCAAACCCCCACCTTTCCATTTTTACTTTGCACATCTTAGTGGCATAACTTAGCCTGCAGAATTTCACAGTCATTGGTTGAGAATCTCCTGAGCTCTTGGGATATGGTGTGGTCCTCCCAAATTCACAGATGGAGTATGAAGAAACTCGTGTTTGAGACTTCAGAGGAAGTTTGTGGGTGGATGCTCAGTGAGAGCCTGTCCTTCTCTCCAGCATCTTCTTCTACTAAAGAAGTGAGTAATTCAAATACAGAGATGGGAGTTCAAACCCTGCAGTCAGAGCCAGTCCTCTGGCCTGTTTTAGGTGTAGTTTCGGGAGCAGATCTGTTCTGTTATGTCAAGTTGTTAAATGGCAGGGTTACTGTGATCCTGTTGGATTCTCTTAGCCCATTAAGATGATTAATGGATTAATTGAGTTACCCTCATTATCTTACCTGTCACTCTGACATGTGATACGTTACAGATTGTGAACATAGCTAATAATAAGAAAAGCTGGAAGGGTTTGTGTTTGTGTTCCTCCAGATGTGGTGTTTGTTTCCCAGCTGTGGTAGCCTGCTCCGGTGAGCTTGGGCTTTATTTCTGTAACATTAATAGTGTGTATGATTGAAAGGGACCTTGACAAGCTAATTCAGCTCTCTGCTAGACTGTGGAATATGTGCTGCCTCTCTTACATTGTAAGTTGTCCAAATACTCCTATGGACTGTTCTCTTCCTGGGAATGTGTGTCTGACTTCTGGCTTGGGTGTATTCATGGCTAATTTGTTCCTGTCAGGCATAAATTGACATTGCCCTTTAGTTTCACTGACTCCTGATGTCAGCCTCACTCCTCCCAGTATGTGCAGTCAGTCAACCAGTGTGTTTTGTTGGGTATAATATATCCTGGGCTTTGCTTATTTTGCAGCCAGTTAATATTGATGGCTCATGTTTTCTTGTGGAGCAACTGATAGCCCCAGGCTTTTCCTCCCATCGCTGTTCCTGAGTGATGAACTCCCCGAGTGTCCTGTTCATTACTGAACTCAATTTCATGTGTGACACTCTGCATTACAAGATTTGTGCAGCTCTTCCTGCATGATGTTATAATCCTCTTTCCTACATAGATGTGCCTTCCCAGTTTTATGTCGTGTACAAATGGCTTTGGGAGACTTCAGGCTCCCGCAGGAAGGGCATTAGTAGGAATATCTGCTGAACTGAGCTCTAAGGTAAATCTGTTAAGAAGCCTGTTAGCACCTTGCTGGCATTTTGATGTCTTCTTGCCATAGCCAATTTCTTGCTCACTTTAAAGCTTTTTTTTTTTTTTTTTACTCAATATAGAAGTTTATCTCTAGTTCTCATGTAAATTTTCCATGTGGCATAATTCATGATACTCTACCAAACTACAAACAGGGCACTACATTTTCTTACACTTGAAATGCGGTTCTTTTTTTTCCAGGAAAAGAGGGATGTTTAGCTCTCAGTCAGGAATGATACATCTTCAGTAATTGCATGCTGGAATGGGGTGGAAAATGCAACCATCTCTGCAACTTTAAAATTTGTTCTGTAGTTTTCCATCCTACTGAGATCAAACTGGTGGGATTTTTTTTTTTTAATTTGTTCTTAAATATAGCTACTAACTTGTTGTTCTGCTCTCAAAATGTGAATTAGGCTGACAGGGGGTTATAAGAAATCTTCACAGGTTCTCGTGTGATTTTGTGTGCTTGTGTTACAGTTCTGGAATGGAGGTTTCCTGCTTACTCTGGTGTAAATGTGTTATTTGAGTTTTGTTTCCATCTTCAGGTGATAGTCTCTTCCCATGAAGTTGCTAACTGGTCCATGGCCAGCCATCTCCTCTTCATTGAAAGCTGAGTCACAGCAATAATTTAACTTTAAAAAGAAAATTATCTTACATTTCTGTCCTGTCTTCATTGTATGGTGATCCTGCTGCTTTTCCCTCAGTTCTGTTCCTATTCATATGACTGAAGAACCTTTTGGTACAGCTTGTAATAGTCTTTGTACAGTCTAACTTGAATTGCTCATTTCTCCTTACTCTTTTTTTTTCTTGCATATCTTGCTTTGATAGCTCTTCCTTTTGACCTTTTCTTTAAATCCTTGTAGATTGTCAAACTACTTCTAACATCTCTTTGGAAGTGATTGCTAGGAAGAGGTACAGGACTTGACAACCCTTCTTTTTTTCCCCTTATTTGAAACATAAAATCCTCATAGCTTTAACAGCATGGACTTGAAGAACTTCCAGGCCTCTTCCACATTCAAATTCCCGGACTCCTCAGTCACAGGTTTTTAAGCTACATTTCTTTCTTATAAAAATTCGCACTTCTTAAATAAAATCTGTTGCAAGTGTTTGCAGGTTATTTTTAATTTAAACTGAATTGCGTTGTGATTGCTTAACCTGCAGTATTTTCTTGGACTCCTTCATCCACAGAGGTGGTGACTGCTTTCCAAAATTCCAAACCCTTGCCTCCATGTGGTGAATTCCCAGTGCTGTAAGTGGGTGTTGCTTGCGAGGAGCAGCTGCAGTGGATATGTTTATTTGGATTTTTTTTCCATAATGATATAAAAAAGCATGAGCACAAGGAATTTTACAGAGCTTCAGTGTGCAAAACCACAGTAGGGTTCCTCTGTGTAGTTACAAAATACAGACTGCTGGTTCTGTCATTGTCCTTCAGCATAAATAACTTTCTCCAGAAGGAAAGACTTTTTCTTAGGAAAGGAATTAAACTAGTGCTAAAAAATTCACCAGTACAAACAGCCAGATGACAGTAAAACATAGTGATGACTCTATTTGCAATAAATCTCCTTCTCTTGACACTTTAAGTGAATATTTTAGTGTCAGACAGAAGAAACAGTGAGCAGGATCTGTCTCCCTGTACATAACATTAAAATGCTCTCAGTAGTAGCTCTGAGGATATTCTGGCTTTAAGGTGTCTTTATGAATTTGTTCTCTTTTAATTGAAGTGTATGAAAGGAAGAAGTTTAAAATATACAAAGTAATTGCTTCAGTTACATTGGGTGATGTAAAGAAGCCTCAGTAATACAACAGATTTCCCAGTTGGTTGTCTTGGTGCTTGAAGGTTACATTTAGCTAATCAAAAAGGCTTTTCTATGTGATATGTGTGTTTTGAGAATAACTTGAAGGATTCCTACCTAGATGTTCACCTCTGGTTGGTTTTCTTTAAACATTCTGGGCTCAGTGGAATGGGAGTGTAATCTGTGACTTCAGTTTGTTTCCCTTTGTAGAGCGTTCTGCTTGGTGAATTATTTTAAGTTTCTGAGAGGATGTTACTTACCACAAAGCAGATAATATTTCTGAGTCTCAAAGGCCAGGCACACTTTCCAGGTCTGTACATAGAGAACTGTTAATCATGGTGACAGACGAACTTCCTGGGGGCAAGCTGACATTTGAGGTTATTAAGTCAGAAGACGACTGGGATAAGTTTAATGGCGGGTAAACAAATATCTAACAAATGGAACTTTCAAAATTTAATTTAAAAATATATTTTAAGTGGTTGCCATTAAGCCTGCAGAGGCATGTGAGGCGCTTCTAAAATAGATAACTCGACGGCTGATGGAATAGTGCGTGATCAGTCATGTCATTCAAAATTACCTGCCAACTGCAGGCACAGGCAGGGTTTTCTTTTTCTTGTGGGATTTTTTTTTCCCTTCCCTGTACAGTTATAGGGCGGAGGATGAGCGCTGCTTCTTTATCATCTGTGTCAGCAGAAGCTCGTGGCGAGGTAACCTGAAGTACGACTTTAATATACTGGGTTAGAACAAATTAAACCTTGGGGTATATCACGGCGAATTATCATCATGAAATGGCCAGATGGGGCATTGGAGTTGGTGGAACAGTCATATAAAGTTACAGAGTGAGTCACTGGCAAAGCTGGAAGGAGTCAAGATTTTTAGGCATTATCTGGGAGTTTAATCACTGTTTTCCACCACTCAGGAGTGGCTGTTGGCAGTTTAATCTGGTACCAGGTACATGCATTATCCAACTCATTTAGTTGCTCTGAGACAACATTTCTTTGGTATGTTGTAACTTTTGATGGAGAATTATAATAAAATTATGGTCTTTTTTATTGCAAAGAAGAGGAACTTGCTGCACCCTCTTTCTTTCTCACCTCCTATGAACTGGTTAATGATAGTTTTGTTATTTTCACAAGGTTTTTAGTAACTACCACTCCTTTTAGGTACTTAATATTTTGATGCACTTCTGTCTTTCTGCAGAAACTGCATTTCTGTCTTAGAGCTTCACTCTCCTAAGACATTTAGGGTGATTCCCAGTTGTACACATCTATTCTATGTCCTGAGAGAAGGGGAAAGCAGTATCAAGTGTGACTAGCTCTCTGTTTTAACTGAATTTGCTTTTTATTTCAGGAAGCAAACTGACTGTGATACTAAACTAATATTTCCTTTTGGCAACAGGTCATAGCAAACGACAGAAGCCCACTGGTGGGTAAAGTCCATTGGGAGAAAATGGTGAAGAAAGTATCAAGATTCGGAATACGTACCGGCACTTTTAACTGTTCCAGTGACCCCAGGTATATCCTTAAAGGATTATCTGAATCCCAAGAATATCTTAAGGCTCAGTTGTGCTCCCTTGTTGTTACAGCAAGGGCTCGCTGTGTTGTGAAAGTACCTGTGACAGAAGGTGGCTTTATTCATGTTTTTATCTCTACTAAAATCTGCTCAGAATTCTCCATTACATTATTTATCAGCCTCATAAACACAGCTCTGCAGCTTCCTAAAGCATCGTGTGGGAAATGCATTATTAGACCATGGAGAGCGTGACACAGCAATCGAAAAGAATGAACAGGAGAGTTTGGCCTTACAGTCCAGGCATTCAGGGACAGGAACTGTGCTTGCTCAGGACAAAGGCGAATATATCAGTTGTAGAGTTGTTGTATCACCATCTGGAAAGGGGAGACACAGGTTAGCGTGAACCTTGCAAACAGTGCCTGCTTTCCATAATTACTGACAAATCCTGTTCCCTGTCAAATGTATGTTTATATGTAAACTGGCACACACCCTTGGACAACATACAGTGTGCTGTGCAGGAGTCACTGTGTTTACATGTGATTTCGAACAAGGAAGAAGAGCAAAGCCAGAGAAGCTATTAATAAATCTCTGCTGCTGTAAAAATAGGCTTTTTTTAAACATTTTGCTGGAGGCATTTGCTTTACATGACAGGAGACTTTGTCTAGAATTCCAGTGGCATGTATGGATACGCACATCTTACACAGCTTAAGTCCTAGATGTTTACAGAAATCTCAAAGTTGATCATAAGAGGAAATTCTTAGGCTTTGTAGTGCTTATGCAAAATAATCTTGTCTAATCAAAATGCTGGTATTTGAACATCTTAAAAATTTGGCAGTGTTTCTCTTTGCACAGCTTGTAAGTAGTCTTAATGTTCTGATCAAATACTATGTTTTAAATGAATTAGATTTTTTTTAATACAAGAAGTGTTTTGCTGAGTAAACCCTCGTGAATAGTTTTAACCAGGTTGGAGCTGAAATTCAGCAGAACACTGCACACTGCAGTAGGCAGGATACCTTCATTAGCAGGGTAATATGTTACATCTCTTTCTGAAAATGTTACATTCAGATTCCTGAGGTGAGGAGTTGTAATTGTCTAAACACATGTTGACAGACCAAAACCAGAGAGGGTGTAGGTAAGATGGATGGTGAATGAGGCTGGTGGTTCCTATTTCCATGTGCAGGGTTCTCGGAACAGTCTGGGTGCCTGTTGGCTCTGTCACACTTTGATTGTTGAAACTTGCCAGGCATTTCCTAAAAGGAGGGCTACATAAATTGAGTGTAGTGATCCTGGTAGGAGAGAAGGGATTATCTGAGTAATCAGGTTCATCTCATAGTTATGGAGGTCTGGACCATGACTTGGGGTTCAGCCGTGAAGATCCTCTTCTTTTAGGTGTGGATTTGGGGTTCATCCATCTGCCTTCCAGACAGTGTGGATATTCTTTTAGGCCAAATAATCCAGCAGAATGTGTCTGCTTCCTGCTGTGCTGGTTTTGTGGCGAGCTCCCTCACCTCACCCTTTAGCCTGTGTGCATCCTGCCAAAATGCCCCAGTAGGAAGTGGACATGTGTCAGCTTCATTAAAGCAACTGCAAACAGACCAGGTGCTCAGCATGTCTCATTTTTGGGCTCAGAACACAGATTCAAGGACTCAGCTCCAGGCCTGTGAAACTCTGCGGTCTAACCTGCCGTTTTCTTTGTAGATACTGCAAGAGGAGGGGTTGGCTGAAATCCACCCTCATCATGTCGGTTCCACAAACCAGTACCTCCAAGGGAAAAGTCATGCTTAAGGAGTACAGCGGGCGCAGGATCGAAGTGGAGCACATTTTCAAGTGGATCACGGCCCACGCCGCTTCTCGGATCAAAACCATCTACAACTCCGAGCACTTGAAAGAAGAATGGAACAAAAGTGACCAGTACCGGGTGAAAATATACCTGTTTGCCAACCTGGACCAGCCCCCGGCGTTCTTCTCTGCGCTAAGTGTAAAGTTTACTGGGAGAGTAGAGTTTATTTTTGTGAACGTGGAAAACTGGGACAACAAAAGCTACATGGCAGAAATTGGTGTCTACAAGACGCCGTCGTACATACTTAGGACTCCTGAGGGGATTTACAGGTATGGAAATAACACTGGTGAATTTATATCACTACGTGCCATGGATTCCTTTTTGCGCTCGCTACAACCAGAAGTTAACGATTTATTTGTTTTAAGCTTAGTTTTGGTTAATCTGATGGCTTGGATGGACCTGTTTATTACCCAAGGAGCCACTATAAAGCGTTTTGTGGTTCTCATAAGCACTTTAGGGACGTATAATTCACTATTAATTATTTCCTGGCTACCAGTGTTAGGTTTTTTGCAACTACCCTACCTAGACAGCTTTTATGAGTACAGCTTAAAACTCTTCAGGTACTCTAACACAACTACTTTGGCTTCTTGGGTAAGAGCCGATTGGATGTTCTACTCCTCACATCCAGCCCTCTTCCTCAGCACATACCTTGGTCATGGTTTACTAATCGATTACTTTGAGAAGAAGAGAAGACGCAGTAACAACACCGATGAAGTAAATGCTAATAATCTGGAGTGGCTGTCGAGCCTGTGGGACTGGTACACCAGCTACTTGTTTCATCCTATTGCTTCTTTTCAACACTTCCCTTTCGACTCGGATTGGGATGAAGACCCGGATTTGTTCTTGGAGCGGTTGGCTTTCCCCGATCTCTGGCTTCACCCTCTGATACCAACCGATTACATAAAAAACTTACCCATGTGGAGGTTTAAATGCCTCGGCACCCATTCCGATGAGGAGATGCTGGAAACCTTTCCGGACAGCGAGAGTGACTCTGACAGTGAAAACAAAGAGGTCTTCAGCAGCGACAGGGAGGCCTCGGAGGACGATGAGCTGAGCACGTGTCACAGGTGCAGCGAAGCAGAGCATCGGTGCGGCGCTGGGCCCTGCCCGTGTGCCAACAAATATTGTCATCCTGAGCCATGCGGACGGAAAGCGAGGTCCTACGGCTCGTGCAGCTCCGCAGGCGACATGGAGCCAGACTGGTCGGCCTGGCCCCCCGAGATGTTACACTGTACAGAGTGTGTGGTGTGTCTAGAGAATTTCGCGAGCGGCTGCCTGCTCATGGGCCTGCCGTGCGGCCACGTGTTCCACCAGAATTGCATCGTGATGTGGCTGGCGGGGGGGCGGCACTGCTGCCCCGTCTGCAGGTGGGCTTCCTACAAGAAAAAGCAGCCATACACACACCCTCAGCCTTTGTCGAGCGACCCCCCATCTTAGCTGTGTGTCCTGCGTAAGCTTTCGGGGTATTACTGCTTGCCTTTTAAATGTTAGTCACTTAAGAGATTACGTGGTTTGAAGTTTTTAGTTTAAATGTTAGTGCAGTGAACTAAAATATACATGATGCTAACGTTAACGACAGAATCATTTGGTTGCCTTGTATGTTGAACTGAATGCAAACTTGCCGTACAATAACTTGTTCTTTTCAACATCTGGAAACTTGATGCTGTTTTTTTGTAAGCACAAAAAAAATCAAGCCTACAACAGAAGTGTGTTCCAGCAAACGTTTACAAGTTTAGGATGTAGGTGAAATCAAAATTCTAATCGGAGACAATTGCTTAATTTAAGTGTTTCTTATTTTAGAGTCTGTTCAGCACATCTTTGTTGAATAATGTATGTTGTAAGACAGTACCATTTAAAAAAGAAATCAGTGAAATAAATTATTTTAAAAGGAGATTTGTAATGTTAATTGTTTTGATAAATATTTTGTGTGTATGGTTACGGATGTCTTGCTGGCCTGATTTATCTGTGAAGATAATAAAAATATAACACAACTTTTGTGACTAATAAATCATCTCCTAGTGATACAGGAATTCATTGCTCCAGGGTTATCCACTGGCCAAGCAGAAGGCAGTGGTGTTTCATTGGGAACTACTTCCTTCATGAGTCTGCTGCATTGAGGTGCTTCTCTGCTTGACCAGTGGTTTTCCAGTTGATTACAAACTGCTTTTCCACATGGAAACCTCTTCTACCAGCTGTCTCTGCAGCAGCCTCGTTTGCAGATATGTAGGAGGCCTTTAGGGCAGCTCCTCTACAGCCTCAAAGTAGACTGTCGTGGGGGAGCAGAATATTGGCATACAGTGAGAAAAGTGGCTTGTAAAGGTAAAAATTTCCAGGTTCCTACTGTGCTGGCATTTTGAAGTGATTTATGATTTCTTTGATAGTTCTTCGATGCCATAAAAAATTGACTCTGTTATTTTCTTTATACTTCAGCATGAAACTGTGGGTTTGATTGTACCTTTCAGAAATCATCTGGCTGAAAATAACAGAGGAAGTGTTGGTTGGAAAGAAAAATGTGTGGAAGGGAAGAGCAGATGATGATGTAAGCAGAGGAAAAGGCCAAACTGGAAAGGTGTTTTCAGTTGTTTCATTGTTTATTTCTTTCCTAGATCTTGCCCATGTGGTATGAAAGGAGGATAATGAAATAAAGATGATAATAGGAAATACAAGCACAGGTTCCTCTTGCAGTTACAACGCATCTCTCTGTGCCTTTATAGAGTTGGGAGGCTGTTCACAGAGCTGCTGGCACTGTTTTATCTGTCCAGGGTACCTGGGCTGTCTTGTTTTTATTAACAAATGTTTCGTGGCTCCTGTCACCAGGTGTATTCCCAAGAGGATATTCATGTAATGATCAGAAGAGCTGTTTTTAATTGTGAGTCCTTTTTCCTCTTCTTGTTTTCTTTTTCCCTGTGGCAGCACTGAAGGAGGGAGGTGGAAGGGGCATAATATCAGCAACTCTCCTGTGGTCCAGAAAGTCATTTTTATTCCACTTGAGGGCTGCCAGTACATGCCCTGTCTCTGTCATTACAGCCTCGGCACAGCATCAGAGAGGCATAATGAGGGCAAAGATCATTTCTGCTTCCAGTCTGTGCAGCAGTTTGGCGTATGTGCCTGTCATGAGTAGCTGAAATCCACCTCGTTTCAGGACTGCTCTGAAACCTGCACTGAAATGAGGCCTTGCCAGGGGAAAGGGGGAGAAGTTCTGTGAGTATAAATAAGGCTGCAGCCGAGGTGCTGACGAGCCGCTGTGTTACAGCCCCGCTGTAGCGTTTTGCCGGTATCTCGGCAATTTGCCAAACGCTGTGAGCGCAAGGCTCTGTCCTCGGGGCACTGGGGGCTTGTGGAGCGCAGCTCTGCTGCGAAGGCTCGCCTCCTCACCCTCACACGTAGCCCCAGCAGCTCCACTCCTCTGCACAGGCTCAGCCTTGTTCGCAAACCTTCGTGCACACCTGCTTTTAGCTGAAGGCTTGTTTTAATGACCTCCGTTGCTTTAATCGCGAATTCTTTTGATGGATGACCCAAGCTGCTGTTTAATTAGCAGGAGAGCCACTGAGGGCACATCCGTACGAGCAGGTAATTATGACCATAGGTAGCTTTCGGTCCCCTCGTGTCTGGGTTATATAAATTGTTGTGATCCAGTTCCTGGCGATGCATCTGTTTCAGAATCTACAGCAGCTGGTGTAGTGTATTGGGAGTCCCAACAGGAAAGAAAAAGCAGTTGGATGTGTTTATTTTACGAAATGCTCGTGTCAGTAGCAGCAGAAGCATCCAAGTAAGATTGTTTTCTACCGAGTGCAAGATCTCAGACACCCTTCCCCAACACGTTGACGGTTTCACATAAGGAGAAGGAAGCAAAGACTGTGCCTGTAACAAGGTCAGCACTTTCCCTGCTCGCCTGTTTTGCCTCACAGGGCTGGGTTGTGCTGGTGCTTGTGAAGAGTCTTAGAACCGAGATGCTAAACATTCCTGAAGTGGTGTTTTGTTCCCTGATGTCTCGTGCCTGGAAGCTGGAGACCAGTTGTAAACAGAAAATGTCAGATGACTGAGGTGAGGTTACCTATTTCAGAAGGTTTAATGAGGCTGATGGATGCTTTTGTGCTGCTGTTACAGAGGGTGGATTTAAATCATCTCTGAAGGTCTTTGCCAGTCTCAATTTCAGCAATTCCCGTTTTGTTAACACTGGCTTTCCCACTGATGGTGCCCAGCCTGAAATGAGCTCCCCTTTACAAAGCTTGTTTAGATCTTTGTTCTGCGTTAGACTTTTGGAAGGAAAAGACACAAAGGTGAGCTGTGCATTTTTGTAACTGTCATTAAAATATCTTTCTCTGGTAATTAAATGATGAGGGTAAGTATAATTGTGAGGTATCAAGAGTTATATTTAAGCTAATAGCACCTTTTTCTTCCTCAGCTTTTCCACTCAGTCTGTGCATCAGTGATTTATTTCTAGTCGTCTCTGCCTCAGCTTGTGCACCGGGGCGTGAGGAGATGGAATGACTCGCTGGAGCTCCAGCGGGGCGGCTCCAAGCTGTCCCTTCATTTCGGCCAGGTGACCCTGCGGAGTGGAGGGTGGAGATGAGCCAGGCCTGGCTGGTGGGATATCTCGGAAAGAGCAGCTGGGGGGGGCAAGGTGGGCACCGGCTTCTGTGAGCTTTCCCATCTGATCTCCCGTGGGACTGGAGCGTGGTGTGAGCGAGCGCTTGGATGAATAGGAGGTCACTGAGGTGCTGGAGCGAGTCCAGAGAGGGGCCACGGAGCTGGGTAGGGGTCTGGAGCCCGTGTGCTATCATGAGTGGCTGAGGGAGCTGGGGGTGTTTAGTCTGGAGAAAAGGAGGCTCAGGGGAGACCTTCTCGCTCTCTACAGGAGGTTGTGGCCAGGTGGGGGTCGGGCTCTGCTCCCAGACAACCAGCGACAGGACGAGAGGACGCAGCCTCAAAGCTGTGCCAAGGGAGGTTTAGATTAGTCTTAAGCTGAGCCAGGGGAGGTTCAGGTTGGACATTAAGAAGACATTTCTTCACAGAAAGGGTGATTAGACATTGGAATGGGCTGCCCGTGGAGGTGGTGGAGTCACCGTCCCCGGAGGTGTTTAAGGAAAGACTGGACGAGGTGGTGTTGGGTCATAGGCTGAACTCGGTGATCTCAGAAGCCTTTTCCAACCGCACTGATTCTGTGAATACGTTACAAATACCCTCAGGGTGCGAGGTGCCAAACGACCCCTAGCCCGGCCCCGCTCCCTCAGCCCGTTCCCGCCCCTCACGCGCCGGGCGGGGCCGCGGGCACCGCCCCGTGATTGGACCTAGGGCACGCGGCAGTGGGAGGGGCGATGCCCTCCGGGCCCCGCCCCGCGTGCGGTGAGGGGGCGGGGCCCGCAGTGGCGGTGGCGCAGGCGCAGTGCGGGGCCCCGCCCGTCAGGGGAACCCGGAAGCGCCGGGCGGGGCGGCCGCCATGGGGCTGTTCGGGAAGACCCCCGAGAAGCCGCCCAAGGAGCTGGTGAGGGACCGTACCCGCCCCGGGGGGATCGGAGGGGGCTGGGAGGTTGCCGGGAGGTGAGGCTTCGTGCGGAGGCCTGGGTGTGTGGCGTTGCCATGGCGGCGGGCGGAGGTGAAGAGGGGCCGGGCCCGGCCTAGGCCTGGGTACGCCCGGGGAGGCGGCGGGGGGAGACCGCACAGCACCGTCCAGTGTGTGAGGGGGCTCCAGGGGAGCCGGAGAGGGACTGTTCTTCGGGAACTGTAGTGACAGGACAAGGGGGAATGGGTGCAAATTGAAATAGGGGAAATTTAGCTTCGATATTAGGAAGAAATTCTTCCCTATGGGGGTGGTGAGGCCCTGGAAAGGGTTACACACAGGGAAGCTGTGGTTGCCCCATCCCTGGAAGTGTTCGAAGCCAAGTTGGACAAGGCCTTGAGCAGCCTGGTCTGGTGGAAGGTGTCCCTGCCCATGGCAGGGGGTTGGAACTGGATGGCCTTTCAAGTCCCTTCCAACCTCTTAACATCCCATGATTCTATAATTCTAGCTCCCCTTGCAGACACAATTAGGAACAGCTGCAGTATGGGGACTTGGAGGGGGAAGGTGAGTCTGCAGACAAACTGAGCGAGCCTTGTTTCTGCCAACAGCTTTCTGATGTCACAGTGAGATGAAATAGTCAAGCCATGGATGGGTTTCATTGTTGCCTTTCATAAATCACTACTAATATGTTAATTTTAAAAAAATAGTGTGTTAATAAAAAAAGTGGTGTTAATAAAAAATGTTTGCTATATGGTGAGGGGAAGATCAAGTACGTTAGAGGTGCTGGAAAAGCAGCAGGATGGCAGGCACATGAGTTGAGGGCTCAGAAAAGCTGCAGTGTCACAAATCTTCCCTCATCTCACTTCCCAGATCTCCCTGCTTTGCAGCAGCCAAGTCCCAGGAGAGCAGGTTGTGGTTGTTGCTTGTTGGGTGACAGAACTGGATGAGGAATGTTCCTTTGGGAATGTCTTTTCCCTTCCTCCTCTGCCTGTGTTGGAGCACCACATGGACTGGGTCATAGTCTCCTCTGCTCCCGAGTGGTGGTACAAGATCCCACAGAGAGAGCTGGGGTTGGAGACTGATGTAACACATCACACAACCGAGCAGCCCACACCACGTGGTGGTGCTGCACTGATGAGTTCTTGGCTCACGTCTGATGGCCACTCTTTTGCCTTTCCTGACTGATGAGCTTGTTGTGTTTCCCAGCAGCACAGCATGTCTGTGGGTCACCTTGGAGCTCTTGGAGGATGGTGCCAAACTCTTCTCAGTGGTGCCCAGTGACAGGATGAGGATTAGTGGCCATAAACTAAAGCATGAGAAGTTCCACCTCAACATGAGGAAGAACTTCTTTACACTGAGAGTGGGAGAGCACTGGAAAAGCTGCCCAGGGAGGTCTTGGAGTTTCTCTCTTTGGAGACATTCCAAACCCACCTAGATGTGTTCCTGTGTCACCTGCTCTGGGTGACCCTGCCTTGGCAGAGGGCTTGGACTGGGTAATCTCCAGAGGTCCCTTCCAACCCTGACAATTCTGGGATTCTTTGCAGAAAACCCTGCAAAGGCACTGTGGGACAGGTGTAGGGAGAGGTGACGTGGGTCCTCTTGCTGTCCTGAGCACTCCCTTGGGGTGCAGGCTGTGAGCACTTCATGGGCCCTAAGAGTGAGAGACCCATTAATAATAAGAAATGCCTTTCCTCCTGAGTGTAACAGCAGCTTTAGAAGGAAAAAGTAGTTGTTTCTGCTCCCTAGCTGGTGGGGGAACAGCACCACTTACCTTGTGTCTGACTGCACAAGATGCAGCCCTGGGTAGGGCTGGAGGGGGTGATCTGAGCACTGCAGGAGCTGGATGATGATAGGGAGGGGCTGAGATTTTTGGAGTGGCAGTGATTTGCCCTGGATTCATTTGTGTGCCCACTCTGTTGATAGGAGATAATTCGTTTATGAACGATACAAGTCAAATGTCTTCATTCCTTGTGAGGAGCTGGTGCATTCTGGCCTGCCTAAAACTGGGGATCTGCTATACATTTAATGCCATGTTGGGATTGTCTGAGTATAAAAAGTGGTTTTCCCTCCACTGTAGTCCAAGTTGGCTCTTTCCAGCCGAGTGTTCTGTTGGCTGACTCTGGTGTGGTGCAGTGCTGTGAGAAGGATGGTTTTGTTTAGGTCAGGAGTGGAAACAGAACAGTGTCATCAGTGTGGAGTTGTGCTCAGGGCCCCTATGTTCTGGGTGAGATGGGCAGTAATGGGTTTTTTACTGCTCAGGAAATTGCTGTGTCTTATGTAATTGAAAGCATGGAGTAGCCTGGGTGAAAGACAATGGGATTTCCTCCTTCTCTTGCACACAAAACAGGAGATGAGTGTTGGGAGCACCAGGGAAGGCAGAAGCACCCAGCTCTGCCTTTAGGACAGTTGTGCTAAGCAGCTGATTGCTGGGCAGGGCTAGGAGTGAGCTGTCCAAGAGGTTTCTGCTGTCAGAGTCAGCAGGGATTGGTGACAGCACACAGCCAGTTGTGGTTTAATGGTGTCTTTGTGCTGGGTTGTACATCCCAGAGACAGAGGCTGCGAGTCCTGCTGTGGTTCATGTGACTTGTATGTCAGACTTGCTGATTGTGCTCCTACAGGAAGGCCTAATATGTGTTGGTTTGTTCTGGAATAAAAGTTGTAGAGCAAATCTCTGTTTTACCTCAATCTCTTCCCCTTGCTTTTTTCCTCTGCACTTCTGTATATGCACAAAGCTCTGCAGGGCTTTGGGTTTGTTAATTTTTTTTCAGAAGATTTCATGCTTGGGCACCTCAGATGGTGGTGGTTGTTCTGCAGTCAAAACATGGTCTTGTTCATTGTGACCAAGAGCATTTCTGAGACTGGTAGAAGTCTAAATCTGTTGCCCTGCTGGGCTCATGCACTGAAGAGAACTTGTTTTACAGTTCCTTTGTACAGCTTATTCAGTTAGACAAAGCTTTTCATTTGAATTGAAAAAAAATAATCACATAAACATCGAGGTGGTTTTCATAGGAAACTGCTTGTGCAGCCAACTAGACTGGTTGAGTGGCCTGGGCACGAGCAGGAACAGTGTGCCAGTGGGTCCATCAACTAGAGATCATTTAATACTTAGGGGGTTTGTTTAGATAATGGGCAAAATCTGTGCTGCAAAGAATAAAAGTAGCACCAAAGCTTCTACTCTAAAGGTCTAAAGCCTCTCAGTGCCTCCAGTGGGGTTGTAGTCAAGACAGAGAAGGTACTTCTGAGGTGTGCCCAGTGACAGGAGAGGGGCTACAGCCACAGGGGGCCAGAGGAGAATTTTGAATCAGACGTGAGGGAAGGTCTTCACCACAGGTGAGATTCAGTGCTGGAACAGGTGCCCAGAGTGGCTGTGAAGTCTCTGCTCTCAAACAGTATCAAAACTCAGTGGAGGAGGCCCCAGACAACCTTTCTGAACTCTGAACTTGATTGTGCTTTGAGGAGAGGGCTGGCTTGGAGACCTCCTGTGGATCCTCCTGACTGAAATAGGGAGTAGCACTCTTGGTGCTGTCGGCCTGTGCCAAAGTCTCTACCTTATGCTGAAATCCCCTGTGGCAAGTTCCCTCTGCACGGTGGCATGGGTGTGATGTGAGAAGTTAGCTCGGCAGGGAGTGTCTGATTCACAAATCACCTCATAGAATCATAGAAGCATTTCATTTGGGAGGGATCTATAAAGGGCCTCCTTAACTCCTTGTCTGAACATTCAGAGTGGTGCAGTCACTGGTGGTATCTCTGCAATGTTTTGGGTTTTTTTAATTTGAATAATGAAATCACTTAAAGCTTGGGTATTTTGAAGTGCTGCTTTTGATACCGAATATTTAGGTTACATGAAAGTATAAAAGCATAGTTTTAAAGCTGGAATTTCAAGTAACTCTCACTTTTTCTTTTTAAGGTCAATGAATGGTCCTTGAAGATAAGGAAAGAAATGAGAGTGATTGATAGACAGATCAGAGGTTTGTACTTGTGTCTCATTTTTTGATTTTCCTCTCCTTGTCTGCCTCCAAGATTTTGGGTTTTTTTTGCTTTAATTGAGGCAGGCTATGAAATTTAATAACCTGCTGTACTCTCTCACGTCTGGAATAAAGATGAATGTGATCCTGGGACCACACTTGGTCTGTGTTACAAAATGGTGTCGCTGTGAGGTTCTCCAGGTAAAATTTTCAAAAGAACCTGTATGCTCCCATTAAGACATAATGCTGTTAAATCCCTTTGGATAACATGAATCAGACTTATTGTCCAGAATTTCACCCACCTTGATTTAATGAGTAGTATCAGTGTGGTATGTAATTCCACAGGTAGAAAGTTCCAGTGGTATGTGCTGCTGTGAAGTGCACATGCCAAACAAAAGTAGCTTGCTGGCAGCTTGGGAAAATTACAAACAGAAGTGAGAGAGGGAAAAAAAGAGTATTTTCTCAGTGGGTGGGTGTTTTGCTCTTAAATTATGAGCATTGCACTGCTGAAGGTGTCCTGAAAAGCGGAGGAGTTGCTTGTTATTACACTGCTGTTTGTTCAAAATTTGTTCTCCCTTCTACCTGCCTTTCCTGAACCTGAAAATGGGTTTGGGGCTAGGTTTTGTTTTCCCCTTTTTGTCTTCTACCCCGCCTTCAGGCTTTGTCCATAGGATGTGCTGGTAAAGGATATTTTGTGTCAGCATTTGGTTACCAGGCACATGCCTGCTTTGAGTGACTCCTCAAGGAGTACATTCTCCCTTCCTAGTTCATCCCCACCTTATGCCTCTGGAGTAGCCTGGCAGGGTTTGTGTCTTCCCCCACTTGTGGATAAGAGAGATGCTTGTGCAGTACAAAGTCTGTCTTTTTCGTCATCTGTAAAATGAGGAACAGAGTTTATGCCTTTTCCAGGAAAACTGATGTACAGGGATGTTCATGATGCTTGTGAATTGTTTTGCATTCTCCAGGGCACTTTGTGTGGCTGTACCAGGCACAGAAGAACTGCAGTGTGGCTGATCTTATTAGCAAAATAAGAAGTCACATCTTTCAAAGGAGCAAACTACCCACATGTTCACTATTGATGTTTTATGAAATTTTGTTTTCTCTTAACTTTATCCATGCCATAATAGTTGTAATGGCCCATGTAGGTATTGGGTTATGGGGTAATCTGATATTTTGGTGTGGATGTAAATCTGGTTACTGTAACAGCTTTAAACATGTCTGTATTTCAGAGTCTTACACTCAAAGAAATACAGTTCAGCACCAATCACCAACCACCTGCTATTCTGATAATTCCCATTAAAGTACAGAACAGCTTTGTGCCAGGATTTCACGTCTTACCAAGTGTCAGCTGTGGAAGTTCATGGTTCTGCTGAACACTTCCCAGGCTAGCAGGCTGCTCCTGAAGGATGACAGGCACATGCCACTGGAGGTTTTCTCAAAAATCACCCGCTGTAGTTGGATTCTGCTGTGCTTTGTCCTTTCAGCTGAGCCTTACACAGGAAATCCCTGCGGTCTTTGACTAAGGATGCTCAGCTGAGGCCTGTCTTAGTTTCCTTGGGGAAGGCTGTGCAAGATGTGTCTGGATATGGCAAAACTAGATCCACCTGGGATGAACTGAGTGGGCTTGGATCACTGGAACACTTGGCTCGCCCAGTCAGTGCAGTTACTAAAATAGCAACACGATGCTTGAAACCATCTGTTGTTGGACTCCTGTGTGTAGGCTGCTTTGGAGGGCTTAGAAGGTTTGGAGAAATGAAAGGTGTCCTTGTTACTTCAAAATGGAATTTTTTTGAGTTGATGCAGTTGGAGTAATGCAGGAACTTTGTGCTTTGCTGGGCTTGCAAGTCCCTCTGGCAGGTGCTTTGAGCTGCTTTGTCCCTCTGTGCTGCAGAGGGACTGGGGTGGTGACTTTGGCTCACTTGAGGGGCGTAGCTGGCATTGACCTTCAAAGATGGAGCTGATTGTTCTTGCCTGCTTGTGCCTCTAATCTCATATTCAGCTACTGGTCATGCCAGGGAAAGCACTCGAGTCTGGATGTAGTAACACAATACTTGTGGTCGTTCTCAGCCTGACAGAGTGAATGCTGAAATTCCCCAGTACTGCTGGGGTTCTTCTGGTGCTTTCTGCTTCCTGCTGGGCCACTTCAGCTCTTTCCTACCTGCTCTGATGTTCTGGGACTTGGCTCAGTCCCGTGTCTGACATACAAATGTCATCAAGCTTGTGACATTACTGCAAAAATTAGTGAGGAAGAAGCAAGGATATGTTTTTCTAATTGTGATCCTACAGCTTTCTGCCAGTCCTTCAGGATAAAGGCCCCATTGATATGGAGAGAATGACTGGTCTTGAGTACAGGGTTCATTAACTCCAACATGAAAAGCTGCATCAAAGTCTCCAGGTCGGCCTGTGCCAAAAAGTGGGTGTTGATGCCTTTGTTTTTATAAAAGGGCAACTTCTGGTTCTTGCCAACGTGTAACTTGTCAGGCATAAACCAAGAAGACTCAAAACTAAATTTGAGCAGAGCCTTTTCTAGAAATAATTGTTCTTGTGGTCATTTCCATCAACTATTTACTCTGGGCTTTTTGGGGTACCTGGCTCCTGCTGTTCTCAGCCAGTGTTACCTGACAGGGCAGAATTGTGAACAGTCACATCAGATGTGCTAGAGAAACTGATGGTATTTAAGGAAGCCTATTTAGGGTCTAATAGTTCAAACCCACCTCTTTGGTGCTCATGCTTAGTTCAATATTCCTGCTCTAGCTCTCTCTTAAAAAAAGCTGTTGAACAAAGCTGGGTGCCAGGAGAATTTGAACAGGCTGTTTTGAATCAAATCTAATGATTCTCCAGCCAGACTAGTTTTTCCTGATAAATTATCCATAGCTTCAGCCCTGGGCAGCCTGTGATATGAGTGTGCCGGTTTATAGGAACACCTAATGCATGTGGGTTTAAAGTATGAGCAGTAGAAACTCAGGACCTTGACTCCTTAAGTACAGGTGTATTGGCTAGAGTCCAGTTGAGGCTCAATAAGTTAGGCCTGACAGGGGAATAATTAAGTTCACCTGCAAGGATTAAGGCTTTTTTGGCAGTAATTAGCAAATCTGTGGTTCTAAGTAACTCCCGAATTTGTGGATACACCCTTATAAATTCACTATGCAAGTGGTTATGCCTTATTTTTTTTTAAAGCAGTGTATATGTAAAACTTTCTAGAGATCAACGTCCTACCTACAATCTTACTGAATGTGTGTTTTTTTCAGAAAAACACGATTCAGGGATTTAGGAAAGTGTCAACAGTTTTGCCTACAACAGTCCTCAAATTCACTTGAAGGTGGGCATGTGGGTGTGGGATTTTAATGTGGTCTGACATTTTTGCTAGTAAAATGCCTGTCTGTCTGCTGAGACTGATAGTTTGAACTCCTTGTGGCATCTTTATTCCTTCCTGGTGAAGTGGGTTTATCTGGTGATGGACAGGGAAGAGAAAATCTTGTAAGCAGAAAATCAGTGCAGTAGTCTTAAACTGTGCATATATATATTACATATGTGTGTATTGTTTTTATATATTTATATCAGACCAGTTTAATAGTCAATAGGAAGTTATTTTGAAGTTGTAAGTCGAGTAGTCATCTCAGAGTGCTTTGTTCTTACTGGACCTTTTTTGCTTCTTAAGAATTCCTTTTAGTCAGCTAAACATCATGCAGTAATATTCCCAGACAGTCCTTTAGGAAATTACAGAGCTGGATGTTCAGTAATGAGAATTTTCCTATTAATATTTAGTTGAATTCATCAGCTAACATGCAAATCAGCCTAGAACAAGGTCGTGGAGTAACAGAGAGAATCTGAAATCAAGCAGAAACAATTCTTTGTGGTGTTGAAAACACACCTCAACAAATGACTGATCTCTCTTCCAAATCCTTAGCAGTTTGTCACTACATGCTGTGTTTTTCTGTGCTCCAGATATCCAGAGGGAAGAGGAGAAGGTGAAGAGGTCAGTAAAGGATGCTGCCAAAAAGGGTCAGAAGGATGTGTGTGTGATCTTGGCGAAGGAGCTGATCCGCTCCCGGAAGGCCGTAAGCAAACTCTATGCATCCAAAGCCCACATGAACTCTGTTCTCATGGGGATGAAGAACCAGCTGGGTAAGAACAAATTCTGAGCCCAAGCACGATGACTGTTTCAGTGTTAGGGGTGAGGTCTGAGGTTTCTGTGTTCAGAACTGAGGTCAAATGCAGGCAGAGGTAGTTCCCCTAAGGTTCAGTCACGTTCCTGTAATCCCCTTAAAATATCCATAATAAGTTTTTCCTGAGTCCAAACATGCTCTTTTCCTTTGCATCCCATAATGAGTTCCCATAGGCAATAACCCCTGTCAGTTTGCAGGATGTTCTGGAGGCTGTTCCCCCACTCCCCTGCCTGGGTAGGTTTCCCACTCTGAAGTAGTCAGGGAGCTCCCAGTTCTAGTTTCCTGGGGTTCCTACCCCTTGTTGTTCCCTAGATCCTTGCTGGCTCCCTGTTTCCTCTGATTAGCTGCTCAGCAGATCATCTCACACCTCTCCTCAGAGCCTGAGGGTTGCAGTGATGTGAGAATCGTGTGCCCTGAAACTGAACTCCTTTACAATAATTTGGGGCACGTTTTTAGTGTGCATTCCTAAACAGTGTGAATGCATTCCTAATATTCCTTTATCCTTGTGGAGCCTGTGTCACTGATTTTGACAGAATCTGTAACAGGAGGTTAATTTACTTCCACAGAATTCCCTTTGTCTTGTAGATGATTGTTTCTCTAGCAAGAGTCTGGGGACACTTGACACCTAAATGGAGATGGATGAACAGTGTTTGATTTTCTTGGTGTGGATGAATCCATTTGCCCCTTGCCTTAATACCTGTTCTCTGTAAACCCTCCTTGGTCCTCTGTGCACCTCCAGAACCATTGTATTTCCCTTATTCCTTACCCACATCAGAAATCTGTTGTAATAAGACTTCTTGCAGTGTTTTCTGAAAACATTCCAGCCTGTAACAAGCAGAGCAGAAAGCTTTAGAGAGGGAAAGTCTTGGTGGAGGTTAACATACAACTGAAATGTCTAAGTATTCTCCCACCCCAGCATTATCAAAGTAGATTTTAACACTGGATGAGTGATAAATCAGGAGTTGTAGCATGAACCTTCAGTGTAATCTTACAATAGGTGAGATGTGGCTCCCCATGTGTTTCACTCAGGAAAGGGAAGCAGGACCATCCTTGCAGCTTTGAGGTGTCCCTTAAAGGGAAAAAACTCAAAGCAGCCTCCTCCTTGTAACAACTGCCAGAATCTTCATCTTCCTGGAAATGTTCTGATACACTTAGAGAGGTAATAGGAAGGAATCTAGAATTCAGTCTGGGGTTTGTATTAACTTGGGAAATGATCACTCAAGGCAAAGTTTCTGTTAGTTTGTTAGCATTACAAGTGTAAGGCTCTTAAAGACATTATTAAAATGAAAAATAATATATGCTGTACCTTCATTTTGCTTCGTTAAGGAGTGACCATTTTATATACAAACAGGTAAGTTCTCCATATCTAGGAAGCTGCAAAGTTAGGTGGCAGAATTCAAAAACCTCAAAGTTCCCTTAATTATTGCTTTTTGATCTTGGTGTATTGACACATATGAGGAGATTCTGTAAATTACATTATGAGAATAGCCTCTGGAAAGAGTATTGTTAAATTCAGTTTGAACTGCTTCAGTATTAATTTTGTAGCTTACTCCTTGCTGTGGAACTATTGCAGTAGAACTTCTGCCAGAGTTAGTTTCCAGTACCCAGTGTTGGGCAGGAGGTTCCAGCAGTCAAATGTGGGGCTGGACTGGAGCTCCAGTGGTGAAACCCTCAGCAAAGGCCTCTGGCTGCTGAGGGGCCTGGGCAGGAGCAGCTTGGGGTTCTCTGTTTGATGAACTGGTGGGTTGAAATCTCTCTGCAGGACATCTGGGTTGCTCCAGATGATCGTACAGGACCAGCAGATCTGCCATAAATGTGGCTTTTCCAGTGTGGGTACAAGCTGGGCTTTTCCAGGAAGATAGTGAAAAAAGAAGAAGTGGGATGCCTGTTTCTTTTTTTAATGAAATCGGCTGAATGTAAACAAATTTCCATGCAGGGAGGATTGAAATTTCTCTGCTTTCAGCAGTGCACAGATTATTTAAACTTTTTTTCTATGCCTCTCCTTCACAGCTGTCCTCAGAGTAGCAGGTTCATTGCAGAAGAGCACAGAAGTCATGAAAGCTATGCAAAATCTAGTGAAAATCCCTGAAATCCAAGCAACGATGAGGGAGTTGTCCAAAGAGATGATGAAGGTGAGATCTAGCACATAAATCAGGCTTAGGGGAACAAGAGGTGGTCCCTTTTGGGTGGCCCCTTTGACAGAGGGCTTGTGTGAGCTCAGGGCATTCTGTGATTCTATGGCCAGTCTGATACTGGGTTTAAAACATCTACACATCAGTGTCTCCATGTGATGAAAGTGCTCCCATTTGAAAGGATACCAAGCCTCTGACATGACTGTTACATTTTCAGTTACCAAAATTGTTTTGCTTTTTCCCCTCTTACCAGTGTAGACTGTTTAGTTCAAATCAGTTTATTTCTAAATAATTTCACCGTTGTGCACCAGGCAGTTTGGCCAGCTCTGGGTTGCAGGCCCTGCAAAGGAGTGTTTTCAAATGCAGATAGAAAAAAGGGCAAGCTGTGTCAAACAGCACTTTCACAGTGTGTTACACAGCTCATGCTGCATGACTGAGGTTTGCAAGTTGTATTTCATATACTTGGAGAAAGCTGGTTGGTGGTGTTTGGATGTGCAATGACAATGAGTAACAGCTTGAGGGTTTCAAAGTGAGAACACATGTATTTAATCTTCAGTTTTCTTCCTGCTTTTCTTGTGCAGCAGTTGTAGAGATATGTGCTTACACTGAGGTGTGTTGGCCACCCTCCTGCAACAGGACAGCCTTGATCCAAAAAGCTGGAGGAGCGACCAGGGGGTTATGAAATGCCTGGATAGGTGTAACTTGATCTCCAAAGTAGGAAGTGTGTCCTCTTACTCTGATGTTTCCAAGGGCATCACATACTGCCTTGTTGTTTTCTGCTAGGCTGGAATTATAGAGGAAATGCTGGAGGACACCTTTGAAGGCCTGGAGGATCAGGAGGAGATGGAAGAGGAAGCTGAGATGGAAATCGACAAAATCCTTTTTGAAATTACAGCTGGTGAGTTTGTGGGTGTTGCTGAGAGCAGAGGCCCCGCTCTGTTCAGTAAGACACAGCAATTTAAATCTTCATCTGTTCTGCTCTCTCATCTCTGCCTCTGGTAATGGGCAGAGAGCTCTGACAAACTGGTTTCTCAGGGAATACTGGCTGAGGTGCCTGGTGAGGCTCAGTAAACCAGAACTAATATCCATCAGCTGCTGTCTGTGCTGTTCTGTAATTGAGGCTCTAACAGATCAGTGTTGGTTTGTGCAGTGAATCTTCTTAACAAGGTGAAACTTGTATGATTGACTAGATACTGTTATTAATGAAGCCAAGAAATAAACTCAGCTGCACTGCCTTCAGTTGTAGGCTGTGGGGTGAGTCCTGGCAGTAAAATGCTGTGTCTTGAGTTGCTGGGGGAGAAAAAACCACAAAACAAACACACAAAAAAACCCTCCCAAACCCACACCTTCTGCCTTCCAGCTCATGAAGTAATGATCTGCTGGTTTAGTTATTTGGCTTAGCTAATGCTTAGAATGCTGCTTACCCAAATTTCCTGTGACAAGCACAGGGCTGTGTTCAGCTGTACCACGCTGAAGACGCAGCTCCCCGGCTCTCACCCTGCTGGCACCTCCTGCCCAGGGCCTGGCGTGCTGCCCTCTCTTTGTTTCTTGCATCCTCCTTTGCTTTTCCCACCCTGTTTCCTGGCTGGAGCAGCTCCCCTCTTGCTGGGCAGGCAGTGGGAGCTCCCAGGCAAGCAGTGGGGCTGGGGGGGGAGCCGAGAGCGTCCTCCCAGCAGCTGTGGGAGCACAGAGGCTCCGAGGGCCTGGCAGGTCAGTGCTGCTGCTGTCCCTGAAAGCTGCTAATTATTAAATGAAGGTGTAGCACAACTAACAAGCCTGTTTGTCGTTGCAGGGGCCTTGGGTAAAGCACCCAGTAAAGTCACAGATGCTCTTCCAGAGCCTGAGCCCATGGGAGCAGCCGCTGCTGTGGATGAGGAGGAAGATATCGAAGCGATGCAGTCGCGGCTGGCCACACTCCGGAGTTAGGGACAGGAGGGATGTGTACAGCTGGCTTTGCCTGATTCTGTCCTACCCTCAAAATGCAAAACTTATGTGAGAATACTTTATGTAATATATATATTATTTTTTTTTTCTTTCTGGGGATTGTGTTCTCCAAGAAACTACTGTAATATACTTCTTGGGGAGTGCAGTCTGTGAGATTTGCTTCCCATTTTCTGTTCAGCCCGTGTTCCCGGGAGGGGCTGTGGTGACATGGCACTGGTGGTGTAATGTTGCATATTTTTAGATATAAAGTCCTGAAATATATTCTCAGCTTCAAGCAGCATCTCTTCCTAAAAGGCACTTTGGCTTAATCTGTTACCAAAACCCTTCAGTGGTGTAAGATTTTTGTTTTCCTGAATCACTACAGATTTTATTAAAGCTGCTTTTAACGGTCACTGCCATGCATCAGTTTAGTTTGCATCACTTCAGACTCTTTTAACAAACAATACCTACTTCCTACACCTCCCTTTTGGTTTTATAAGACCCTTTTTTTGTTTCTTTTAACACATTTAGGCCTTTCACTGCATAGGAAAAGAGAAGCTTTCAGTCAGAGCAGCTGTTACAGAGCTGCTCCGTTCCAGCTCTGGATGATCAGAGCAGAGCCTATCTGAGCCAGGGCAGTGTCACAGTGAGGGCAGGGCAGCTGGCAGTGCTGGGAAGGTTTCTCCAGACTCTGTGGCTATGGCCAGCCCTCTCTGCTGCTGCTTAAATGACACACTTTGGAGTCAGAGAAGAGGTGTGTCTTCCCCAGGGAAAGCTTCAGGAAAAATAGAGGTTGTGGCTCACAAAAGGCAGTTTGCAAAGCCAACCATGCTTTTCACCTGAATTTGTCACTGCCCCAGGCACCTCCCAGGCAAAGGACAGAGTTTCTAATTTTAAGGAAGACTTACAAAAAGAAAACTAAGTCTATAAATAATTGTATCACAACAACAAGGGTGGAGAAACAGATGAGGCACAGATTCTCACATGGTGTCCAACTGCTCCCAGTTGCAGCCATAAAAAGCACCTTTGTGCCAGGGGGTGGCAAAACATCCCCAATGCTTCAGGGCTGTGCAACCCAGGTGTTCCATCTCCACCCCAAATGCAACAAGAATAGGCAAGTAGGAGAGTTTACTTCCTGTGATCTTGAAAAATGCAGAAAGGACATATCAGAAACGAAAGCAGTTGAAGAGCGGGGTGGGTAACAGCTGCAATAAAACTTTGACTGAACCAGCGCCTTGGTAAGAGCTCAAAATCCAGCTTCAACAATGAGTCTTTTCACAGACATGCACAGGGTGTGATGTACCCTTCCTGATGTGACTCATCTCACTCTCTGGGCAGTACCTGTACTGCAGCTGCCCACAAAGCTCCAGCTGGCTCCAAGGAAAGCAATGAGCCTGCTTTATTTCATTTACTTCAACTTGGTACTGCAAGAGAATGTCCAGCTGAAGTGTTGCCTTTAAGGATACTCAACTAGTTCAAGCATGAAATGCCAAATCAAGCCAGCTGAAGGGACTAGGACAAGGTATTTACTGTCAGAGGCCTCAGCACATGGATGTGGGGGGGAAGCTCCACTGAGCACAGTGAGGAGGTGTTGCTGCAGACAAACCTCCTTCAAGTCCACTTCAGTTAACCCCTTTAAGAGATTCCTACTCCCTGTGTGTCAGTGGAGCCTGTCCCCATTTCAGAGGGACAGAGCAGAGTAAGTCTCTCTGAAAAAGAATCCTGTCACCTGAGACAGACTGAGATCAGTTAATGCTGATGATAATCAGCAGGTGAAGTACTAGAGAGTTCATCCAGTTGTTGCATGAAACTCAGAAAAGTGACTTTTGGCTACCTAGAAGGAGGTTTCCTCTCCTGCCTGGCTCTTCCCAACAGCCATCCTTATCCTGCACATTTCAGTGCCAGGAAGGAACTGAAGAACAGAAAAGTTTGTTTTGTCTCAGGGTTGTCTTGGCAGATGAGAAATACACTTTTCCACTCTTGTCCCCTGTGCCTGTTCTAAGTTTTGTGATGTTTTCAGTCTTTCTCCAAGTAATTCTGGAGTTCTGTCTGTGCCCTTTCACACTGAAACTCGTTTGACACAGACCACACAGTGCTGGCAGCAGCCCAGAAGCAGCAGTCAGTCAGCTAAGTCATTCTTGGGTTAACCAAAAGTAGCTATTAACAGATCTGTCACTAAATTCAGTACCCTAAGCTTTCAAATACTTTAGAACACAGTGTGAACAGTTTATGATACACCATTTTCTTTTGCATTTCAAAGCACTGCATCAAATTAATTACACTTTAAAGAGTCAACTGAAAAGGGCAGGCAAGGAACAGTATCTGAAATAGAAGAATTTTTATGTAGACCATTCAGTGTTAAAAACCAGAGAATCAAACAGTTCAAATTAAAGAGCAGTTTCGAACAGAAGACATTTGATCAAAAATTTCTTTTTTAACATTTAGAAATTTAAATACATTTACCTAAAGATGGTTAACCCCCATCTCTATGTTACTATACAATAGCTTAAAGCTACTTTTAAATGCTAGTTCTATGTTAATGTGAAATTCCAGAACTGCATTCTTACTCTTTATGTAAATTGGTTATTGAACTCAGTGATTCCATTACTTCCTCCCACCCCAAAATAAATTTTGAAAATTGAAGCTTTACAATGCCTTGAGTAATATTTTTCAAACGAGTAATTTGGAATAGTTCCCAACAGTTCTATAGGAGGTATTTTGTACAGTTTGGAGAGCAACTCCATATAAAGTTCTATTGCAACTGAGCATTCACAGTATGCCACAGTCCATACATATTACTACATATACATATCAGGTTTGTAAACATTGGAAGAATACACAGAACATAGTACCACAACCCTCTGGTACTGCTGAAAGGAAGATGAGGTAACATTCATATAATCTCAAAGTCCACAGAGGTCCTGACTGAGTAGGTAAAACAGCTGCCAACGCTTCTGTTTCATAGTGTGTGTGGTTAAGGCGCTCTACGTCACGGTCTGCTAAGGCTGGATTCGTTAGCTCTCAGTATCCCAACTGCATCTTTAACAGCGTGGTATATGACATTCTTCACCTGGCAGGAAAGGAAGAGGTGTTTGGTTATACAAGCAAACAGCACAGGTCACTTCCCAGCTTTCCCACCTCCCTCCCCACCCCATTCAGACACAGCCTTCACATAAATCACCAGCCTGTGAAAACAAGGTTCAAATTCTAACAGGACATCAAGTGAGCCCTGTGGCCTGAGGAGAGCATTGCAAGCTCAGCTGGGGGGAAAACAAGTGACAGAAGGAAATGATTCAAAACAATCTCAGGAGAAGCTTCAGGTGGCTTCCTCAAAACTACTAAAAATGCCAACAGTTCAAAAACCATAGAAACTCCTCTCCAAGATCCCATGTGTTACAGCTGATCTGAACACAAAAGCATTTGGGTTGTGTGGCCACAGCCCTTCTGGGTTTGGTGGGGGCTGTCTGTTGGGTTTTGGTGGAGTTTTTTTTTAAAGGGTCAAGAGGGACAGGGTTCTGTTGAGCACTGGGAAGTTACCTGCAGTTTATCTTCATGGTTCGTATGCGTATGTGACAGATACCTAAATTCCTGAGTGAGCCAGAAGCAGTGTTTGACATGCTCTGGGGATACAAAGTCTTCTGCAACTTTAATACAACTGTACAAATTATGAACCTAGAGAGAACAAACAAGCATTAGAGAGAACAAACAAGCATTAGCCACGTGCTCAAAGGGCTGCCCGAGCAGTCAGGCCATAAATGTCCCTGGTCCTTGCCTGGTGTGGAGCTCCTGCTGGGATGAAAACTACATCTCCTAGAAACTGTACAATAGCCCAGCCTTGAACTCCGTACTCCTGGTGAAGGCGTTTCCTCAGCGGTCGGTCCAGGTACCAGCTCTGGTCATGAATGGGATCGTGATCCACGGGGTTTTCTTGGCCTTGTTCTTCCGCAACCTGGAGAGTCACAAGACAACGGGCATTTTACCACACCAGTCCGACTGCACAGTCCAGTTGTATTCCACACACACGTGTGCCAGAGGGACTTGTACCATGTGTTCAGGTAGGAGAGTTACACAGTGGAAGAGTGGATTCCTGCTCAGTCCTTAGTTTGTCCAGGTTTCTACATTTGTCAGGTCCCTCTGGCTTCACAGAGATGTTGCAAATGTGGATACAGGAAATACAAGTAATCCCAATGGACATCAGAAAGGAACAGAAGGGTCAAGTAACTGATGTGTTCACAGTGGGAACCACTGTCACACACGGGACCAATGCTCTGACGCTACTAAAGCTGCAGAGGGACTGTTTCCAAGGGCATGGAATGACAGGACAAAGGGGGGGGATGGCTTTAAAACCAAAGAAGCACAGATTTAAAGTATTAGGAAAAAAATTAGTGGTGAGACACTGGACCAAGTTTCCCAGAGCTGTGGCTGCCCTATTCCTGGAAGTGTTCAAAGCCAGGTTGGATGGGGCTCGGAGCAACCTAGTCCACTGGAAGGTGTCCCTGCCTGTGGCAGGGGGGTTGGAACTGGATGATCTTGAAGCTTCTAACCCAAACCATCCCGTAACTGGAAGAAACTCCCAAGTGTGGAATTCAGCAGGTGTCTGCCCTGGAGGCCACAATCAGTCAGTGTGCTCACTGACCCACACGATACAAACCAGATTTTCAGGAGATACAAGGCTGGGAGGCACAAGGCAGAAATTTTAGGGCTTTGGGGAGAAAGTTTCTGCACAAAGTTCCTGTATAAATCCAGCCTGCTGCAGCAGTCATTTACAGCCAGGAGCGTAGCCCAAAAACTCATTTGGGAGGAGAAAACCAGCTTGGTTCTACTCCATGACAAGATGCTGAGAGCCCCACACCTGCCACTGTGTGAGCTACAAGGGACTGAGGTGTGAGACAGATGTCAAAACTCCAAGTGCTAATGCTCATCAAACTGACTATCCTTTTTTATCAACTCTAAGATTTGTTCTTTGTTAATACTGAACAGATCTGCTGCAGCTTCTCCAAGCTTCCACTAAGACAGCAGTCAGGCTGACCACACCAACAGTTGTTCAGATCATCCCATTTATCCTTTTAAACTCAACATATTGTCCCTTTCCACTTTAGAGCACCAAAGAAGTTTCAAAATTAAGACCACAGAGTACTCTGGACTGTTGTGGTGAATTTAAACACTGAAACAAGCCCTTTGGATGTAGCAGCACATCTCTATTAAACCCTTAACTCCCATGAAAACATCACCCCAAATACCTCATTTTTCCTTTAACCCAAACCTCATAAAGGTATGGGGGAAAAAAAAAAGGTAGGAAGACGGATAGAACAAGGAAGAACTTTATGCAGCATATATTGCTCTGACATTTCTCAAGAACATGTCACAGGCTGTTAAGGAGGGTCTACTTTAAAATTTAACTATGGTTTTGTTTTAAAGAAAACAGTTCTTTATCATTACAGATCACTAACCATGATGTAAGAAGTGTGGGTAAAAGGAGTATATCTACATACAAGGTAACTTTAAGCTTCAACTCCTCATCCTCCTCAGACCCTACAAGACTCAGGGCACACAAGTTTTGTCTTGAATACAACTCGAGCATATTTGTTTCCAGAACTGCTGGGATAGGAAGGGGGAAAGCCCGAGGATATAAATACTTGCAGGGCCACACAGAAGATCAGTCTCTAAGATGTAACAACTTACCTTTTTAAGGAATTCCCGGATCTTCTCTGTATCTTTAGCAGCATAAATGTGCCACAGAGCTCCGGGCTTTTCTCGGCTTTCAGTAAAACGTTTAATTGTCAGTTCATCAGAGTCACCATCTTGTATGGTTTTGAGCACTTCTGCTGAGAGTCAACATGAGCAGTTACACTAAAGGACCTTCCCTCCAACCACAGAAATACCCCCCTCAGAACACAGCAAAGACTTCACCTTCTTCCTGATCAGCCTGGCCTTTGGGGATCCCCACGTAAACCATGACATTGGCGGCATCAGACACATCCAAATGGAGGTTTGTTGTGCCGTATTTTCTGTCCTCTGGTGTTATCAAGCCTGGGAGGGGGAAAAAAAAACAAAGAAAGAGAAGCACATCCATTAGTAAGAGAGATAAACATTACACTTCTCTCAGCAGCACTCTCTGAAGAGATCAGAGAGCTTTTACTTCTACCAACAAATGCTTCCAGAACAACAGAACAGTTTCTGTCCAGGACCTTGCCCCATCTTATGTCTTCCCAAATGATCAGCTGACAAGTTGACACCATTGATCTGGATCTATATCTAGCCTGAATGATATATAGAAGTCATATTTAAGTCCTACTAGAAAAGGGTTTCTATAGCAGTTTAGAATAAGGCAGTCTCTCACTCTAAAAGGCAGCTGCTGCAGTATTTATCAGCCACAATCTCTATACTGGCCATGATGATTTAGTTTCAAATGTCTTTCGAGTAATAGCAAAGGAACCAGCCACAGAAAACATTGCTGAAGAAGAGATTAAAAAGGAAATGACACAGCTCAAAAAGGAGAGTAACAAAAGCAATACAGCCAGAAGCAGAGAAACAACAAATACATGTGGCCAACTACAGGAAAGAGAAGTTGTGGAGCAAGCTGATTGGAAGACTGGGAATAACTGCTATTGGGCTTGAAACCAAGTGGACAAAAAGACATTTAATAAAACAAATCATGCTCTGGATATCACTAATACCTATACATGAGCCAAAGTCAGGTTTTCAGATCCATGGGAATAATCAAATTACCTACAACAGCATGGATTCACACAATTTACAGTAAACTTCAATTTGAAATGTGTGGCCAACATGACCTTTAGATAGAAAGATTCCTTACCATAAGCATTGTACATCTTGGGACCCAAATCCGGTCGCACAAAATAGTTGGGAAGTCGAGAGGCAAGGTTGAGCTTCCCACCTCTCCTGGTGTATTCTGGCAATGGAATATTCTTCATCAAATCATCAAACCTAATGTAATACAGCAAAATATAACATTAGGAACTGATAAAAAAAAGAGTGCAACAAAAGCTCTCTGCAGTCAAGAGAACGTACTCCTTCCCCCAGGGAGTTTACTGGACACCATGAAAAGGAATAAAAAAAGGCATAGGAATACAGCAGATAAACAACTTTAACCTCTCTGGACTAATGCTATTTTCTTATGTAATCATCTCAACTAATACCATACAGACTAAGTCAGAATACTTAAATATGTTTGGGAAAAAAAAATAAGCTTCAACTGAACCCTGGACTTCAAAATCATCCAGGTTTTTAGGAAGCTTCCAAAACTTAAACCTCTCCTGAGCAATTTTAGGTGCTCACTTTACTTGGCAGTAAATACAACAAACTACATAAATTTTTAGGATGAAACTTTTTTAGGATTTCCATTTATGTCAGGCATCTCTGAGAAACAAAATGGTTCACACGTGGCCAACTGCTGCACAAAGTTGAAGCAGGTTTCCAAATGACACAGTATTCCTACATTCCATTATTTTGGGGCTATACCACACAATGAACAGTTCCTTTGGGAATTCATACCGAGAAGGCATCATATCTCTGAAGTCTTCTCCTGGAGGCCAGTCTTTGAGCTTCAACACCATCGGCTCTCCCTCTTCTGTTCTCAGGCGACCTAATTTGAAATATTAGTAAGTCTTAGTTTTTAATACTAGTACTTCTCAAATTCCAAAGATTCAAGACAAAGAAACCCTTATCTTAGTTTAAAATCATGTTCTTTCCACAATTATTAATGCAGAACCGAAGACACAGAAGTTTGTCACAACACTGATAAACTCTGGTGTCACACGAACTTGCCTTCTTGGCTCTTCTGCTTCACGCAACTAGGGAAAAAGCTGACAGTCTGGAATCTTCATAGCAAGTAGGTTCATCTTTCTCAGAATGCCTCCCCAAAAGACTAAAGGCAGCCAAACATACTCCTGAAGTAGAGTCCTCCATGGGAACAACAGTTTCTATCCAGTCCACAATCCCACAAGCATAAATTGTGAGAATACATTGCAGACACTGTCCAAGGTGAAGAGGAAGCCTGGAACATACTTTTATGCTGCTCTTAAGGATCACAAATCTGTGCTAGGTCAACGTTATTGCTGCTGAATATTTTACCCATTGGAATGATGATTCATGGTACTTACTTGAAATATCTTCAAATCCATCCCAGAAGTCCCCCACAGTAGCTCCAGTGATGATCTCATTGGTCCTGCAGTTAACCAGATCTACTTCCTGTTGGCCAAACTCCTTCCTGAAGGACTCTGGTCTCCAGAGGTCCGCATTTAATTTGTGATGTACTCCTGACACCATTACAGGCTAGGAAGAAAAAGAACATATTCTGAAAAATTATTAAATGCCCAAAATTCTCACTACAACAGGGTAATGCATAAAACACACTGAACTGAATGCTGGCACTTTGAAAACATATTTTCCAAACTAAGTGCTCAGCCTGCCTTACCAGAATTCTGCCATGCATCTGATCATTCTTTATTTCAAACAATGAGGCCGCTTTTTATATAGAGCCATAATTTCACCAATATGTTTAGAAACTGATTTAAATAGTAAACCACACATCCTTTTATCAAAGGCTCTACCAGTGCTCATGTTGTACTTTGATGAAGGCTTAGTGTTGCTTATCACCACAGCAAGCTGGTACCTGTGCTTCAACCACAGAGCAAAGCACACCAACCACAGAGCAAAGCACACCAACCACAAATGGAAAAACACAAAGCTTAAAGTACCTGTCCCTGCTTCCAGCACTCCCTGAAGACATTCCAATTACTTTCGTTGTTGGGATCTTGAAGACACAGCAAGCGGTTGTCACACAACCAGTAGTGAGGGGTGTCAAAGCCCATTATCGTGGGCTTTATAGTCAGTCCTTGAGGCTTCTTAGGCAGGTCTGTAATGGCTCTATTTTGCACCAGGGAAGCAAAAATGTCATCAAGGATTTTGGGTGTACTCTTGAGTCCATTGTCTGTCTGATAAAAAAAAAGGGAAAAGAGAAAGAACAACAAAAAGAAGTTGGTGCACTTTTCTTTTGCCTTGTCCTGCAGGCATTTAGGAAGGTATTTGCCACTTCCAAAATTTTTCACTTGAGCTCACATTTGTGCAGAGAAACAAACAAAAAAAAAATGCAGAACTTTGCTGTCTAGAAAAGCACCATCATTAAATGCCACTGCCATTTCTGACACTGTCTACAGAATTCTGGTATAACAAGTTCTGCTCTGATTTACATTTTAGCAACTCTGCAGAAACTCAGCAGATGCAGCACAGAACAGAAGTTGCTCTATATGAAAGAGGAAAAATGCAGTTCCAGCAAGGAACTCTCAAGGCCAGTATTTTACCCCACCATTTTCAAGTCACATCTGTAAGACAAGACAAAGCCCAGAAACATCTGAAGTGAACCCATCCGCAAACGACATGTGGAAGAGTCACCCACCACAGAATGTTCCTCCCTCCAGCTCCAAGTTCTTCTTTTGAGACTAATGGACACCCCAATCAATGCACCTGCCAGATTCTAGCCTAAGGAAATTAATTTGCTTCATCACTTGGTTCCCAATCCCTTATCAAGCAAGACTTGCTGATAGTACCACTAAGCCATTACTCTGGAAAGCACTAACTGGAGCACTGAGACACAGAAACTGAACTAGTCCTTTTTCCCAAACAAAGACAGAATTTCACCTGCTGTGACAGGTGCCTGTGGCAGTTGCTCACAAGTTTAGAACACTTGCCTAAGCCTGGAATGAACTCAAACCTGTAAAACAAAATTTTTCCTGTACCTTTCCTCCAGAAGAGTTCAACAGATTCCGCAAGAAGCCCGTGTTGTTGTTGCTCACAGGGGTCAATATTGCACTGTTGAATGTCTGCAGGGCTGCTGTTGGCTTGGCTAAGCTGGGGAGTGTCTGCAGAGGTTTGTTTTCATTCTTTGAAATCGGTATGAGGAGTTTCTCTGAAGTGAAGGAAAGAAGACAACTGACAGTGAAGCAAGGCTTAATCCTCTGAAGGATGAAAAGTATATACTTTGGATTTTTGCCCCCCCCCCCCCTTTTTTTTTTAAGACAAGATATTCCTATATGCATATACAGGTATGTATGCACATATATAGAAATCTCCCCTCAATACATGCAGATGAAATACTTCTTTCACTTAACTTTCTTCAATACTCCAAAGTTTTTAAAATCACGTATTTAAAATAAATACATTTTCAAACTGAACTTTCAAGAATACTTGCATCAATGGGATTTTAATCCAGTTTTCAGAACAAAATATGATAACCCTGGCAGGTTTTACTCCCAGCCATTGCCATGGCCAGTTCTGCAGCACAGGCACTGAACATCCATCCCAGCAGGCAGATGACATCCTTCTCAGCACAAGATGCTGCTGGGTCTGACCTATATTCTTCTGACAAACAGCCACAGAGAGTTTACTCTTCACATGGTTCTGCACATACCTTTGTTTTCTTTATTCACGTTTCCACTTGTTAGATTTGAAAACCAATTAAATGAAGGAGAAGAATTTACTGAAGCAGTTTGTTTGCTTCCAAGTGCTGACTTGAGAGGAGGGTCGTGCGTAGTGACTTGTGGGCTCAGGACAAAACTGTTATGTTGAAGGCTGGGCCTGTCTCCAGATGCCAAGTGCTGAAAAAAACCAAAGTGAGAACTTGAGCAGACACAGACACGCTCTACTCAGAAAGGGAAAGCAGCAATAACATGTCCAAATACATTCTTTAAGAAAAGAAACATGGTTTGGCCCTTCAAAAAAATCTGATCTCCACAAGAGGTCAGCATTGCAGCTCAGTGTCACCCAGGGATGACAGTTCAGCAGGATTTGGGATCTCCCGACTTCAGGAGCAGCCAAGAAGGCACAGAATGCCGAGTTTCCCAACTGCATTTTCTGGGACTGCTTTGGGAACCAAATGCATTTTTAACAGCAGCACTTTCACAATTCTAGTGGTATCTGATGCTCAGCCAGGGCTAAGCTGGAGCTCTAGTTCAGTGGACTAAAACAGATATTTAGCTCTCCTAAACTTTTATCTTAAGGTGGTAGTAGAAGCCCACTCACCTGCCAGGTCTAAACAAGCACAGGATTGTACATCCCCTTTGCAGACAATTTATGTGCTTGTTTGGAGATTCTGGGTAACAGACTAACTAGAGCTACTGCTTTGCCCTGGGATTCCTGTGTGACTGGTGATGTTTCTTCTCTCTATTCAAAAGCTTTCAAGTCAAGAAATTATTCTGCTCCTTTGTCTGCTTATTGCTATGTTCTATATTTCATCTCTTATTGACTGCTGATGCTCGGTAAGAACCCCAAACATGACATAATAGGAAACGTTTCAAACTTTAATGAACTTATCCTCACACAACTAGAGCAGTACCTAATTCTACAGAGAGATACCAATAAATTCCAATACAGCTGTTTGCCCAGTCACAGGAAATCTCAATTCAGAAGACTGAAGCCAGGTCAGTCACAGGTTAACTTCTGAATCATGTAACAATCTCCCTCACTTTTAACACCTGACAATATTTTTCATCTCTTCTGTTCATTACCAACACCAAAATCAAGTTCAGCCACTTCTTAGACTTAAGATAATATATTTCTTTTCAAAATAAGTTTACAAATAAGTACATAACTATAAAAATTTACTTAATTCATCTAGTTTCTTGCAAGATTCTGTAAAACTAAGCTATTAATTTGTGTTCTATTTTTAAAAGCAAAGAACACTACATCCATTTACAAATAAACATATTGTAGGGTTTTGTTGTTTGGGGTTTTTTTTTAATATAAGGAGCATACACGTTCTACCAGGACTCTCAGAGAAATCATTGCTTCTCCACACTGCTCTAGCCCTCACAATTTTATTCATGTATAGCTCTTATGATTTCCAGTGCTCTTCCATCTTATTTATTCTTTTAGATGCTGCATGTTTTTTATCTCCAGGACCCAAGGAACAGTCTACACTTCCCAACCATTCCCACTGGTCTGTTCTTCAGACTCTTCTCTTATGGGTTCTCTCCATCTAATCCTACTTTTGCTCTAAAAATCCTCACTGAGCATTTGTCAAGGACAGGTCACTACTGAGGCATCAGTGTGCCAAAGGGACACAAGGAGACCTTCCCCAAAACTTAAGGAAGGACTTAAAGAGCCAGAAAGATGAACAGTGAATACAAGCTGTCCCTACATGGTGGGGTTATCACAGAGGTCAGGGTTGGCACACCCACAAAGACAAATCAGCAGTGGCTTCAAGCCTATGCAGTAGACTGACACAAACATATACTGCACAGACATAGTGAGAGGCAGTACAATACCTGTTTTGAATCCTCCTTTAGAGTTGGTTTTGATAGTGCTTTGAACTGCTTATTTGCACAAGGACAATTTGCTTTTATTCCCCATTTTGTTCTCACAGAGTGAACGATATCACCAACATCATAGAGAGCTGGAGGAAGAGAGTCATTAGTGAGCTCACATGTAACCAGAACATCCAGCATTCACCGAGTTTTTAAGAAATTGTGTGTGCTTGCAAGTAGACAATAGTATGTGAATACAGTTCATCATTAAAACAAGAAGTTCTGCTATTTCTTGGTAAAGATCAAAGATAATAAAATAGTGCCAAACACACAGGCTGTTCCAGTCTTCAGATAATAAATACTAAGCTTTTATTAACTTTATTACTAAAATAAAACCTCACTCGGTACAACATCAACAACATACAAAAGACAGCAAAGCCTACAGAACTTTTTTTATCCCAATCAATTATTCCAAATACCTTTTCCGGGAATTATTTGTGTAGGCATCAGATTCTCTGGTTCATGTGCCTGCCCCTTCACACATTTAAACCAGGAGAAAGTATCCGAGTCATCATCTGTAAAACAAACCATTACACTGTTTTATTAGTGCACCCTGCTCTGGAAAGCCACATATTTTACTATTATTGATATATTGAACCACAGGTCTATAACACGTTCTTTTTGTTGGGAAGGCTTTTTGTCTTGTTTAAAGGTTGTTACTGACTTCCAAGTTCAAAACACAGATTTTTCTTTCCCCTCTTCCCTCTTTGTCTACAGTAGCAATAAGCATTCCTACCTTCATGTGAGCTTTTTTTCCTCATCCTGTAGCAATCCACACAGACCCCAAAGCCACACTTGGAGCAGACCCAGTGGAGGTTGAAGATCGTGGTGTCACAGACGTCGCACATCTCTCGGACGCCACGGACCGCGCGCTTCCAGGCCACCTGCCCTGTGGTCAGAGACAGCTCAGTCACTGTCAGCTCAAACAAAACTCAGTATTTGCATGTTAAACACAGTTACTTAAAAACTACAGTGATATGACTCAGGCTTTTTTTTTGCACTGGAACTCTGAAACAAAGCCTTTGCCCTTACAGACTCACAAAAGCAAGTCTGGAACAGAGTTTAAACAATCAAATCCACTTTGCTTCCTCCTGTGCAGAATCAACCACATCTCTTACTCCTGACATGTATTTGCCCAAGTTAACATGTCAACTGCTACCACCTTCCTAAGTGGAAATTCCACAGCTACTCTAGGAAATAAATTAAGGTACTATAGCAAGCTAAGCTTAGTGTCTAGCTTGCCAAAACCAGCTTGTCCTTGTTCTCTATTCAGCAGCACAGTGGGCAGGTAGTTCTCTTCCTTCTAGGAGGTTTTCTGTGTTTATAGGTGTATATTTGACTGTGTCAGAATGGTGAATTTTCTTCCCCAAAGCACTGAGCACTGCTGTTCAGGTTTCCTATTATACCCATTATATTCCACTTTCCTCACTCCAAGTCACTTTTTCAGCTCACTCCAAACATCCCAAACATGGACAGTATCCTCCAAAAAAACCACATGCCCATACAGGGCTGTATTATTTTTCTGTGATTATATACAGATTTTAGCTTGATCTCCATTTCATTATGTTGCCAGGCAGAAAAACAGACTAGACAAAAAGCACACACCTGCCTCCTCCTACCACCTTCCACACTTGCAATTTCTCTGAAACTTTCCTGCCCACAACATTTCTTAATTTTAAAAGAAAGTTATGAGAGACCATGTCCTAATGTGTGCTAAAAAAAACCACACCAGGATCCAAGACATCTGTTGCTTTTCTTCTGAATAATGCCTATTAACTATGTATGGAACAACAGTGGAATAGCTTGGCACAATTTGTTCTTAAGTAGGAGGTAAAAATTGTTTAACTACTTGCTTCAAAATTCTTTCAGGAGACACAAGTCTAAATATCACCAGCTCCATTCTTCTCTGCCTTCTGAAAACATAGAGGATATTTACCATTTTAGAGGTCAACCCTCCAATTTCCCCAAAACAGGATGAAGTAATTTGTTATCTTTTGAATGTCACTTCATATTTCAGCTCTTGGAACCTTGTCCCTTTCTACTCCTCCTGTTTCTTTTGGTTCTCCTCTGTAGTTTGATCCTGTCCCTCCTTTTGGCACTTGGTGGCCAAGGAGCAACATGACCTAACAAGCTGTTCTTTCTACACTGGTCAATGTTTACTGCACAGGGATAATTTCACTCCTGCTGTACTACCAATCCTTTAAGGAACTCTCTTTAAGGAAGCTCTCCCAAAAAATTTTCTCCCTCATACTTGTTTTGTCTTGTGGCTTTACCTACCAGTCACTGGTGTTTAAAAAAATTGTCTCTTGTAATTCTATCTGGTAAAAGAGAAGGGCTGGACTTGATACACACTGTGAAGTGCAAAAATACTCAAACAAATGATTCCCTTAAAGTAGCTGAACAAAATATTGTCACATTTTTGAAAAGGTCAGTTTGTCAGAGAGAGAGTTCTTATGAAAACGTATTATTTCAAGTGAATTCTACCAAGAAAAATTTATCATAACTTCAAACCACACTAGCAGAAGAATCTCCCTTTTCCCTGTGCTGAGTGAGCACTTTTTCACTGAACTGTCAAAGAACAACACATCTAGACTGTAAATTATTTCTTTATATAAAGGGTATTAAAAATAACCTCCATTTTAATGAAACTGAGTTTCCTTACTCTCACCAGCCAGGGCAATAAAACAATCAAAAAGGAATTAATGATATTTTGCTCCTTTCACACCAACCAGAACTCACATGTGACTGTTTTTTTAAGCAGAGGATGTTTCTGGTAGCTGTGCTAACAGGTGCATGCTCTGCTATTAGCAGACCCCTCCCTGTTGTCGCATGAATTCCACTCAAAAATTCATCCTTCTGAAAGTGTTCCAGTATTCTAGTCTGCACCTCTCACTCTCCCACTGGATACTTTGGCTCCACAGGCCAGAGTATCCTCCAGTTCAAGGGAAGAGCAGAGCTCACAGATTCCAAGCAGCCCAGGATCAGACCCCACAGCAAGCATTTCTGGAATATCTCAAGTCTTCCCTTCCCTTCTGAAGGGCATTTAAGCCTGTTCAGCTTTTCTCCTCTTCTATTCAGGGCTGAGGAGTGACTGCCAAACTCATACAGTCTTTATCTAACGTCAACAGCACCCAAACACAGCAGACAGTGGGCAGACAGTCTCCTAAACTGCACTGCAACTCAGTCGTGCACTTATAATCCAGAACACAAATACGGTTTTAAGAGTCATTCTACTTTGAGAAGTGATTATGCAAGATCACAGACTTCCCCCTTTGTCTGCTCACATTTGCTACAGAAGAGTTTCGATGTGGCCAAACCCAGTGTTAGGGGATGCCAGGTTTGCCCTGTCTGCACTAATGAAGTTCCCAGTCAGTCACCCCATCACCAGCCCCTCTCTGGTCTGTGCCCAGAGTAGGACTGGACATGATCACTCCTAACAGTGCCACTGGAAACTTGCAGATGGAGGAAAAATATCTCTTTGTTGTCCTGAGAGGCAGCAATAGGTCCATGATGCATTAACAAAATAGGACCAAAGCAACTTAACAAAACCTGGTCAAAGTCAAAGCTGTATTTCATTTACATGCTAAGAACAGGTTTTATTGTCAGCTACCTCTTGGTTTCCTTAAATTCTGGGGTTTCTTTACACTTTGTTTCATAACAGAATTACACCCTCTTTAACAGGAAAAGTAATTTGAGAAATTGAGAAATGTCTTCTGACAAAGGGTAAAGTTACTTTTCCCCTTCCCTCTGCCTGCAAGCAAAGACTTGTTGACACAAGTTCACAGTGGCTCTCACCACTCCCGTCTCTGAGAAGGAAACACTCAAGTCTTATATGACATTTCCAAATACATGTAATGTATTTTCACACAAGTCAGAAGCTTAAAGCTTCACATAAAGCTGTGAAAACACCCATTATATTTCAACACAAACTGATCTTACTGTGTGGTTCAATCGTTGCCATAACTTCCTTTTCAGATATCACCAGCTGACAGAAGTGGTCTCCAATGTTGGCAAGGATGTACTTGGCTGTGTCAAGATCCAGACCCACAACATTTTTGGATAAAGGCAGCCACAAGCTAATAGCCTCAGGGTCATAATTATTTGGAGTTAAGAAGCCTTCCTCACGCAGTATTCCATGCTTATTAAACTGCAACCTGAGGAAAGAGGGGGAGAAGGAGAAAAACTCATAATCTGAAACGTTTTATTGGTTTAAACTCATTCCAATCAGTCAATGCTTGAACTGCAAACATGTGTACTGTATGCCAATGAGTTTACTCAGTGGTTACAACAGACATGGGTAAACATACTGGTCACTAGGATGAGGCATGCTTAATGTACTGCTTGTTTTAAACAAAAAAGACTGAAAATACCTAGTTTTTGTAGTAAGGTAGATTTCCTAACTAAAATGTTCGGGTTTTTTGTTTTTTATTCCACATAAAACCAAATCAGGTTAACAATTTTTAAAATGCACTGGCATTAAGGATCACATCTAGGAGGAGGCAACAGCAAGACTTTAATCTAGAACTATGTACAACACAAGAGAAGTGAGAATGCTTTAAATATAGAATATATTTCACTAACAATTCATTTGGAAGTAGCTGTCAAAAAGCACCAAGCAAAATTTGAGTAAGAGATTCTTGAGTGATTCTGAGTAGGTGGAAAGAATGAGATCTGTACTGTTAGTAGTGTCTTAAATTAAAACACGAAAAGTTCTGCTCAGGACTTCAGGAACCTTTTTACTAAATGCTGTAGAGGAAACTTGATTCTGATGACAACACGTGCTCACTTAGAGTGTTAAGTGTGGCATGAGAACATGTGCTGGCAACTGCCATCATAAGACAAATGCCATCTCCAGACTTGGGAGATTTCACATTCAATAAAAAGGGACAGTTGCACCAGCTTCAAGGTCTAAAATGAAGGATTCAACTGCTTTGAACTGCACTGCAAATCTGGATTGGTACCCTGAGAAGATGAATTAGCACAGACTGTTGTTACTTTGGTCTCACACATCAGGTTATCCCAAGACTTAATATGGCAAAATCTCTAATCTGAGGTTAAATAACAGATTATTAATACATCTTCATTTTTTTAAACTTTTAGCAACAAAACCTGGAAGGGAACAGTGTTGCAGTGATAAAATAAACCTCAATAAACAAATGAAAGAGTGGAAGAGTATTTTTTCATGATCTTTGTAATCTTTCTGCTTTCAATTTTTTCCTCTTCAGAAGGTCTACAGGCCTACAGTGTTTTATTCTACCCAGAGACCCAAAAGAAAGGAATTCCTCTGAAAAAATATGATAATAAGTAAGGTTCCCATCTCCCTTGAGATCACTAGTATTTTTGGTTTTCCTCTCTAATATCAGAATTAACTTCTTCCTATAAAACACAGTCCATGCCCCACCCTGTGTGGTGGGCAATGAAAAGCAGCATGCAAGAACATCTAAACATGAGATCAAGGAGTTCATGGAAATTATTTACACAATTTGAAAACAAAGGAAGAACATATTAAAAAACAGTCAGGCACTGCAGTTTGACAACAACCACCCTGGGCTTAGAGGTGGGCTTCAAGTAACAATTTAACACCTTTCTGAAACTGTTCATCATGGTGTCTTAAGAACTAAAGAGATAAAACATCAAAAGATGGACTGTTAACTCAAGAATCAGGCCTGGAGGAGGGTTGGGGTGTAGGTGGAGAGGGTGTAAGCAAGTAGGTTGGTGAGTAAAGGAATGAAGTTGCAGATTAGGTTTGGAAAAGCAACCACCATTCATCACTCACTGTTTTCCCTGATGTTGCCTTGCTGACCCCTCCCCATCTGCCCTCCTGAAATCTAGTGAGTGCTGTGGCAGTTCAGACTCCAGCTGAGAAGACCCAGCCACTTACTGCAACCTTTCCACAGCTGTGGATACATGGCCAACATTTTGTGTCCAACCACTAAACTTCAGGAGACATGCACAGTATCTACCTCCTCACTAGTATCTCCACTCAAACTCAACTCACATTATCCCACTGGCACTCAGCCCAGAACAGCAAAATCAAGAGCTCAAAGTCCTGCCAAAATACTTTCTACTCAAATAAGGTAGTTGTAACATTTCTAAAGGCTAAAAAAACCACGGGCAACCGCTCATTAGCTGGGTATATTGGCCTCATAGCTACACACCATATCAAGCAGCTTTGAACCAGAGACCTACAGGAGACCATTCTGACCAAATAACTGGAGTTTTAGTCTGTCCTGGAAGATTAGATCCATGTCATCCCTAACAGTGAGCACTCAACAGCCCCCCTTTCAGAACAGGTCAGATGTCCAGCTCAGACACAGGCACGTTTTTCACATTTAAGGAGTATCCAAATTGTTCTCACCTTCTGAAGTGAAAGAACCTACAGAAGACAGTGGAGTCTCTCTGGTCCTTGTTCTTCCTGTAGCTGTCCAGGCGGCACTCCCTGCACTTGTGCAGGTGAGGGGCGATGTTATTGCAGGAACCATCCTGCACAAAAGCCTCCCCACTCTGCTGCAGCTTCTTCACTTTGGCAGCATCGGATAAGATGGATTTGCGCGCAATTACTGTGGGGAAGAGCACGGATTAGAAAAGCTTCAGCTTCTCACACACAGGTGTCAGCAAATGTTATTTTAGTGACAGATCCACATAAAATTTTCACATTACATTGAAACAAAGTTATGCTAAAAATATTTGCAGTCAGCAGAAGCTTCTTCTCCAGCCCCCACAGTCTCAAGTCATGGCTCCACTGGAGTCACACACTCTGTGGACTCAAGTTTAACAGCTTCTTTTAGTCTTCCACAGAGGCATACTCTGAAAGATCATCTGCTTTTAAAGGAAGTTCTTCAGCCATTAGAGCTGGAGGCCTGAGCAGACCAGAGCACACAGCACCATTTCACAAGAAATGAGGACAGAAGTAAAACCTGGCTGTTTCTCAGTCCTGTTTTCACCCTTCATGATGCAACAGCTTTCACCATCTTTCTGTAACAGATGCCAAACATCTCCCTTCCTCCCACACTCCAGTGAGGCCTCACAGGGCACAACAGAGCCTGCCTGGCTGGCTGTGTACATGTACTAATTATAGAACAGGACACAGTAATCTAAGACCAAGCAACATAAGATTGGAAAGAAAGGGAGATTGCCAGAATCCTGAAGGATCAGCTACACCACCTGATACCCAGCAGGACACAGGACAGCAGGAGTGCAGCTCCTTAAACAACAACAGCCTTTCCCATTCTGTCCCATATGAAAAACTGAAGAGTTCACCAAGTGGAAAAGAGAAACAAGGTGGGTTGTTTTGGGGTGGGGCTTGATTTTTGATGGTGGTTACTGGGTTTTTGTTTGTTTTGCTTTCAGGACAGTTTTTTTAAATGAAAGCTCCTCTTGAACAGAGCTTTGAAAAAAACTTCCATCTCTCACCATGCTTGTAAAACTTAGGACCGCTGCTAAGAAAAGGCAGTCTCATTATGCCATCACCATTTGTACTGCAAACAGAATTGTGATTTTGTAACCTCTTCTGCCATTCTGTCCCTGCATACATTTTGTAACAACTTATTTCTAGAAATCTAATGATCAGTCCTTTTCCTTTGTCAGAAAGGGACATTTTTCTCAAGTTTATTGCATTCCCCTTGTAAAAGAATGCACAAAATTACTTACATTCCAGATTCGCTCAAACAATTTTAAGTACTGATTTTGCATATGCAACAAAGGACCCATCTCTATGTAGCTAGACAGAAAACACAAGGGTTTTCGAGTGACAGGAAATTTTAAAAAATACTTACTATTATCCTGGACCTTGGCACTTCCAGTCCAAAAGCTTTCACTTTCATTTCTGTCATAGAGAATCTCATTTGAATTTCTTCTAATAAAAAACTCCATGTCTGCAAGTTCATCGATCTTGTTTCCTTTGTGGCTGTTCTGGCCACTGCAGGTGCTCTGTGATTTAGCTCCAGACTCATTAAAGGAGAGAAGATGAGCATCTGAGGTCGAGGGTCTGCAGTCTAAAGTCCGCTGCAGCTCAACAGTGCCACTGCCTCTGGGTATTGCTATGGAAGAGCTGGGATTCTGCAACTGTTTCACAGAAATGCATTCCTTGGGGAAGTTCGCTGTGGGCTTCGTGAGAGGTTCGTTTGCGTTTTTCAGGTTGGTTCCTTTTTCATTAGTTGGATCAGTCAAAGGTGAGGATCTTGAGGTTTTCAGAGAGGTGTATTTCCCATTTTTACCGTTAGGATTTTGTATTTGTTCCTTAGACACGAACCCCACTTTAGGAAAGGCCGTCAGATCTCCCTTCAGTGGTTTAATTCCAGTACTAAGACAGGAAGGATGACTTTCCGGTAAGCTCCGTCTACATGTGCTGAAACACACGACATGCAGTAAAATTAGGCAGAGAAAAAGGTGTCAAACAAATCAGGGCATCAGCTGCTCAATCGAGTCATACTTAAAGCTTGAAAGAGTAAATTTAGTTATTTAATTACGTGCTTTGAATTCTGATGTTCCAAGATTTTAAATTTTGTGTGAGGCCCAATAGGTTTGTGTTTTTGAGGTGGGTTTTTTGGGTTTGATTTTTTTTTCCAGAGTTAGACAGAATGATAAACCTCTATGCCCGTGTAGGTACACACAAGTTTGGGTGCTGCACCTACTCCGCTACCTTTTCTCACAATTAAGTAGTTGCTTTCTCCTTTTCCCCATGCAACTGCTGAATAACCAAATTAATTTCATTTGCATGTCTGTGTGAAAAGATTCTCAAGGCACTTCTGGCTGACACCACAGGTCTATATTGGAGACAGCAAAACCTCTCAAACAAAAAGCTAAAAAGAAGAAAAATCATGTTTTCCACATTTAGCATGTGAGACAAGACACAAAACTAGTAGAACCAACCCTAAAGCACTTCAAATTTGAGTTCTCCTGTCACGCTATTTCTACTATTATGTCCATTTTGTGACAGAACTGGGGGTAACAGTTCAAAGGTAACAGTTCAAGCTGAACTGGTGTTCAGCAGAAATACAGCTGAGTACAAGTACTTGATCTGCAAGGAGGCAGACACCTGCCTGAATGTGTTCTGTTTTCCTGTGGGCAAGGGAGGAATGCATTTGACAAGCAGGGACCACACCTGTGCATCCATATACAGATGGATACAATGAGGCAGTGACACTGGCCTGGGACACTGAAAGGGCCACTACCTCCAAGATAAAGATGAACATGGCATCAGAAAGTAAATTATTTATCCAGGCCAACTAAGTCTAACACTTTTCTACATCAATTTTACAGTAGAGTAATCACTACAGCTATTTAAAATGACCTCTGAGTTTGTTGTGCTAAGAATTGGAGTTATTTCTGAAGGGAAAAACATCTGCATAAGCACAAAGTCATTCCTTACCCCTGAGGAGTTTCTGCACCAAGGTTGGGTGGTGAGTTTGCTGGCAGGGGCAGCCCTGGGTGCCTTTGGTCTTTATTTGCAGGAGTACATCCCAGCAATGCTTCTCCCAGCACAGTTGGTACTGACTGCACATGTCCCTGGCTGGGAGAAACCTGCAAGGGAGATGTGGGCAGTTAGGAAAAGTCAGGATAACAGAAATATTGTTTTGCAGGGTTCAGCTTAAAAAGAAAAATATATTAATGCTCTTCCTACCATATTTAATAAAGCAAATTAAAGACTCACTCAGTTCCAAAGATGGAAAGACTTTAGAGTGTCCTTTTAAACCTCATAGGTTCCATGAAAGACTGTTTGTGTCAATTCATTTTCCCCCAATAAACAACAAACTTTTCTGGGGGGAAAGGAAGTATATTAAGCAAGTGGAAAGGAAGGCAGAAAGCTCTGCTCTTTGTAACTGCCAGTACAACAATGTTTCTAAGCTAATTGCAGTAACTGTAATTCGGAAATAGATTTCTGAGCTCCTCTGAAAACCCCAGAGAAAATGAAAACTCTGAAGTCAGCCTGACAGCATTACCAAAAATCTAGATGTGAACTTCCTTGTAGCAAAAAGATCTTTGTACCAGGATTCTAGAAAGTGTTAAACAAAGAAATCCTGTCTTGATTAAATCACCAGCCTCACAAATCTATAATCCATTTAGGAACACAACAGGTCCACCAAGTTAGCAAGTGTCTTGAGAACAGTAGTTTTCTGTGGGGGTCCTTCCTCAGCTCCAACGTCCATATTTTACTCCCACATGCTCAACTTACTGCTGGAAGTTACGCTACAGGCTTGTTAGAATCAACTCCAAAATATTTCCTCTCTGCTCTGGTATTACACAGCTGTCAAGCATCAAGTCAAGCTCTCAAAAACAAATGCTGGAGATAATTAACTCCATATCAGAAATCCCAGTACTATCACATACCAAGTAAAACAAAAAAAACATTACTTCAGCTTATCACTCCCATATATTCACACCCACCAAAACAAGAGAAACCAACACAGCTCATGCTTTCCTTACTAGAAAGTACACTCACTTGTAACTACTTGTAACTTGCAAAACATCTCCCAAAGAGTACAAAAGTGATAAAGGCTCCAGTCCTTCAAAGGAATGCAGACTGGAAAATTAGATGTAACTAACTTTACTACTTTAAGGAAAAATTATGTTGAAACAAGCTCTGAATGGAGATCATGGCAAATCTTCTGCAAGCGTTTGGAATGTGAAATAAAGACCAGCTTTGTCTGTATCAAGCAGGCTGCTCAATGGCTGGATGTGCAGAAAGCTGAAGAAAGGCAAACTGAACACCCCAAAGCTGCTAAAGGTGCTCAAGCACGAGCTGTAGAAACACAAGTAGAGTATGACTGCAATGCACTGCTACTTCATTCTGACTTGCTGGTGGCTCTTCCTCGGTGGTAAATACAGGACAGGACACTCTCTTCATTGAGAAATCTTATCCTGTACTTGCTGCCTCATGCTGTATCTTTGTGAAGCCACTGAAGACTGCTAATAATTATATCCACTGATGAATGAAATACACAGAGTTGACTCTGCACAGAAGCAGAGAAACACAACCTTCCCACACCCCCACCACTCCAGAGCTTTCAGAAGTCTGGCTACTCCTGCCTGAAGGGCAGTTTTTGGCCTGAAACACTGGGTCAAAATAAGAGGGTAAGTCTGATGAACTGTTCTTCAGCCAAGCCATCATTTTTCATTTGCATTTCTACACTTAGTAGCATTGTCTTTTGACCTTCGAGAGTTTATTTATCTCAGTGATACCTGGCAGGTCACTCACAAAAGAAATGAGAGTAGATATGGAAGTACCAGAGAAGTAGCCACACTCCCTTTCTCTACTGAAAAAACCTTCTTCCACACTGCTGCTTGTGTAGCTTGAATCCCCAAAGGATGCAAGTGTAGCTGAAGATTTTGGGTTCAAGTACAAAACAGTTTAAGAAGGAACATGAAAAGCAAAGGTTACAGACTTGAGAACTACTTTGTGTTTTCTCCCACTACAGAATACATGACCAGGCAGGCCAACTCCTAAGCAGAAAGAGGGGGTAAAAAGTGAAAAAAACCCAAAAAAACCCCAAAAAAACCCAACCAAACAAAACCAACAAACCACCAACCTTCAAGGTTTAGTAACTTTTGCTTCTATTATCACGAGGCAAGATGTTCTACTCATGCCCAGACAAGTCTGAAAGGACTCAACACACCCTCCAAGAGATTTATTTTCCAATCTAATCCTTATTTGTTTTGAGAAGTGACATAACCATTACATAACAGTCATATATAACAGAGCAAGACATTACCTCAGGAGAAGATTTTGTGTGTTTAGCATCACCACTTCCACCATTCTCAGATGACTTCCTTTTCACACCCCCAATTCTTTTTGATTTATCTGGAAGAGGTGATCAGAATTAGTCTATTCATCACAAATACTCTACTTGGTGTTTGAAGGACAAACAATAATAGGTCTTACCACACTTCCCATTGTTGTCATATATGATTTCAACATGAATTAACTCTGGATCAAGAGTTTTTAAAGCTGGAATCTTGGAACAAGAAACAGAAACAGTCATTTAGAAGGTGAAAGTTACTATTTGAATATATTTATCTCAGATATTGTGGTATGGACTTAGACACTTCTAGGATCTTTGAATACCAAGCTGAGTTTAACAATATGCCATGTGACAGTGTCTCTGCAGGAAAACACACACAAACTGGTGTTTCAGGGCACTGTCTGCAGAGCACAGAGAGCAAAGAAATCGGAGTCATGTTTGCTCCACTCTTCAAATACAAATTCCAGGTCTCACTCATTTTGCACAGAAGGACATTTGTTGCTTAACAATCTACCAGCAGCACACAAACACTTTGGGTAATTCTGCACTACACTGATCCCTGTGTTTTAAGATTACAGTAAAGACAGAAATAAAAATTGTGTTGGTGGGGATACAAATAGAAGTTCTTACCCATTCCCCATATCTGTTTGTAAACCCACAGCAACTGGTTCCTACCTCCTGGCAGTTGACTTCCAGAGTCCTGGTAGCTGGATTGCCATTGACAACAACTGCTGTGAACCACTGAGTAGATGGATCCAGGCTATAAATTCTAATTTTTGAACCAATGATATTTTTTCCACCTTAAAAATTGGGGAAAAAAAAAAAAAAGAGCTTGAGACAAAGGAGGCATGAAGATCATCATAGTTATCAATATGAATTTGCCAACGCTACTGCATACAAAATGTAAGAAAGCAAAACAAACTGAGAACCTTTAGACAACTTTCACATAAGCTGGAAGAAAAATTATACAACTGTGTTCCAGCTACCTCCTTCCTGGAATAGTTCAATGAAGCTGTGTGGAGGCTAAGACACACAGCAGAGGCCAGACTAACCTCCAGATTTCAGACTGTGAGGCAGATCAGTGGACACAGAAATGAAGATTCAATGACTAGATGTGAATTTCTCCTCTCTTTACAGTATTGGAAATGGCAACTCTTAAGTTGCAATATTTGCCTTTCCATAAAAGCAAGGCATTCCTTGTACATGCAAGCACATGACTACAAATATGCTCGTATGAACCAAGTAATTAAGAACTGGAAGCTGGCAAACCTAAACCCAACAAATTTAATTTGACTAAAAAGGAACTCTCTATTCAAAGCTTTGGAGGCTTTTATAAACAAGCAGCAAACAAAAAAAAAAAATCAAGTTACTTGAAACAATAAACTACTCCAGCTAACTTCAGTTGAGAATTTCTAGAAGTTTGGTTTCTCTTTCACAAGTAGCAGGCCCCCTGTGTGCACTTAAATTACACACTCACTCTTACAAGGGAAATACTTGAAACTTAAATCTGTACAATCCTTCACATTTTGCATTCACTGTCAAAGCAGAATCAGTATTATTAAAAAGCTTTTATCCCCTAGAACAGGTTACCAATGAATTAAACCATCACTGTGAAGAGATTTCCCTTTGGACTTGTTGTCAGTTTTCTGCTCCAGAGTCTGTTCATACCTTGGACCAAGCGTGTTTCATCCAGGTGTTTCTTAACCAAAGCCTGGATTTCTTCATTTACATGTTGATCATCCTTAAGAGAAAGCCTGGAACTGTCCACATCCTATTTATGAAAAAAAGAACGTAAGTTTGTATTAAGGATAACGCTTTTGAGTAACAAAACCCCATAATATTTAGAAACAAGATGGAAGCAACTGATACAAGTCCAACAAGTTTCTCATTACTGTGTTACTTCAGCTCCAGGATGTCGGATTTGAAGCAGACACCACTTTCTTACCACTAATTTGCATCAACCATCTGCAAGCCAGACTGAACTGAGCTCTCCAAGTTCACTTTAACACTGTTCTGAAAACAACTCAGTTTTGTTTTAGTAGATTGCTAAGTAAAATTAAGAAATAGGTGGTTCAATATAAGATTTTAAGTTCTCAGAAGTAGCAACTTATTTGTCCTGAGCAGATGCAAATATTTAAGTTTTATGTTTCTATTCATGACACTAATGCCAAGATCCAATCCATCTCAAGATACCATTATAAAATGTACATACGAATGAAAACAGAGTCAGCTACATCTAAATCATTCATAATTATTGGGCATCATGTATTTATATTACAGTTGAGGGGGTTTTTTCCCTTCCTTGGTATGTAAAACAAGCTGCTTGTTGAATTCTCGAATTAGAATTGATTCTGAAATGGAAAGTTCAGAGTAAATTTCCACCCAAGGCTCAAAGAGTGCTATCAAGAAAAGAGTTTTAGGGGTTTTTTGGGGTTGGTGTTTTGTTTGTTTGGTTTTTTTTTTGTCCCAGGCACTGCTCTGTTATTTGCAAGAGACAGAAGACTGAAGGGCCAGATGCCAGTAAAGCAACCTTCTCCTCTGCAGTGTTGAGATAAGGCTTCTACATAAAGACACCTCCACCCTGCTGTTGAGCCAACACAGGCAAGACAACCACATACAGCTCAAATTTAGCTTTTAGTGATTCTTTGGTTAGTTTCTCAAGAGAACTTGTACATTTGCTGACTGTTAACAAGTCAAAGCAGAAACTAATGATGGGACTACTGGCAGTCTCAACCTGGGACATCTATTACTATTTTTATTTCAGCCTGTTTATAGGTCCTGAGAGTTGTTTCCTGAAAAGGCTAAATCCTTTATCCTTAGCAGATACTATTCTTGTAAACACCTGACCAACCAGTCACAAGGGGCAATCTTTCAGCCCATCTGTACCTAATTTTCACTAATAAACTGTCCTCATGGTGCTCAATGAAGGGACTGTAATTCAACCATCTCATTTACATTCTGCCCAATTCCTCATTTGTTTAGGATTAGCAGTGATGTGCTTCTGTTAAATAGCAAGATTAATTCCTGACTCCCCTGCAACTCCTTTCATGGTAATGACAGTCCTATTCACAAGAACAAAGGGAAACTATTCCAGGTTATCCCCAAGATCAACATGATGCAACTGCTGTCACCTGAGCTGAGTAACTGTCCCAGCACACTCCCCCAGCCAGCTCTCCTCAGTGACCACGTCCTGGATCAGCTTCAGGAGGTTTTTAATCGACACATTACATTCAGAACAGATATTTATGAGTTATGGCAATAAACACCTACCTGGATGGGTGTCAAAAGGTCCTTAGACAGAAAAATACATCTCTCCTCGCCCAGATACCGCACTGAAACCAGTGATCCCATACCAGCTTTGTCCACCAAGGACTTGTAAGTCTAGGAAAGTGATAAACATGTTCTTAGAAACAGAGTTAAGAAGACCTCATCATTCATCACTTGCATTTAAAAGATTACTTTAGTTTTGCATCTATTTCGCTGTTAAGCTACTATATCTACATGTAACTCCTGAAAGCAAATTTCTAATAAAACTTCTAATACATGCTTAATGAAGGAGTTACTGGACTACACTTGAAATTAATTTCATCTATTAGAATGAGTTTGGAATTCAGTGCAGGTGGCTGTCATTAGCATTCATTCATCTCAACATGAACAATTTACTGATATAATAATTCTAATGGTGGATGTGTTACTAAAAACCCTCCTTATAGCAGACTGAGGGAATAACCAGCAAATCAATAAATGGTTTATAATGAAGGTCTCATAACTTGTACATTGGCAATATACTGAAATCTTAATTTAGGCATGTGTGATGACTTGGACAGCCTCATAGTTATACCACTGCAGTGCAATGATGAAGCTGTGTTCAGGTACACCAGAGGCTTCAAGAGCAGACAAGGAAAAAAAATTTCCTTTAAAAGCTTCTGAACACTTCTTAATATGTTCAAAGTTAAATTTTGCCTAGCCCTGCAGTAACAGCTCTGAGTGGGAAGGCATCAGGAGCCTGGAACAACAGAGGTGCCAAGAATAAGATATATTTGTGCTCCATTTAAAAGAAAAAAAGAGAATCATTCTGGTAGAACATATACTTGGGTTTTCTACAGACTGATCAAAGAAAGACCTTCTTCCCCTTTCTTGTTTTCACCTCAGTTAGGTCACCATTGGCAGAGGGGCAGGATCACCCCAGGAGGGACAAGAGTCTCTCCAGGAGCAATTGGGCATTACAAGAGTTCTACAGAGCTACTCCACTTGTTAGGAACACAAATCCACACACACCTCTTTTATGACCTTTTCTTTCCTGCCCTGCATGGTGGTAAAGGGAGAAGAAGCCTTTTTTGCTAAGGCAAGCTCCAGAATTGGCAATCACTTTATCCTACAGAGTCCCTCTGCTAAATGAGCTTTGGAATATGTACCCTGCATGAACTGGCATGTCAAACACACCAGGAAGAAAACCTTGTGCACAAATTCTCCACTAAGAACTGTTCAGACACTTGGAAATGGACAACAGCTAAGTTTAAATAAGCAGGTTTTCAGACCATCTTATCAGCAAAATCACCACTAGAACTGCTGATATTAATCCACAGCTCAGGAAATAAAATTAAGGATTCCTATTTCCACTTCCTCCCTCATCCCACTTGGCCCTACTTCCAATAAATATCTGCTTAGATTAGCTTTGCTTAAGAAAAAAAGATCAGCTAAAACACAGCAGTATTAATTCTACTGCACAGTTTACACCTAGCAAAAAGTATTAAAACATGAACTACAAGTTCAGCATAATTCATGTTCAGCAAGTTCACATGTTTGCATCTTCATTTATCTCACGACTACTTTCTTGAGTAGCAATACCCAAAGTAGTCAAGTAGAACTATACTGGCTGAATACATTAAGAAACATTCCCTGTTCACCTCTCCTGGGTAATTTGCCTATCCAGCCATGCATAGCAGTTACAGGAAGCTTAGTTCTCTGCCTTATACAGTGTACCTCATGTTTTTAAATACAGAACCCCCCAATCTCACAAATCACCTGTGCCAGGCAGACATCACATAAGAACCATCTGAATTATTTTTGTCTCAGGATCAAGAACCACTGTAGAATTAACACTACTTGAGGCAGAGCCAAACAAGAATTTTAAAGTAAAAATACAGGCTTATCCTTAAAAACCTATTATTTACCCTTTTTCTCTACTCTTATCTGCAATTTCACGCAAGAAGGAAAGAGCCATGAGACCAGAGGGAGAAGCAATTAACACTGTACAGAACAGTGGTTTGGGAGAGAAGCAAAGTCACAAGAACACATTCTTGTGTCCACAGGCAAAACACACCAACTTCAAGTGCTGACAAGCTCTGTCCAGCTCCAGCTGTACAGATGTTTAGTCTCCCTTCCCATGACACCTAAAAGTGAGGCTGTACTCGAGGAATCCACCCTTGTGACAGCACTGTCCCCAGAAGGTGGAACTGCAGAACCAAAGTGAGTCAAGCCAACGTGCACTTGCCATTGCAGGCCACTGGACAGCAGGCATGGACTGGGATTTTCTTTCAGCCAGCACCAGCTTTTGCTCCACCAGGAATGCTATCATTGTATGGCTGTAGACTTCTATCCATCTTCGTTTTTCCCATGGCTCATCATCAAATTCCACACAAATCTACAGAAAAGAAGCAAAGCAAAGGAGTGACTAACCATAAAATTCAGGCACAGTCAACATGGAAAAGGGGAAACAAACACCAATTTACTCAAAAATAAAGAAATCATTGCCAGTACTATAATACTAGCATGATTATTGCCTTTCTGTCACACAAACAAGCAATTGCTAAAGCATCCCAAGACTGACCTGGTATTTTATAAGTGATAATCAATGTTAACTGGCTTATCATCATTACTGTCAAATAAAACAGTAATATTCCCACTTAACTTTACAACTTCCCATCTCAGGAAGTCCAGTTAAATGTGTTAACACTGTCACCACTGTTCACAAGCAGGGAAAAACACAGCCACAAAAACTAAAACCAACAGTAGTGATACACAGATTTTCCACAAATTCTAGAGTACTTGAATAAAAAAGTTGTTTTTTCCAGAAATATTTTAAGAATAACAGTCCCAAAGAATACCTTTAGCCAATTTATTGACAGCACAAATGACAGTAAACCAGTAAAGGTGACTAAATTATGTAATGGTTGCTTTTAACTGCTTTTTATCCTTACAAATCTCAGAAGCAACCATAAAAACTTTCCAAAGGGAAAACAACTGTCACTTCATGGCAAAAACATGGTGGTTTAACAAATGTCTTGGGGATGGCATTACTCTTCTTTCATAGGCAACACAGGGACATCAGCAAATGACTGGGAAAGACCACAAATAAAACTTTGCCTGAATACAGGAATCAGAACATGTGGGAGAGGACTCTACTCTTGGAAAAAAATAACCATTCCCTCTTTTCATAAAACATAACAATCCAGTCTAAATATATTTAAATAACAGCAGAGAAATCTCAATTGAGTGAATCTTAGAAACATTTCCTGGTGTTTACCTTCCCTCTCAAGGGAGAGGCAAGTGAAAACCTGCACACAAAACAGCACTACCACAGCCAGGAGTCATCGAACTAATGGGTGCAGAAATGAACTTAGTCATTTTGAGGTGCACAGAAACAATGAAAGAGATAAGCAAATAACAAGTAACAGAACCAGAAGGGCTTGTTTTGTCTACAGCATCAGCACTGCACAAACAGGAAAATACAGTTGAGTCAATAATTTCAACAGCAGTTGACAGTCCTTCTACACAAAACGTAAAGTTTGAGAAGTAAGTACTTTACTCCTTTACAGTACAAATACTTAATCCCCCCCTCTCAATCCATTACTATTTTGAGTCTATCAATCATTGTTCCACGGACCCACGAGAGGAAACGAGATGGGACGTGCTTTGGTACAAAGCCTTCCACGCCTCCATTGTCCGCCCTGCAACTTCTTTTAACACTTGAACTGGAGAACTCATCAACTCAATCGCTTCTGGCAGAACCGCAACCAGTTACAAAGCTCACAATAGAGTCCCCAACAGCACCTGCTCCTTCTCCTTTCTGCAGAAAAATCCTTAAGGAGAGCTTTCTGCACCAACCTCCTCCTCACTCCAGGCACGGCACAGGCACAGCCCCGTGCCCAAAGATGGACAAAGCTCCACCCCCGCCGCAGATCCACAACAAGAAGCTCACAACAAAGTTTGCGCTTTCGAGAAAGAGTTAGAAACACCCACGGTTTCTTTTTGTTTGACAGGGAAGAGGTGCTTTTTGCAGTTACTCAGAGGTCACCAAGTTCCTCCCATTGCAAAAAAGAGGCAAAGAAACGGTTTAAAATGGAAAGATGGTGCTGTTCTTGCTGTCACAGGACAGCCACGGAAGTCCCTTGAAGAAATCAGGACAATGTACAAGACGCCACTGCTACAATGGAGTCTTGTCCTTGGGGAGTAAGAACTCGCTCTATACTCACTGTATATCCAGACACGGCTGAATACTTTTACTGACTACAGATGCCAAATAAAGCCTCTTAAGAACTTCACAGTCAAACTGTAAAACTTCCACACAAAATACACAGCTAACAAGTTACACCACGCTTGCAAACCACTGACTCCGTGTTCAAAAACCCCGTTGGTAATCATTAATAAGAAGTGGTCACCATGAAAGAGGAGTCCGAGAAACCTCCAACACCAGACACGAACTCGGTACGTCTTTCAAGACCTACGTACTTTCAAGACCAGCTACTCCAAAGAGCAGGACAGGAAAGTCATCAAGCCCAACAACCCTGGAAGGTTTCGGTTTCATCTCTGGGGGGAAAAGAAACCCGTTCCCAACTGGCAAGACCTTAAAACTACAGAAATAAAACCTAGGCACGGCGGGTGCGGCAAAAACCCCTGGTTTTCAGAACGCTAGTGGAAGAAAAGCACATTTATAATTAGTTTCCGGCATTAGTAGGAGCACACCGGGGACTCCTTCGGCAGAGGTGCACATGATTCCAAGCGTGTTGGCCAAGCAGACCTTCCCCCCACCGGGAGCAGCGTGTGCTCACACGTGTACACACACCCACGGGGTTCCCAGGGCGCAGGTAAAGCACTCTGGATTTAGCAGGTTGCCGTGAAAGTTCCCGGTTACCTTCAGGTCTGGTTTGGATATGTCCGTGTGTGACACTGCCCGGATCCTGCCCGATTTCCAGGGCCATTCCGAGATGCGGGTGGCGTCCCACGACCTGTCCTCCTCCTCCGACAGGCACAGGAACCTCTTCCCCACGAGCAGCGACCAGCTCCCCTCGAGCCTCAGCACCATTTTAACTCATCGGGAGGCCTTCGGGGAGGAAACCGAGGGGAGGAGGAGAGAAACACATAGAGCAGGGCGGTGAGCGCTTCCTCCTTCCCCTCCTGGCCCCTCCCGGTTCTCCAAGCGACTCCGGACGAGCCCCTGACACCCCCCTGCCCACCGTCCTGTTAACCACTGCCCGGCGGGGGTGGGTGGAAGGCAACACCAAGAACGTATTTCCAGAATGGCTGCAGCGCAGCTCCCGGCCATTCCCACCCCCGCCGCCTCTTTGTTCCCTCCTCCGAGCAGCCGGAGCGCCGGGCGGCAGCCCAAGGGGAGGAAGGCAGGCGACCGGGCCAAGCTCCTTCCGCCTCACCAACACCCCGTCCTGCCTTGCCCAGGCAGCCCTCCAGCCCTGTCCTTGCCCTCACCTGCTCCCCCCCGGCCCCACTGCCGGCGCACCCCGCGGTCACTCCGGGCGCGGGTCCCGCTCCCCTCCGCGCCTCCCCCCCCCCGCCCCGATCGCCGCGGCGTCCGAACGACACTGTCGGCGCGGAGCCGCGCACACGCCCCCTCACCCGTGCGCGCGCCCCCGTCCCGCGTTCCTATTGGCTGCGCCGCACCGGCGGGGCGGGGCCCGCGGCGAGCCTCCCGCCGCGATTGGACCGTAGGGGCGGAGCCCGATAGTCCGGCCACGCCCCCGAAACCGTTGCTCAGCAGATGGCGGATAAAAAAAATAAAAAAAAGCTGTAACCTTCCGCGGGAGCTTCGAGGGAAGGAGTCCCTCAGGAGGGCAGCCCGTGGTGCGCCCACAGCCCGGCCCCAAGGGAAGAACGAACGCGCTTCGGGCCGCGGTGCCTCTCCAGGCCCGCGTTCCTTTCTCGGGCGTGCCGACCCTTCAGCTGTAGGGCCGCCTTCGGGGACGGCGGAGGAATCCGAGGGAGACCAGAGGGTGTGAGACAACCGCTTATACGTGCGGCTCACGGCGTACTCAGATATAGCACAGGGGGCGGTGGTAGCCGCGGGGCGCTGCCGCGCATGCGCGCGGGGGCGGGGTCGGCACCTGCGGGAGTGCCCCACAGGCCGCCATCTTGTTGGGCTGAGGGAAAATGGGGTCGGCGGGGCCCTCCGTGCTCAGGGAACGGTGTAAGGCGAAATAGGACAAAAATAAGGCGTGTCCGAGGTTCCTGGGCAGGATGGCAGGCTGTGGAGGCGCTCTGGTTGTGGTTGGTGCGGCTTGTGTGGTTGTATCTGCAGGCAAATGGCTGCCACCAACTCATGCCTTTAACACTAGATCTGTGTGTTCTTAAAAAAGACAAGCCAAGGTCACAGAATCACCCTTAAACATCACCCAGTTCCAACCCTTTGCCATGGGCAGGGACACCTTCCACTACATCAGGCTACTCCAAGCCCCATGCAACCTGACTTTAAACACTTCCAGGGATGGGGCAGTCACAGCGTCTCTGGGCAACCTGTTCCAGGGCCTCACCACTGTCACAGCAAAGAATTTCTTCCTAATATCTAACCCTACTCTCTTTAAGCTATGAGAACCAAGGAATTAGAATATGGCAGTGATTGGCTGATGATGTTTAGCAGTGACCTAACAGGACCCACATACCCTTCATTACCACTAGACTTTCCCACCAGAACGTGTGGGAGGAAGAAGACCAAAAATAAAGGACCCAAGGCCAAGAAGCTGTTGACTCATCCAGTTTGCTGGAAACCCTCAGTGCTCAGCTTGAGCTTTCTCCATGGCTCCATCCATCATCAGAGTTGTCTGAGCGCCAGAAATCCCCATCAGGCAGCAGCGGGATATTCCTGCCACGTTCTGGTCTCACACTCCATTTTCTCCAAGAATCCAGCCCCACACTTGCGTTAAATTCATTTTTAAAGCCTTTCCCACCAATTTGTGTCAAGACTCTCCACTGACCACTTGTCTACTACATTCAAACAAACACATTTACATATGAAATCAAAAGGCACGAAACCTTCCTCATGTGCCATTATGAGAGAAATGCTGTTCTTGTTCAGGCAGCCCAATTTTCATGATAACTGTAGGGAATCGTCAGTGATTTCTATCAGTCAGGTGAACCTAATAATTTTGCAGCATTTTCTGCGGGGAAGAACAAGGATATAAAATAAATAATAGAAAATTAATAGATGAGCAACTGCTTGTAGCCTGAAGAACTACTCGTTAGCAGGCACTGAAAGAAGAAACAGCCATGCTTGCTTCTCAGATTTAAATATTTACTGTATAGACCAGAACTACAAAGTGGAATTTGTGATAAGGTATTTTATGAAGCAAGCTAGATTTGAAAACACCAAATTACTTGTTTAATTGTAGGCATCAGACTCTTGTAACAGCAGCTGTACAACGTAAACATCACACAATATTGGTGTTGCATAACCTCCTTATTTAAAACCCTTGGGTTTTATGCATACAGAACTCTTTGCCTCAAAAAGGAGCTGATTAATACACGCAGGGAGAGGGATGTCAGGAAATAAGGAAGCAACATTAGTCAACCCAATAAATCAAGCTGTTGGTAGCACTCCAGTTGCCTCATTAGGCATTCCATTGAACTTTTTTTCCCATTAGCACCAGAAAAAAAGGAAACCTTTAAGGAGAGATTTCAACGACAACAACGTGAATTTTGTGAATGAGCAGCTCCCATGTGCGAAGAGGAGCATGAAGGTTGGTCAAACTTGTTTTAAAATTTAATGTTTTGAGTAGGTACTGACCTAAAAGGCTGAGAGTAAGTGAGCAAGCACGATATGACGTAGTCCATGAATGCCCTTGAAAATGAACTTACACTTGGAGATCATGCAGTCAAAATGCAACATTCTGAATGTACATAAAGTAAAACAAATTGGCAGGCACCAGAAGATGGTGAAGCAGACACAGCACAAGTTGACAGAAGCCTGGACAAAACTCAAGCATCCAGAGTAGAAACAAATTTTCAGTCTTGAAAGAATAGAGGTATTCAAAACCCAAGGGTAGAAGCCACATAATGTAAGAATTTTTTTCTTCTGAAGCAGGGAAGATAATCAGCTACATGCTTCACTTTCCTAGGATTCCTCATTCCTTGAAATTAGATCAGGACCAAATATCCATTTTTAATATCTGGCTTCTTTAAAAGTTATAAATTTGAGGTAACCAGTAAAGTCCTGAGTCAAAAAGCAAAATATATAAAATTTAAAATTATGACTCTAAAGTCTCTTAATTTGTTGCATAGTTTATTTTTCCCAGAATTACAAACATACCATACAGAAAAATAAGTACTATTGGTTTTCTTACCTGGTTATTTTATCACCACTTGCACCAGTCTGCACAAAAAACTAATGTCTGCTGGGAATATTTTGTGTGCATATGCCCACCCTCACTCTCACAGCGTGTCAACAGAAACATCAGCATGTTCAGAAATGACTTTCAAACCCACACTGTGGTAATGGCACAGCTGCATTTACCTCTGCAGAACACAATGTCTGTCGAGGTACCTGCAAAACAAAGCAGTGCTGTAAATATGCAGAACTGATTAAACCTCAAAACAGGAGATTTCAACCCTTTCTTCTGCCTGCAAGGAGAAGTCTTGAGCATATTTTTTTTACCAGCTGGCTCTACCCGCTGGGTTGAACTGGTAATAGGTAAGCCTTTAGCTCCTACATGGGAGAGGAGTAATCTCTGCAAACAGATGCTCTTTAAACAGTAACTTCAGAACACACTTGAATAAATTCATCCTTTCAGCCACCAGTAAGTAACAGAAAATTTCTCTTGTGTTGTGTGCCACTAGGAAAAAGCAGAAGAGGCTTTGAGTTTTGAATTTAATTCTTTGAATTTAACAATTCAGTTTAAATTTGAATTCAGCAGTAAAACTCTATAGCCAATTTTATGCCTAAATAATTGCACGTTCAGGCATTTACACCTACCTCTCTGCATACGAAATCTGAGTGTGCTATTCAAATATTTGTGCTTTAAAATTGGCCTCTCACTATCCAAGGTGTTTGATATCACCAATCACAGGCACTTTGCAAGAAATGGACATTTCAGTTGGAGTAGGGCCCATAGGTAGCGTTAACTGTCATGGCATTACGTCCTCAGAAGTTGTTTTCCATGATAGGAGGGAGCAGATTGTTTTTCAGGGCTCTCCTGCATTTCCAGGATAAACCTCGAAGTTTGTGTGCAGCTACAGCAAACAATGATCAGGGCACTGGCTTTTAAAATCTCTACTGTAGCAACATTTTAAAGGTCTCCACTCTCAGTCAAAGGCCCTTTGGACAGAAGGCTGTACAAGCAGAGAGGGAGAATATGGAGTCCTTTATCTTCTAGTGATTGGTGATGGAGACGTAAGGACGTGTCATTAAAGTTGGAAGTGCTTATGGTCAGGCTACAAAAATACCAGCTGTGCTAACTAGGAACAGGGCTTTGGGAGATACCCAACAGTTCGTTTCTCTGGTATGTCTTGAGATGTGATGCTAAAGAATGACTGAAAACAGACCACCAGAAACTCTCCTCTTCACTAGCACCAAACTGATGGAGGTAAGTTACTCCTTAGGTAGCTAAAGTAGATCAGTTACTACTCATATCCAGCCCAGCTCTGGTTACAGCATGAAAAGATAAAAGCCTGTACGAGCTCTTTCCTCAGGTCCAGCTGTGTCACCTCAGCACACCTCTCCTGGATCAGCTTTGCAAGACTGGCAGGACTAGTCCTGGGTCTTTTTCTTCCACAATTATCTCTTTACCGTAAGTTAAAATGAAATATTTTGTGTCTCACATTAGTTAATATTGTCTCCCTGTCTGAAGCTGAGGGAAGCACGTATTTTGACACCAAGTACATTATAATTTTATGCAATTAAGTTTACTTGCTGAAGGAAAAACTCCATAAGAAATGCTGAACTTTTACTCTTTTCCACTGCCATACATACTCTGTAGTGGGGACCAACTTTCTTTTGCTAGTGATGAGTTAGCAGGACATAGATTTGCTATCCCAGCTGTAGAAACAGGAAATCATGAGAGGACTCTTAGGATGATAAATCAGGATCAATTGTTAAATTTTAATTGAATATTAATTTAACATTTAATGATTTAATTATTTAATTGGATGTTAAGTATTGTCTGGGGATTGGGATTGGATATTAAATTTTGCAGATTCATTCTAAAGTCAAACAGATATTTATAGACAGAGTAATGCAATAACCTTTACAGAATAAACATTAGACATGAGATGTGGTGAGTAATTCCATGCTGATTTTGTTTTTCCTTGGCTGCTTCACAGGAAGAAGGCCTGTTTTGGAAGAAAAAAGCCCTTTCCCCTCAGGTGTTAATAAATTATCAGTTAATAATATAAAGGGTTTGAGTTATCATTCTTTAATAAAAGAATGCAAATCTATATAATCTTGATGGGTATAGCTGAATCAAGTCTTAGAAACCACCACCACAGGAATGTCTCTGTGATGTGCAGAAGGAGCCACTGAAAGTTAGGTAAAGTGACACAGTGAACTTTAAACAACATTGTTTAATGAACTGTGGAAAACCATTCTTTGTTAATTTGCTTTATTTCCAAAAGCCTCACAACAAAACTGAAAGCTCATGTTGGTCATATTTTGATACTTAATAACGTCCAGGCTCTTTCATCACTGAAACAACCTGGCTCAGGCAAAGACCAAATAGCCTTTGTACCATTCCCTGCCACTGCCAGAGAGGATCTTAAAGCTTGTTACAAGTGCATCCTGCTCTTCCTTTTAAACAAACCTGTCTTGTGATTGAGTGTCTTCCCTCCAGAGAAATCTTACACCTTTCTCTTGTGGATCTGGCAGGAGATTTCAGCAGCTCCTGGGCACGTGTAGGTGTCAGGTCAGCAAGTCTTAGACTAGGTGATAGGAATTGCTCCAATATTGAACTGGCCTGCTACGTACTTTTCCAAGATCATTTGGATGAAATTCACAGTGCTGCTTTTGATTATTCAAAATCACGTGTTTTCTCTTGAAAGTTCTCTCAGCTTTGGTAATTTAATGTAGTTTTTGACTGAACATGGGGAGAAGTGGTGATTGTTGTGAGTTATGTGCCACTGTGAGTATGTGCCATTTGGATAAGAATCTTGACTGTTCTTGAATGTGTATTCACTTAAAAAGAAGGTTTTTTAAATTCTGTATATTGTGCTGATATAATGTTAACAAAGCTGAAGTAATGTATCACTAAAGCTAAAAAAAAAAAAAAAAAAGTGAAATATTAAGATCCCAGATATTGGTGAATATAGAACTAGGAATATTTAAAAATTGTATGTTGCTAAATGTGACCTAGTTGGTATAACACGGAACTGGGAGCCAAATCTGGAATCTAATACTGTGTCATTAGGCAGATAATTTAATTCACCTCATTTCTCTGTAAGATGGAGATAACAATAATCATTCTTATGAATTGCTTTGTGTTATGCACCTGAAAGATGATGAGTATTATAGGTACTAATTAAACATTATTTTAATCTTCAAATTTCCTTTTCCTTTTAAACTTTTTAATAAGTGTTTATGCTCCCTTAATGCCAGAGAGGAAAAAAGCATTATTGTGAAGCAGCTGCTAAGAATTTTTCCCAGAAGATATTTAATATTAAATTGGGATTGAGTCATCAGTTTCAGATAAAGGGGCAATGCAAGAAACAATATGTGAGAGTTGAGATTTTGAGTAAAATATATTCAAAGCAGAATTAGAGTAGCTGACACACCTGTGCCATCAAACTGGCTCCCACCTTTCTTGTACTCTCAGTCCAGAAATTGGGAATGGGCACTGTAATTTCTCTTCAGCTTAGAGAAATGTAACAGCATTGCTTTAGAACTGGGCAGTTGTGAGGCCACTGGGATGGCAGCTGGACTCCAGGCTGAGTCCTGCACTACAGCTGTACTGGTAATTGTATCACTCACTGTATTTGTCATTGCAAACCACTCAGTAATTTTCTACTCTCTGTAAAGTTCCCCAAGTCAAGTACATGTCAGTGAAACTTAGGAGAGACCTTTCCTTGCCCATCTCTCTTTGCAGCTGTCACAGACTAATGGCTGCTCTCCAAACCCCAGCAGAGGTTTGCCTAAAATTAAAACAGCGGTTCTGTAGCAGATTCCTGACTCCAGTGAAACTAGGAATTTCATCCACTGATTTTTTTAAGAGATCATATGTCAGCCTTGACTTCCTGTAGGAGAAAAATTGCAATCTGTACTGTCTCTCATCTCTTCTTAAAAGCACAAGAAGGCAAATTTGAACTTCTCCTGCTTCCCAATATCTACTGCCCTAAACAGCATAATTATCTAACTGCAGTTGTCCAAAAAATGGAAATTACATTTTCCAGTTTCCTTTGCAGAGGAACTTTTGCTGCAGCATAGGTTTCCAGTGCTGCTCCTTACTCTTATTTCCACATTATAACAGAATAAAATTTACAGCTGCAGTTTTCTAATGAGAATGTAAGAGACACAGCCAAGTTACTCCAGGCTGTCTCTCTTGTCCAACAAACTTGGACTTATAAACAATGAAGAGTAGCTTAAAACCCGTACGACTACCTTGGGATGGCTGGAAATGGATTTGTTTCAAAAGCAAGCAGGGAAATATTTTAGGTAATTGAAATAATTGGCAAGGCTGAAAGGGATTTTGTAAATGCAGTGTTAGGAAAAAAAAAAAGTCAGCAGCTCATTGGAGGGCTTTGAGTTTTAGCAGGCATGGGTTGCATGTCAGGTGTTTGGTTCCCTGACTCACACCATGAGATGATTAGCGTTGTGCCTCTGGTTGCAGCAGAGGTAGGATGTGCCTCACTTTGTATAACATGTAGGTCACAACTGCCAGTACAGAAAATACGCATTTAATGAGCTTCATCCACCAGCAGGCATCTCGTTGTCTAGGCCTACTCTTCAGGGAGCAAAGAGAGGCATCTCCAGAAGGAGGTTCATACTAAAATAGATGTCTAGAATAAGTGGGACAAATTATCCTTCAGAGATGTCTGATCTTCCTCATTTGCTGAAGAGGTCCCTGATTATTGCCTTTTGTTCCACACTTTCTGTAAGAGTAAATGCTGAACTAGATACAGACATAAAGTGGGATGGTATCTCTGCTTTTCTGGTTTACACGTTGTTACCCAAATTAGGTAGGCATTGAAGTTTTGGGGGTTTTTCTTTACTGAAAGCTACTGCAAGTGAATGCTGGTATGAGGCACTAATGAGATAACAAGGAGTGTAGTGCATGCTCAGGGCTCACAGGTGTCCTGTGGTACATGTGACCTTCTGCTCATTAGAGTAATAATGTCTGTAGTCAGGAATCACAGGACTTGGTTGTGGGTGTAAAGGATCTTTTAAAGAGCAAGGAAAATGACAGCTTTATTCTTCTGGTTCATTATTTTATCAGATTCCTTTAAACACATCTGTTGTTTGTACACGAAGAATGCAAAATAATCACTTATGAGCACAGGCTAGAAAAGACCTCAGAGAAGTTCTGAATGGTTCAGAATGTTTACATTTGGCTGTTCCCAAGCAGTGTGTTAGACATGCTACAGTGCAAAGGAGAGAATGAGCCCTTTTCTAGGTTTACCACTGTAAACTATGTGCTTGCTCCCCAAAAATGTGTAGACTCTTACAAAGTTAGCAAAAAGCAAGTAGTGAAAACAGAGGTTTAACTGGCAATAGAAATGTTTCTGTCATTGTTAGGACTTCATGAGCAGGTCATACCAACTGATGGCTTAAGAAATGCTGTGTTAAAGGATGTGCCTGGGAATAGTGCTACTGGTTCACTGTGTGCAACTGGTGTTACTACTTAACCTCTTTCCACTTATATTTTCCCCTCTGGGATTAACAAATATTTACCCACCTTTAAAAAGTACCTTCTGTTCTTCAGAGAAGTGCTGAATAAATATAGGGTAGTATTACCCTCAACAGCAGGTAATCCTGTTAATCTAACATGCACCCTGTGTTTATGTTGAATATGTTCCATGCCACTTGATCATTGTAGTTAGATTAACAAAGGATATTATAGGGATTAACTCTTAAGTAGTGGCTGTAGCTGCCCACCATGTGTGTTTACTGTAGCCCAAAACCAGGGCTGGAAATCCTCTTGCCTATAGTGAATAGAAGGAATGCACTTGACTTCTGCAGAACCGATTTTCCATCCAAAAGAACAATGTCTTGACCTAAGAGGTTTGTAACACAACCTGTTGCACAGTGCTCTGATAGCTGCTCTGCTGCTGGCATCAGGGGAGAGAACCTCAGTGCAAAGACAGCTTCAGGTCTCTGCCCACCACACCAGCTCTGCAGAGTTGTTGTAAGGTTAAAACTATCCCATTTCCCACTGCACTTTAAGTGCCACAGCTCACAAAGTCACGTGTAGACTACTTTGTAAAATATTAGCTGGAGACAGGGTCCTCCCCACTGTAACAGCCCTGCTCTGAGCTGGAGGTTGGACCCAATGACCTCCATAGCTACTTCCAACCTACATGAGTTGTTGTACAGTCAGGTGTAGCCTCAGCATCATGGAGCTTGGCAGGAGTTGAAAATCACACCCTGGCTCCTGAGGACATTCCTGTGTAGCTGTCTCAGCCTAAGCTCTGTGTTGCTACAGCAACACCTTTATCAGCGCCCTGACTGGTTTCAGGGTAGTTCTGGGAAGACCATATGATGTGCTGGCACACTTCCCATGGGATATAGATACACCTTCCCAGTCCTGCTGTTGGCAGTGCTATTCTGTGGCTGCATTTTGTCCATTTCATTTCGGTGGCATTTGGAGAGTCTCTGGGCTGTAATAGGCGTTAGAAGTATTTTCAACAGAGGATGGCCAAGCTGGAGTCTGAGGGAGAAGAGAGCACAGAAGACACTCCATCACCTTCATACAGTGCAATTGAGGGTCTCTTACTGGGGTGTGTAGGGAGCACATGTGCTTGCAAATGCAAATGCTTCTTTTAGCACCTCAAGAGGTTGGAATTTGCAGTTTTCTGGTTAGAGACTAGTATAGAAAATAGAGTTGAGCACAATATTATTTTTTTTTTCCAAGCAGTTGGCTGTTGTCTTTTTTTCTCCTCATCAGAGTACCTTGTGGTATTGGAGTATAGACTGCTAGGAGTTCAGATTTCCATTTTCAGCTGCAGCTTTTTCAAATCTTGTGCTAAGCAGATGGGCTGGATCACTATTTGTGGGGAGAAACTACTGCTGCTTTCCTCAGTCAGACACAAATGGTTCAGAAACATGTCAGAATATCTTCACTTCCCACATCAAGTGTTGGGAGTGCTCTGTATGCAGTTGCCACGCCACTCACTGGCCTTTGTGAACTGTAAGCAGGTACCAGCCAAGAAACTGTTATCTGATCTCATTAATAGTGGCATTAAAGTGAGATATTGTAAGGCTTCAAAAAGGAGCAACACTTGCAGGGATGGGAGCCTCTATAAATAGCCTGTAGAAGGTAAATTGAAAACTCTTATCACAATGGTTGTATTTTTCCTTTGTCTTTTTTTTTTCCTTCCCCTGAAGCCCCTAAGTTGTTTGTTTGGGTCCTGCTTCTTTTTCTGTTTCAGTTTTGGAATGTAGCCTTTTTCATCCCTGGGAAGACAATTAATTTTTGTCCCTGCTGCACCATAATGAGAGGGAGAGAAGCAGGATGATGCTGCAAGTTTTTTCATACACCCTGCCTGCAGAGAAAAATTTAGTTATATAACTTGTCCATATAAAGAGGCATCTTTTCCCTGACATCCCTTTTACTTTTTTCCAGAATTAAATAGAACTGGAAGTAGCTTAGTGTGGTGGAATTTCATGTTCATGACTATGCATCATGTGAGAGTCGGTGTCTTTAATATGCTTTGACACTCAGCATTTCTCTTTGCATGTGTAACTGAGGACAAGGCAGTTGTAAAGCAGTTGTAAAGCAGTGGGTGGTTTACGCACCTTGAGAGGACACACATGGGAGACACAGGTATATTGTGGTGTATGGGAGGAGGAGGAAAGTCCTGGTAGAGGCATGGGAGAACCCTTGGAGAAATTAGTGCAGTCCCAGCGAGGTTGCTGCTCACCTGCAAGTACCTCTGAGCAGCTCCTGTGGGAAGGCATCTTTGCCAGGTGTGCCAGTGCAGCTCGTTTCCTTCTGCCTCCCTGGGGGCTCTGTGCAAAATTGAAACCACATCCTGCTTTGTGCTGGGATTTAAATTGATCCTGAAGGTCAATACCAGCTTTTTATTAAAACTTACCATGAAGTAGTATTTATACAGTTATTAAAATATGTTTTTACACAGCCATGTTAGCCTAGTAATTGCTCTGTCATTTCATCTATGTACAGGATACTGCTAAGTAGAGCAGTGCCCGTGATTAGTTGGTTAAAGGTGATTCAGCAAGGGATGGAGAAGAAGCCCACTGTGCTTTCCTCTCTTATTGCCTTCAGTTCTTTCATTACACCACTCTGTGAAGTCAGCCTGTCTCTAGACACTGCTAAGACCAGTCTGCAGCCAGTTTGCAGCCAGTGCTCTGCCTTTCTCCTGACACAATCAGGGCTATCGATAGCCTCCTGCACATTCCTTCTCTGTTTCCTCAAAGGAAGCTTCCCTTCTGCTCATCAGAGGGGCCCCTTTCATTATTTACAGCTTCTTGTTATCGTCAGCATTCCCATTTCCATGGCGCCTCAGTGAAACCTCAAGGCCATGCACTGACCATATTTCTCTCAACATCCCTCCTTAGCAAATGTCACGTTCACACTGGCACTTAATTGCCTTCCTCCTTTCTCTCTGTGTCTGCTTTAAGGACAAGAACATGGTCGAGTCATCCTTCTCTACATTTACTATTGTTGTCATCATTAAACACTACACAGTAATAAAATTCAAAACAGCCCATCCTTCCAGTGCAAGAAGATAAGAACTGACCCACTGGATCAGACCAAAGCTCTCTGCATCTCAGTATGTCCTCCCTGGTGGTAGCTGATGATTAGGGCCCAGAGGGACACACATCAGCAAATTTAAAGAGTAACCCTGCCCTGGTCTTGATTCAGTGTGCATCATCCACAGCAACTTGCCATGGCCATGCAGTGTCCTGTTTTAAAGCTAAAATAGGATTGGTCTTGCTGCTGGTTTCCAGTTTTGACAGGATGCCTTATTATTCAAAGTCACTATTGTAATTATTTTTTTTATTTTTTTTTTTTAATTGAACTGTTTCCTTTTACATTTCAGTTGTACACTGTCCACAGCAGAGTGTGTTTAGGACATAAATGGTGACAGGCCATAAATTGGAGACATGAGGTGAAAAGATGGTAGCACCTAACAAGGAAACTACTCTGAGTAACAGAAGTACTGTAACAATAGTGGTAATTTATTAGTGTCTTTATTGACTTTTAAGGCTGAAAAAATAAGTCCCAATCTAAGATACCGTCCTTTTTTTCACCAATTTATGTAATCCATGAATTTTTTTCAGTCCTTGTGGGTCCCTTCCAGCTCAGGATATTCTATGATTCTGAAATAGTAGAAAGGAAAACATGCTGAACTGGAATGATTTCCCATGGAACTGGAGGGTCTGCAGATGCCTCAGAGCCACTAATGAATTAATCTAAGACATGGATTTATTCCAAGACAGAGGCATCTTGTCTCATGTAAGTTACATAAGAGGATATGGGAAGCAAAAAACAGGTGACTCAGAAGACACTTTTGATGCACAACTTCAGGTATTCAGAGCTTAATATTTGAGATATTGAGTACCAGTGACTAAGCTCTGTGCTGCAGAGTCTTGCATTAGGATATTTGGGGCTAAGCTGACCCATTTTGGTTACCTAAAGCCAAAAGATACATTCAAACCCGCTGGTCTCTGTTTCCTCCAGGCTCTTGTAGTGAGTCATTGAGAATCAAGAGTGTTTCTCAGAAATCACAGTTCCAGACCAAATGCCAGACCACACCACTTTTGAGACAAAATAGGCATTTCTTAATCTTTCTTTGCTAATGGCCATAGCTCTGAAGCAAGTAATTCAATAATAAAGATGGAAATGGCAGCCAGGAAATGCTGACTGTCTCCTTGTGCTTTAACAATCCTGCCCATAGAGTAGGATTAACCTTTTCCTATCTGCTCTGTATTTGTTAGTAAAGTAGTTTCAGAGATGGGCATTACTGTGTTCAGGAGCTGCATTCTTCTTGGATTTTTGCTCTAATGTCCATGTTACCTCTTTGGGTTTTCATTTATTTGTTTCTTTTGTTTTGCTTCCCAAGTAGAAGTCAGAAGATAAGTGCAAGGAATCACCTATTCTGTTCCAGTGGGTGGAACACCAAATATTTATCTTTCAAGAGGTTGAGTATATGTATCTGTATATGTTTATATATTTATGTATGTGTGTGTATTCCTTGATGGAATGCAGAATATTTATTTCCTGATCAAACTATTTTTCTTCTCCTGATACTTTTTAGGTGCCGTAGCAATACTACACAATATATGTGTGCACCTTGGCTATCGCATGTGTATTTTATTTATTTTTATATTCATTTTGTTGTTTTGGTTTTGCCACATGAACTTCAGCACCCAAACATCACCACAAGTTTTCTGTCTGATATTTTTCTCTATCCCTGGGGGCATTTCCTGGCTAAGTTGTCAGTCCTTCAGCTGTTCTGAAATGCTCTGGTGTAGGTTCAGTCCACTGGAGGACTTAAGAGGTGTCTGCACTTGCCACTTCTTGGCCTTTTTTAGATCTGGTAACTGTGCATATATGCCAGTGGCTCTTCTTGTTCTAAGAAATCTTGGCTTGGCAGTTGTTGTTCAGCTGTGAGGCAGAGATCCTCCCTCCCTGGGGCCAGAGAGGAATGAGTCTGGTTATGGGAGAGCTGTTGGGGGGTCTGACATCTCCATGGCTGTGAACTGCTCAGGAAAAGTAGTTGCTAGGAGAAGGTTACGCGGTATTTAGGGCGAGAGTGGTGGCTCTGCCATCATTAACAAAGCTGATTTATTTTTTAATTTGGGGAACAGAGATCAAACCATCTAATGGTGCGATCTGTGTAGGATTTTTCACTGCCAGACCTTCTTCCACTGCTAAAGCTGTTTCAAAATGTTCTGCTGACATTGGGTGGCATCTCTGCTGAGCTGGCTGTGTAAATTAATTCATAGCTCTTCCTACAGCTTTAACTCTTCTTGTGTCTCTCTGTTGTTTTTTATAGACTGGATAGGGTGGTTTAACAGCAAAGTTCCCTTTTCTTTCTTCAAGCAGAGCCTCCTTCCAGGATGCTTGGGGTGTCACTGAGCTCACAGTCACAGAGCTGTGAATTGTCCTAAGACACAGCTCATGAGGAGTAGATAGGGGGCATTGTCACCCTTCCACTGGTGACTCAGCAGAGCTAAATTTCTCCCATTCACCCTGTTTACCAAACAGCTGTCTCAGTAAAGCTCCCTGCATTCTCATGGTCAGGCTCCTTAGATTTTCCATCACCTTGTTAACTATCTGTGTGCATTTGAGGCTTAAGATCAGTCACCAGTCATGAGGTGATGATTGTGTCAGTTGTGTACAAAGCAGCACAAGAGGGGGTCCATGTCCTGCTTGCCCAGAGAGAGATGCCAGGCAGAAAAATAATCAAGCCTTTCTGGGAGTTGCTGCTCAAAAAAGAGAGGGGGGTCAGTAGTGATGGCAACTGGGAGGAGCTGCAGGGAACACGGTGAGCTGGAAGAGGCTGGAAGGAGCCAAGAGGACATGAGGCTGTTATGATTTGAGCACTAAAACGTTTTGCTGAAGCTTTTGGTGTTGTCCCCTGTAGTATCTCCATGATCCAGTATCTTCTCCTGTTGGTCCGTTTTTCTATGCTTGAAACATGCAGCAAGTACTAAGCGGCAAGTTCTGTGTACTGTGGTGATTACCAAATATTGGTGCAGAGAGATCTGTGCCTTGTAGTTGATAATATCTCACCATTAACTGCAGTAGTGTTATGGAGTGTCTGCCAACATGCAGTCTAAAAGCTCACACAAAATAGTCCTAATACAAGAAAAGTCTTGGATAACAGACTTCCAAGTACTTATTTGGCTATGATACACAAAGCAAGACAGCCACAGGATGATTCACTGCCTTAAGAGTTTGGGCTGGATGACCTAATGGCTTCTTTTGGAGAGAAGGCAGATCTTGCAGAGACAAAGACAGTTAATTTACACGTGCTTACTGCAGGAGACCACCCAGCCCTGCCTTGTGTGCCTGTACCGCAGTCAGAATGCTGGCTGGAGCGATGCTGCCGCTGCCGGCCCTTACAATCCCCGAGGCAGAAGTGTCTGGTGCTGGCCCCATACCTGCAGCTGTGGTTCCCAGCCCGTCTGTAACCCAAAATCCCGGTGTTTGAAGCAGAAGCGCTGCTGTACCCGGGATGTGGGTGCGGAGGTGGCGCGTTACGGGTCACAGCGCGGGGTGCAAGTTCCCCCTGGTGGAAGAACAGACCCACTGCGGCGAGGGGAGCAATGCGGCCGTGTAGATACTGCCCGAGAAATTAATTTTTAGAGGTGCGTCCATGCCTGCAGCATTAGCTGAAGACTGTGAGTTGTTAGTTCTGCCTGTCCCCAGACGTGTTGGTTTTCTGGGGACCAGATCCAGAGAGCCTGCATAAGGAAAGGTGATCCCGTTATGGAGGACTTCGAGCTGAACAGAAGAAAGGTGTTAGATAAGGTCAGGCTGGATGGGGTTCTGAGCAGCCTGGTCTAGTGGAAGGTGTTCCTGCCATGGAAAGGGGTTGGAACTCGATGATCTACATGGTCCCTTCCAACCCAAGCCATTCTGTGATTCTCTGATGGGGCTGGATATCGTGGGGAAACAGGACTGTGAGGGTATCTGTGGTCACCTGGGACCAGGAAGGTCTGTAATCAGCTCCTAGCTCTGCGACCTCTGTTTGAAATGTTCAGTCTCCCCCTACACGGGTTCCTCACAGGTTACTCATGATATGTTAGGGATTCTCAGCCTCTTTCAACTACGCTGTCTCAGAATAACAGGGAAAATTTGCTGCAGATGGCAAGTACTACAAAAGAACAATGTGTGATGCATGGAGGCAGGGATCCTGCAGTGCAACCAGGGTGGCTGGAGCCCTGGCCCTAATACCAAAAACCAGGCCAGCTGCTCCATGGACCAGTCTCCAAGTGAAGTTTGGGCATAGACTGGTGGCAACCTTGAGATATCTCAGGATTGCCGCAAGACTAAACCACATCATGAATTGCCATGGGCACTTGTGCTTCCAATAGAGGGGAAGAACCGAAGCAGGGAAAGGTGATTTCTGTCAATCTAACCACATTTGGCAAGTGCCAGCGTAATGAAGGAAAAGAAGAAGGACCCAAGGGAAACTTGGGGAAAAACAACCTGTAGGTCAAGCAACATCTGTTGTTTTGCATGTGGGCAGATGTTCCTCATAGAGATCGGTCTTGACAGCCGTGAGACCCCCTAATGAAAAGTGATGTGGAGGAGAGATTGCTGGCAGTGATGGGAATTCACCTGGATTGTGTGGCTAATCCCTTGTCAGTTGTGCCTGAAAACTTTGGGGGGTGTGAGGAAATGGAGAAATCCACCTCTTTCCTTAAATCGTGCCTTAGCTTTGCCCTTACTTTGATGTGAACAGTCCGTAGGGTTTCCCTCGTGCCCTGCTCGGCTGCGGTGGTGCTGAAGCTCACGCGTAACCCGCACGATGCCATGGGTGGGGCAGGGACTCCCTCCGCACCCCACAGCGCCCGCCCGCCCGGGGGTCGGCATCGGGGAGCTTGGGGTCTCCTCCTCCTCCTCCTCCCGCGGGGGGCGGCCGCGGGCCCTGCCCAGTGTGGGCGGCCGGGCCCGGCTGCGCGTTGGCTGCGGGCGGCGCCGCCAGTGAGGCTGCGCTGAGGCTGCGGGGCCGGATGGCCGAGCCGCCCGCCCCGCGCACTCGGGCGGCGGCCGGCGGCGGGCGAGCACACCGGGCGAGCCCTCCCAGCCGGGAGAGCCAGCCCCGCGGCACCCGGCAGCGCCATGGTCTCATGGATCATCTCCAGGCTAGTGGTGTGAGTAGCTGCCGCTCGGCACCTGCGGCTTGTGCCCCGCGTGTCCGCGCGTGTGTGTGCGCGGTGTCCGCGCCGCCCGCCCCGCTCGCCCCTGCTGGGGATACTGGGCTAAATTTAGCAGGTTGTTGTCGGGGCCGGGGCGCTCGGCTGCCCGGCGGGGGAGGCAAGTGGGTCAGGCGGGATTTTCCAGCGTGGGAAAACCACTGGATGGGTGGAGGGCAAAGCGCGGCCGCGCTGTACCAGCGCAAGGTGACAGCGGAGAAGGAGGGCGGGAGGCATCGCCTGGCGCTCGGCACTGGACGGGCTCGGGGTCGGGAGAGGGAACGGGGCATCCGCGGGTGGGAAAATGGACGTGGATTTGGGCATCGGCGCTTTGTTAGCGGGCTCGGCGCGGCTGGGGGCTCGCGAGGGGGCGTGGGAGAGGCGGCCGCGGGGTCTCCCGGCCGCCGCCACCGCTTTCTTCCCTCTGTTTTGCAAAAGATACATCAAATATTCCTTTCCTCTTAGCGACCTGCCGCCCACCCTCTCAAAAGACGGTGTCGATTTCCCTTTAACCTGTCAGCCTGGGAGGAGAAGCGTGGGGGCTCTTTGCACTCGTCCCACAGCTTTTCCATGGATGGAAGTGCTCTAGGTGGAAATACATGGTAGCAATTCCCTGAAAATTCTTCCCAGGCAACAGGGGAAAAGGGACCAAGCTCGAGGTATATGTTCATCTGCCCAACCTGAGAAGAAGTTTATTGAGAAAAGGCATTTTCGATGCCATTAGGAAAATTCTCGGGGAAGGGGGATTACAGGCTTAAGGTGGGGCAGCAGAATGGCTGATCTCCCTTCTGGAAATGTGGCAGGGCGAGGTTAGTACGCTGAATCAGATGAAACATTTGCCAGTTTTACGTGTTTCATACCTATATCTGCAGACTCAGGAGATCATCTGTTGTGCTCTTAAGTTATTGTAGAGGGTCTGGGAGGGCCTGTCACTTTCTTTGTCTGAAAGAAACATGCCATGATGTTGCACCATCAGCATAGTTCCAGCATTGAGAAAGCATTTTCAAGGTCTCTTTTGCCATATGAGATGAAACATCAGAAGGAAAACTCACCTTGATCTTAGCTAGCTCATTAACACATTGGGTGGCTGTCAGATATGGAGATTTTGGGGGCTCTAGAGTTGAATTTAGCTGCTGGAGGTCTGTCATCTGGATTCAGTTGCAGCTGTTGCTGGCCATTATTGGGCTTGCACTTCCTTCTGGGAAAGCGTTTTAAATATTTAAGATTTAATTTGAACAGTATAACTTGTGCAGATATCTCTGCCAGCAATGTGAGATATAGCATGTATTGTCCAAGGCAGCTTTTCTTTCTTCTCTACTAGACTAATTCTCACTTTGAAAAAACCCTGTCATTGTGTTACCCAGCTAATGCTCAAGAACAAAGAATGTCTACACAGAGATGGTAGTTTAACTTGTCTCAGCACAGGCACATATACACAGATCATTTCATCTAAGACACATGGACTGGGTGAAAATCTGATGGAGCAGGACAGGGAGCAGTCGACCAGTCAGGTAATTACCTGACCACACAGTCCTGCTGTCTGAATAACGTGTCACAGCATGGAATCAGCTGTGTAGAGGGCAGTACCAATTATTTGTTATGCTACGATTTCAATAGCAAATAAGAATTTGAATATGCAGTGTAGATATTAATAATTTAGTAACCAGAATAATAATTAAAAAAGAATTTTGCCAGGAAACGTAGGGCAAGCCAAGCTTGGTCACCACTTTTGTTCCACTGCTTAATATGCCTCCATATATCCAAGTGTTTCGCATCAGAAAGTGATGATTTGCTATGATCCCAGCAAGAAACTTGGACTTCATAGAGTATTGCTTAAAATACCATTTGCTAGAGCTAACATTGCAAAGAAAAAGAGGAGAGTATAAATAATCTTACATTCCATCAGATGCTGGAAACCCCAGGCTGCCTGATGTGGAAAAGCCCTCCAGTCTGATGCAGCACACCATGCAGATCTGTCTGTGGAAAGGTTACCTTACATTTTTGTCTTTTCAGCTCTCAGAGCATTTTCTTTTTATTTCTAAAGGTTTTTCTATTCATCACTTCTACTGCCAAATGAAAAGGATGTTCACAGGAGACACTTTTAGATGAAGGTAAACAAGGACAGGCAGATGGTTTAATTTCAGGTGATGAGCAAGTTGATCCTGCATCCAAGGGGTATGTACATCCCAACACTGGCCAGACATACAGGCCAGGATACACCTGCAGCACAGCACAGACCTCCACCCATTCAGGTTAGTTTAGGTGGATCACTGACTCCTTAGTGTACAGTGGTCTGCAGATTAGGATCATGACAAAGATTTAATCTATGTAATCTGGTTTTCCCCATCTCATTATGAATCACTAGTTGATCCATCAGTACAGATAGCTGTGCTTTCAGTAGAATGGCCACCTGCTTGTGCTTTTTTCCCCTCTGCTTTTGCCTATTTAGTTGTTTTTTTCATTAAATCTTGTTAGCTGATAAGGATTATGAGGAAAGTGCTGTGGTGTGGTTTAGTCACACTGTGAATATTGCTTTGTGCTCTTATGACTTCTGCTGATCTCCACAGGGGTTATGTCTGATATGACTCAGCTAACAGAAAGGGCTTTAAAAGAAAAGGCAAACCTTTGCTTTGGGTCTTGGGTGCTTTGCTGCTTCTGTTGTCTCTGATTTGTTTTTTACTGACTCTGTCTTAGCAATTTCTATTTCTACAATATTGCTGAAGGAGAAGAGCCTGTGAGCACTTCTCACCTATTTCAGTGGGAAGTCAGGCAGTTTACTGCAAACCTCATTTCACCTTTAGTGTCTGGGCTTGGTATCCAGAGTGCTGCCTGGTTCTGTTCTGCCTGCAGAGCTGTGTGTTGGGAACCCCCAGAAGAGAAACCATAACTTCAGAGCAGCATCTTATACTGCCATAGCTGTGTGTTAAAGCTGAAGACTTTATTATGTTCAGGATCTGCAATAGGTACTGTACAAATGCAAAACAAAAAGATAATCCCGCCCCTGGATATCTTTTTCCTTTAAGAGCTCAGTTCTCATTGTCTTGTGGTCCCAAGTAGTTTTTTTTTCACTGACCTCAGTGAGAACAAAATTGGAATTTTTTTTCCCCATGGTAGTGGCTCACAGGCGACTTTTCCACCAAGGGGGGTCTGCGATCACTGTAATTGCAATTGTTGCATCTTGGAGTTACTTTTTCCTGTGTCTCTCACAATAACTGGAATAGGATAACATTATTACTTGTGGATTAATTACAGCCCCTTTTTTATTCATCATCTCTGAGTACATCTCAAAGGACATCCTGGAGCACCTGTATCTTGGTTTCCTCATCTGTGGAGTGTAATGAACTGTGCTGAATTTATCTTCCCTGAGACCGACCAGAAGGGACGAGTGGCGTGTCCTACCATCTGCACTTTATTGTTATTCATTTCAAAGGAGGTTCTATTCGCTTCGAGTGGTGGAGGCCTCTCTAGGAGAAGGGTTTGGGATCTGTCTTCATTATTGCTGTCCAGTTCAGTTACAGTGCACAGCACTGGCAATCCTGGGTGGTTACTGGTCTGCTCTACTTTTTGGCTGTTGTCTGCAGGCATTTTGGAGTTTAAAGTGGTATATGTAAATGCAGCCTGTTGTATTGGTGTGGAAATCCTGTCCTTTCTCAGAAACGCGGAACCTGGTTTTTTGTACTTGGGATCTTGCAAACCAGAAATGTAGGTTTTGGCCGAGATTCTGAAAGTCAGGCACATCACACTGCTTGTTGAAAGCCTTCTGGAACATGTGGCAGAGGAAGGAGATGTCAGTAGGAATGAGGCTGGATCAGATAGATCATCAATAGTTGAGATGGTATTGTGTGACTTAAACACTTGAATTCTTGCTGTGAGAAGCTTAGAAGTGCATAGTAACTTATTATGAAATGGTTAAATATGTTCTTAATGGTGAAAACCCACAGCCTTAATTATACTTTTTTTGCCTGCATTTGTTTCCTTTTAAATCAAAATATCAGTAATGGCCTGGTTGATCTCTTATGGTTTGATGTGAAAGAGGATGGCATCCTTTCTTCCAGCTGTCCCTGGAAGTAGGTAGGTCTGAACAAAATCAAAGAGAAACCAAAGAATTCTTTAAACTGATAAGTGAAATTCCCTTCCCTGCCACAATTTGTCAGCTTTCTCTTTCTTGGTTACTGTGATGCTGTTTTAGCAAGGGTGTGTGAGATTGACCACCCCCATCCTCAGCTGGTGTCAATCCATAGTGCTACTGAGTCAGACACAGATTTAATCTTTACATCAGTAAGGAATTTCCATTTTAGAGAAACTTAGCAGATCTTTCCTCCTCCTGCTTTTCATGTGTATGGGAAGCCTGAAGAAATTTATGAATGAAACAGAACCTGAAAAGTCGTATCATAGATATTATCTGATGGTAGGAAATGATAATTTGTGTCGTCTTTATGAGAGGCAGAGACAGGATCCACTCAAGCAGGTGAGGACTGCCCTCATGAAAGCACAGCACAGCCCCAAGCTGTTGGTTATTGATATGTCAGCATTAGTCTTTCAGTTGATATGTGTCATATATCTGAAGGTCCTTTCTTTACAGGCTGCTTTATTTATTTGGTGCTGGCAGGTGAGGTGAAGGATTGAGGTATTTGCTGCTCTGTAAAGGCCTCATAGCAGCAATGTAAAATTATCTGAAAATACAGCAAAGGACCCAAAGTGTGGCTTGAGCTCTTGGCTAAGGCTGTGGGATAAGTTTGCAGTAGACTCAGGTGCTCTGGAGCTGGAAAGTGTGAAGTGCAGACCACTTGCCATACCTGCAGAGTTTGCTACAAAACTTTACTATGCAAACGGTGATGTAACCCCTCCAAAACGTGCTGCAGCCTTGCACTGCTGCTGTCCTTCACATGAAGAGCACGTGGTCTCTGTGGCTCCATCCACCACCTGCATCTCTGCTGCAGCCTCTGGCTCTGCTGAGGGGGCAGAACCTGTTGGTGACAGTAAGTGACAGAGCAGCGCCCAGCGCAGGTGCGACATTTGCCGTGCCCTTGGTGTGAAATGTGACCCTGTGATCACGCTGCAGGGGACAGCTCTGCCTCCTGCTCTGGCAGCCGTGACCCAGATTTTCCTGCCCAAGCACAGATGTGCTGGAAATGCTCCTGGCCCCAATGGGGGAGATTTGCTTGTGTGCATATCACAGATCCTACTGGTCCTGGTGTGGTAAGGAAGGACGTTGTACCAAACTGGAAGCCATGGAATATAGCCAAGGGGCTTGATCTTTGCAGCTGCCTTAGTACAGTATTTTGCCCTTGTGGGACCCCTTCCATTCACTGTATTAAAGCACTTAGAGGGATTAATTTAGTGTTGGATCATCAAAATGGTTTTTACTGCCATTGTACTGGTAAGTGCACTGCGGCACAGGGAGATCAAGTGATGTGTCCAATATTCCACAGAAAATCTGTGATAACAAGGTAGTATATTTCCTCCAGGCTCCTTGGTCAATAAATTAATAAAAGGGAGTCTGATGAAGGGAATTTGGAAACGTGTTTGTGATTCTTTTTATGGATTTGTGACGGGTGTGAGGGGGATAGAGCAAACCTACAGACTTAAACACGTGCTGCCTGAAGCAGTTAAACAACCAAAGGCTGAAGTATTTTGAATGATCACCTATTCCCTTCCAGATCCTCTGTGTCACAGACAGTAGGATACAACAGCCAAACTGCCTAATTCAGGCGACTAAGTCAGGCATTACACTGCTTAAAATTGGTTTCCTGGTCTCAGCAGCGATATTTATACCCAAGGTACTCAACCTGCAGTCCACAAAACATCAAACAGTCCATGGAAATGTTTCAGCTCTGAAACAGAAACCCTTATACAGGCAATTATGTACAGACTGATGTAAAGAGAAGACACAATTTTTTACTTTATTGTTTTAGTTACAAGTTTTGTAATTATATCTACTGAATTGAAGTTTTGTAAAATATTAATATTTTCACATTTTACCAGTTCTGTGTGACTTATTATTCATCATCTCTCCTTAAGCAACAGTGCAAAAAGAGCTTTGAGTTCCTTTTAGAAGTTTGGGTGGTCCAGTGATTAGGAAAGGTTGAGAAACATTCTTCCATGTTCTTACTGCAATTGAGAGGGAAACTGGCATCTCCAAAGAGCTTCCATTAGAAAAGGC